>NW_023994363.1:0-386802 GCF_015586225.1 Lucilia sericata | reverse complement strand
AATTCAACATTAAAGTTTCTTTATTTAAAATAAATAATTTTCAAAATATACCAGTATAGTCGGCCATGTCCGACTATACTTTCCTACTTGTTATACCCTACTCCACTTTAGTGGGGAGGGTATATTGGGTTTGTGCTGATGTTGATGATCATACACAAATATTCGTCCTATACCCACCTTTAAGTATACCAATCGGCTTAGAATCGTTTTCTGAGTCGATTAAGCTATGTCCGTCCGTCTGGCTGGCTGTCCATGTAAACCTTGTGCCCAAGGTACAGGTAGCAATTTTCGATATACAGAGAACTCTCGATAATGTGAACTAATTAATGTCGGGTAAGTTCATATTTTCGAATTTGTTCACATTTTCGATTGTGATTTTATATATATATATATTACTAAGTTATTCTTTCTAAAAATCATTTCTGCAAGGAATGAAAATGCAAAGATTACTAAATTTTTTTTTTTGTAATTTATTTGGAACATAAAAAGTTTTTAAAAATAAAAATACAAATAAATAAAAAACCAACAAAATAGTACGACAAAAAAATAAATAAAATTTACAATGAAAAAAGATAGGTACATACATAAATATATTATTAATCGGTTATTTTTTTCTGTTTTTTTTTTGTTTGACCGGCTTATTTACCGCCAATTCCCTGATTTTTTTCAATACTTTAATGTCAGTTAAATCTAATATCTAATGTTTACAGCAGTAAATACTTCCTGAGGGCACAATGTCTGTAGAAGATCTGCAGCAGTATTTTCTAAAGATCTAACCTCTGATTGCCACTTTTCTTTTAAAACGCTCAAAGGAACATTAAATTCAGGATCGTCTTCATAATTTACCATATTCAAAATATTTTTCCAACAGTTAGATAAAGTTTCTTTACTAACTCGGTTCCAGGATGCCTCTAGAATAGAAACTCCTTCTTTAAGTGTGATTTTTTCATCGATTCAAGCAAATCCCCCTCTTTTGCTAAGAGGGGACTGTTCCTACACTGAAAATAAATCCATGCTTACTTTACGAAAAAAAATTTCGTAACTTCTATTTTCGTAATATTTACAAAAATTTCGTGTATAATACGAAATATTATTTAATAATGATATTAATTAAATTATCATTAAATAAACTACAACATTTTTATACAATTTAAGAAAAAGTATAATATTATTCACAAATTATTTTCATAAAAAAAATTTCAAAATTCGTGTGGAGAATAATTTTGAACTAAAATTAGAAAAATTATTTTAAAATGAACAAAAATGTTTGCATAAATTAATATTTGGTAAATTTTACCATATGTTATTTAAAATTCACTTTTTTTAATTTATGTAAATTAATTTTCAAAGATTATTTTGCATTATACTAAAATATTTCGTACAATTTCGTATATATTACGAAAGAATTTCGTGGTGCGAAACAACGAACGATTCGTACAATGTACGACATTTTTCGTATATATTAGGCATGAATTTTTTTCAGTGTATAATGAAGTTTGGTGATTCTAATTGGATTTTGATCCATTGGCTGGATCAGAGCCGTTACATTTGGAGGCATGAACATAGCTTCTATGGAACCATCCTCGGATTTAAGGTAGGATTCTGGTGGATAGCATGGGGCTTTATCTATTAGGAGTAAAGCTTTTACTGGTAATCGTTTCTTCTTTAAAAATCTGTCACGGTGAATGAAAAATAAAACAGTAAGAATCCCAATTGAACTATTTTTTACATGTTTACTTACCTCTGGCACAAAACAGTTGTGAAACCATTCTTTAAAAATGGAAGAAGTCATCCACGCAGAATTTCTGTAGTTTACGGGACAGATAAAACTTTTAAAACTGCGAGGATTTTTCGATTTTCCTATTACTAAAAGTTTTATTTTATGAGATCCTGATGCATTTGCACAGCATAAAAATGTTATTTTTTGCTTTTCCATTTTCGCACCTGGAGCGCTTTTCTCCAATGACGTTACATATGTCTTTTGTGGCAGAAGTTTCCAATATAGACCAGACTCATCGGCATTATACAACTGATCACTAGATAAACCCAATCTTCTATCTTTGCTTTCAATTTAATTTTAAAAGGATTTACGAACTGAGATTGCGCAGAAAGTTTTTCACCGCTTATCTGAAGGAAACGAATTCCGTATCTCTTTTTAAATTTTTGTAGCCACCCATCGCTAGCATTGAAGTCATTTCCGTTTCACTTATGTTTTTGTGAATTTGTTTGGCTTTCTCTTTCAACATCAACCCACTTACAGGGAGGTTTTTATTCAGCATACAAATAAACCACTTATAGAGCGATTTTTCCATTTTTAGAAGCTCTGAAGATCGTAATGTTTTGCGTTTTCCGGGTCATAAAACGTATTGTTCACACATTTTAAAATATTGTCTTTTTTATTTTTTATTGAACATATCGTTGATTTTGCAACTTTTTACTTAACACTGTAACACTCGATCCTTTTTTTAAATATTTCAAAATTTCGCATTTTTCATTTAAGGATAAAAACTTTCGACTGTTTTTAGACATCACTAATTTTAAAAATAAATTCACGAACCTACCGCAACAAGTTTCATAATGCTACTAGCATTAAATACCTTCAAAATAATGGCATACTATGGTATTTCTTAATTCGGGGATTCCCAACATTAAAAATAAATGTTTCTCTTTAACAACGATCAACGATCTCTTCTACAAAGTCCCCTTCAGAAAATTACTTGAATGTCCAAAATTAACTTATAAACACAAATATTGCGATGAAATTCATCACAAAAAAATATTATGTAAATATAAATATATTCCCAAAATTTTATCGAGCTTGGTTCATATTTGCCTCTAGCCCCCATATAAAGCCTTTTTCAGAAAATGAGTTTCTCATCCATAATTGCTTAAATGTATCGGAACAAGGTAATAGAGGATAAATGCTTTATTATGAAAAATAAATCAGATTTACTATTTGTTTGTGTCTGTCTAGTGTAACACATAGTTTATATTTTCTCTATGTGTAAAATCGCTAGAACAATATGCATTGTATGGCAACTCCCCACTTTAGTGTGGTGAGTTTGCGTTGCTCTTTATGTCAAGGGCTTGACACATTTTTTTTTATTCTCATTGCTTTTCAACCACCGGACAGACAACAAATGCAAAATTAATAAAAGAAATTGAAATAAAATAAAAGTTAAGAATTAAAATAAAATTAAAGTTTAATTAAATAAAACAAAAGGAAAAGTGAACTTAAATAAAATAAACAGAAATACAAACCAAAAGAAGTAAACAAAGCTTTTTAATAAAATAAAAATAAGGGTTGTTTTTGGCAACACAACAACAAGTGTTTGTGTGTATATAAAAACACATTTGGCCCTGACCTGCCGCATCAAGAGAAAACCAAGTGGACGGCTGCCGGAGACAGTTTGCCAACAACCAGCACCTAGGAACCAGCTCAGCATCTAAGAGGTAATAACCGGGATTCCCGATTTGGCCCCAAACATTGGTCCTTCGCCCGTAGAAAAAAAAGGTGCGTAAATTGAAATTATTAAAGTGCAAAGTGTTTCATATGCATATATTGTGGTTCATTATTTGTGGCTCGGAAAAAGTGAGGTTGTGTAACTTTTTGAAATTACATCGTGAACTTTTACATTAAGCCGCCATTTTTCCTTACGGTCATTTGTATTTGTTGTTTTATTTTTGGAACCTAAATAAATTTGTCGTCCATCTTTTTTCTCAAGTTTTTAAACTTATTGGAAATTGTGATTTTGGCGCATTTTAACTTAGTGGTTCTCTTTAACTCTTTTATTGGAAAATAAAGTTTTGTGGTTCTCTTTAACTTTGTATGGTGTTAAAAAACTTCAGTTTCTCTTTTCAATTCTTGATTTTATTTAAAGAAGTTTGTGACTCTGTGATTTATTTTAAATTTTTGGGAAAATATATTTTTGTGGTTCTCTTAAATAAATTAAAATATGTCGATTTTTGAAAAATACATAGTGGCTGCGGATGAATTAATCAGCTTTGAGGTTATGCTTAAAGCTGAAGATTTTTCTAGTTATACGGACGATGCTTTGATTTTGAAAGATCAGAATTAGATAAATCATGGGAAAATTATAAAAGCATTTATAGTGATTGTTCTGATGTCACAATAGAAAAAAAGAAAGAATTGTTAATGGTACAAACAAAGCATCCGCAGGTCCGCAAGACATATATAAGATGTATAAACATTATTTCCAAAGCAAAAGCAAACTTAGGTAAAAAAACTGAAGAAAATGTAGAATCAGCAGTTCCCAATCTTTGTGGTTCCATATCCGTACCTCCTTGTGATACTGGTGTTTTTCATGGGGATTACGTTTCGTGGCCCACATTTAGAGATATGTTTACTGCGATTTACATAAACAATACAAGACTTAGCCCAGTAGAAAAGTTATTTTACTTGTTCAGAAAAACTGATGGTGAGGCTAGAGATATAAATAGGAAAAATTTTGAAATTGCATGGAAAAATCTAATAACTCAATATGAAAATAAACGTGTATTAATAAATAGTCAATTGAAAATATTGTTTAATCTGACTCCCTGTAATCAAGATTCAGCATCAGAGATAAAAGACTCCAAAGAGAAATCAACAATTGTATGGCAATTTTAAAATTGTATAATGTTGATATTGGTTCATGGGATCCGATATTTGTGTTTCAATGCTCTTCGCGCTTATCTGAATGTTCACTGAATCTTTGGGAACAATCGGTTAGAAATAAAACAGAGGTTCCCAAATGGGAAGAATTAAACAATTTTTTAACAGATAGATTTCATGCTCTAGAAAGCGTTTCTGATATTATATCCTCGAATAATACGCATCCCAGTGGTTCCCAATCGGCACTTAATAGTAACAATAACCATACATCAACTAAAGTAAAACAATTTAAGGCCCATAATACTAAAGTTGAAACCATTTTTTGCAAATTATGCAAAGAAAACCATAAAATCAGCTCCTGTACCAGATTTTTGAATATGGATTATAGAAATCGTGTTTCAACTTTGAAAAAATTTCGTTATTGTTTTAATTGCCTCAACATTGGACATATGTATGGTGATTGTAGTAGCACAAACGGTTGCTCCAAGTGCAAAAGGAAGCACCATACTTTAATGCATAGGAATTTTGTAAATAAAAACAATAATAGCCAAAATCAAGGAAATACTAGATTTCAGGGCGAAAGTCAAAATAGTTCTGTCCAACAAATACAGTCCACAAATACAAATCAATTACAGTCCACTAATATCGCAGGTCCGTCTGGTGTTGTTCAGTCACATCACACATCAGTAGCTAAGAAAGTGATGTTGGCTACAGCTTGGGTCAATATAATTAGTTGTGGTTCCTATTACAAAGTTCGAGCACTCATAGATCCTTGTTCGGATGAAAGTTTTGTTTCTCAGAGAATACAAACTGTATTGAAGTTGCCCACTAAGCCAGTTTCCGCAGAAATTACTGGTTTAGGAGGAGAATTAGTAAGCAAATCTTCAAAGATTGCGAACTTTATAATTGTTTCTCTGTTTGATCATAATGTATCTCTAAATATTCAGGCGTTAGTAGTTCCTCGTGTAACAGGGAATGTACCTACACATTCATTTAAGCCACAAAAGAATACAGATTTGCCCAATCTGAATTATGCTGACCCTAAGTTTTATGAAAGTAGCGAAATAGACTTATTGTTAGGAGGAGATTTGTATCCCCTAATTCTTCGTGATGGAGTTCAACATGGAATTTTCGAATCTTTAGTGGCCCAAGAGACAATTTTTGGCTGGATTGTCACAGGCCCAACTCCAAGTAATGATTCCTCACGTTTTTCAATAACCAATTATATGACAAAAGTTTCCATTGACGATCAGTTAACAAAGTTTTGGGAGTTAGAAGAAGTTTCTCGTAGAAAGATTTTATCAGAAGAGGATAAAAAATGTGAAGAGATCTATCGTTCTACTACCACAAGAAATTCTGAAGGAAGATATATAGTATGTTTGCCCTTTAAAGATACTTTTTCGTCACTTGGCCCAAATCGTCATATTGCTCTTAGTCAATATTTAAGAAATGAAAAGGTTTTAATGCGAAATCCTGAATTTAAGGCTCAATATGATGAGGTCCTAAAAGAATACATAGCTTTGGGACATATGGAAAAATTACAAATTCTGAAAGTAGCTCAAGTTATTACTTACCTCATCATGGAGTTTTTAAGCCTGACAGTACCACTACAAAGTTAAGAATTGTTTTTAACGCTTCAAGTGCTTCTTCTAATGGTAACAGTCTTAACGATTTGCTGTTTGTAGGCCCTATATTACAAGCTGATTTAGTAGCCCTAATTCTAAAATGGCGTTTCTTTCAGTTTGTCTTCAATGCAGATATATCTAAAATGTATCGACAAATTTTACTTAAATCTGAACATAGACAGTATCAGAAGATAGTTTTTCGTAGTTCTGGGGAAAATAAAATCGAAGATTATCAATTGAACACCGTCACTTTTGGCGTTAATTGTGCCCCATTTTTGGCCCTAAGAACGCTTTTACAGTTAGCTGACGATGAAGAACGATGTTTTCCGCTAGGCTCTAGAATTCTTCGCGAGTCAATGTATGTTGATGATGCTCTTGTTGGAGCTCATTCGATCCCTGATGCTTTGGAGGCACGAGACCAATTAATTGGTATATTGGGTACAGCTGGGTTTGAGTTGAGAAAATGGGCCTCAAACTCTAAACAAATTTTAAAAAATTTGCCCCAAGAGCATCTTCTTAACTCTTCTTTTTTGTCGCTCGATGATAAAAGTAATGCTAAAACACTCGGTGTCCGTTGGAATGCGGCAGAAGATTACTTTTATTTTACAACTGAGAAGATTAAGTTCAAAACAGCTTATACAAAGAGGGAAGTACTCTCAATTATAGCAAGGCTATTTGATCCAGCAGGTTGGTTGGCCCCAGTGATTATAACAGCAAAGATTTTGATGCAGCAAATGTGGCTCGACAAAATAGACTGGGACGAACATATAAAACCTGTGGCTCTACAAAAATGGAAGACATTCATTTCTAATTATAATGAGATTGATACAATTAAACTTGATCGTTGGGTTCAATATACGCCTAGTTCTTATATTGAATTTCATGGCTTTTGTGACTCTTCTGAGTTAGCTTACGCAGCTACACTATATATACGTATTGTGAATGGTGATAAAGTTTATGTAAATCTACTAATTGGCAAAACAAAAGTGGCTCCAGTTAAAAGGCCATCTTTGCCGCGTTTAGAGTTGTGTGGCGCAGTTCTTTTAGCCAATTTAGTAAACAGCGTAATCCCCAATTTCAAATTGCATACGTATAACTTATATTTGTGGTCCGATTCGACAATAGTTCTTGCTTGGTTACGAAAACCGCCATGTAATTGGAAAACCTTTGTGGCAAATAGGGTAGCAACAATATTAGAAAAAGTAGGAAACAAAAATTGGTTTCACGTAGCTTCTAATCACAATCCTGCCGATCTAGCAACCCGGGGGCTGATACCTTCGGATTTAAGAGAAAACAAACTTTGGTGGCATGGTCCTGATTGGCTCAGATTAAACAAATCGTCGTGGCCCGAAGGTCCATTAGAATTCGAAACAGTAGAAGAATCGAAACAAGTCCAAGTTAATATTGCTAGATCCGCTGAACGAGAAGATATACTGGACCGTTTCTCAAGTTTGCCCAGAGCATATCATGTTATTGCTTATATATTTAGATTTTTTAATCTTGCGAGCAAAAGCAGACGTAAAAGCTGTAATTACGAAACTGTTAGAATTTCGGCTCAAGAACTTGTATTTGTACGAAATCGGCTATTTTTTCTCTCTCAACAGTCGCACTTTTCTAGTGAGTTTAGTTGTTTATCATCGAAACGGAAAATTGACTCTCGTAGTTCTTTATTAACGCTTACGCCTTTCTTAGACAAAAATGGTATTATTCGTGCTAATGGTCGTCTTGGGTCTACAAAATGTTTGTCGTATAATGAACGTCATCCCATAATACTTGCTTATGGCAGTAGATTAGCACGTCTATACGTTGAGTTTGTCCACTATTTGGTCTTACATGGTGGCCCTCGTTTAGTCCTAAATGTCGTTCGTCAGGAGTGTTGGATTATAAAGGCTAAAAATCTAATAAAAACGGTCATCCACAACTGTAAAATCTGCGTTATACATAGAAAAAAGCTTCAAAATCAGATCATGGCAGTGCTACCTGAAGAAAGAACTACTTTAAGTCGCCCTTTTACTAACACAGGTGTTGATTTTGCCGGCCCATTTGAAATCAAAAGTTTCACTGGTCGATATTGCCGTATCACTAAAGGCTACGTGTGTCTATTTGTTTGTTTCTCTACTAAGGCGATTCACATTGAGGCCGTTAGCGATTTGTCCACTCCTGCATTTCTAGCAGCTTTGGCTCGATTTGTTGCTCGTCGTGGTTGCCCTAGTCGCATTTTCTCTGATAATGGAAGAAATTTTGTTGGCGCTGCAAGAGAACTTGAAAATAACTTCGAAAAACATATAGAAGAATTACGTGATTCGGCAGTAGAAAAATATGGTCATCAACATCTTGAGTGGCACTTTATTCCTGCAGCAGCTCCTCATATGGGAGGACTGTGGGAGGCAGGAGTAAAAAGTTTGAAAATGCACTTTAAAAAGTCAGCTGGACAAATGAAATATACGTTTGAAGAGTTTTCGACAATTTTGGCAAAGATAGAATCGTGTCTCAATTCGCGTCCTCTTGGCCCTACGTCCGAC
This sequence comes from Lucilia sericata, assembly GCF_015586225.1. NCBI lineage: Eukaryota > Metazoa > Arthropoda > Insecta > Diptera > Calliphoridae > Lucilia > Lucilia sericata. The sequence continues at coordinate 378,040 of NW_023994363.1, read as the reverse complement.
AGCATCGATGATTTGTCCGCTCTTACTCCTGGTCATTTTTTAATAGGCTCTGCTATTCTTACTCCTGCTGAACCTGAAGAGCTTAGCTCGCCAATTAGTATAGTAAACCGTTGGCGAAAAATCAAAGCATTGCAGCAAGAAATTTGTCACCGCTGGAAAGACGAATATTTAAAAGAGTTGCACAAGCGTAATAAATGGAAAAGTCCCCAAATAGACTTAAAAGAAAATGACCTCGTTGTTCTTAAAAGTGAACCTTGTTGTCCAACTGAATGGCGCTTAGGTCGTGTTGTAAAAGTTTATCATGGTTCTGACGGTAAAGTTCGAGTGGCTGACCTTAAAACTCAAAATGGCGTAATCACTCGACCGATACACAAATTAGTTTTACTCCCTAATTGCACTGATTAATAATTCAATATCACCTTTTCTAAAATAAAGTTGCTCATTTAAACTTCTAGATTAAAAAAAAAAAAAAAAAATGGACTTCAACACCGATTATGGTTGCCCGCTTTGTAATCGCCTTCACGCCATACGACAGTGTTCACGTTTTATTGTGATGCCCGTGGAGCTAAAGCTCCGAGTTGTTGCCCAAAACGTGTTATGTTATAACTGCCTGGCTCAGTCGCACAGCCGAGCGAATTGTAGAAGTATAGATCGGTGCCGTCGCTGTATGCAGGACCATAATACTTGGTTGCACCCTTTGCCGCAGGGCCGTATTTGGTTTCCCATGACAGCGTTGATACGGGTAGTCACCAATCATGATACTGACGTCTTCATTAGAGCATTAATAGATCCAACAGCGGCCAGGTCAGCAATCATGAAACGTGAAGTCGAAGAATTGGGCTTACGGATTTCTAAAGGACGTACTGACATCGTTGTATACCATCGTCGCGAGGAGAAACGTCGCATAACGGTTGAATGTATTTTAGAAGACAAGATTTACGGCCGTAGCCCTATTGTTAATGTGGAGCGAGCAGACAAATATCCACGTCCAACAACTGTAGACCGTGCCAATGCGGACGTGCACTGGCATATTAGTTGCCCTTACCAGCTTATCCTAGGAGCTAGGATACTATGAGCAGAATTCTGATTGGACCAGCTATGAGTCGCCCAGGACAACTATATGCCCAGAATACCATATTCGGCATAGCATATTTTGGAGAAGGTGTCAAAAGAACCTGAAGTATATTATTTATGCTATAATCTGTTGCCCTCAAAAGGCTTTAAAGTATTATTTACATTTTGTTTGATATGTACTCTTTAACGTTTATTAAACTTAAAAACATTTGAATGTACTATTATTTTTTATATACTTGAATTGTTCTCATATGTTAATTATATTTGTTAACTTTTGTTATTCCTTTTTTATAATTAACAATAATGAACTTAAAATGTTAATTTGTTGCTCTAGATAAGATAATTGAATTTGTTATACTACTTATATCTAATTTTGTATTTGATTTTATATTTTGCACTACCGTTGCAAGGTGGGCGGTATGTTTGTGTCTGTCTAGTGTAACACATAGTTTATATTTTCTCTATGTGTAAAATCGCTAGAACAATATGCATTGTATGGCAACTCCCCACTTTAGTGTGGTGAGTTTGCGTTGCTCTTTATGTCAAAGGGCTTGACACATTTTTTTTTATTCTCATTGCTTTTCAACCACCGGACAGACAACAAATGCAAAATTAATAAAAGAAATTGAAATAAAATAAAAGTTTAAGAATTAAAATAAAATTAAAGTTTAATTAAATAAAAACAAAAGGAAAAGTGAACTTAAATAAAATAAACAGAAATACAAACCAAAAGAAGTAAACAAAGCTTTTTAATAAAATAAAAATAAGGGTTGTTTTTTGGCAACACAACAACAAGTGTTTGTGTGTATATAAAAACACATTTGGCCCTGACCTGCCGCATCAAGAGAAAACCAAGTGGACGGCTGCCGGAGACAGTTTGCCAACAACCAGCACCTAGGAACCAGCTCAGCATCTAAGAGGTAATAACCGGGATTCCCGATTTGGCCCCAAACACTATTCATAACTGGTGTAGGGTATCATATGGTCGGTCACGCCCGACTATACTTTCTTACTTGTTTTATTTAAAAATTTAAAAATAATTATTATTTTCGGTCCCTGAAAATGACTTTTATCGAATTTCATCGCTATACTCGTATTTTTAAGCCAGTAATGAGCGTTAAGTCATTTTCTGAAGGGAACCTTATATGAGGGTTAGGGTCGATTATGGACCACATAAAATTTAGTAGAGAGATTTTGGCTCGCGAGGAACTTATTTGTGTCGAATTTCATTGCTATACTTTATTATTTAGCCAGAAAAGAGCTTTGAAATAATTTTCTGAAGGGGTCCATATATGGGGGGTAGGGTCATTTATGTACCGATTCTCCAAAAAGAGAGGTTTTGGCTCGCATAAAACTTATGTGTGTCGAATTTTATCGCTTTACTCGTATTTGTAAGCCAGTAATGAGGGTTAAAGTAATTTTCTGAAGTGGACCTTCTATGGGCGGTAGGGTCAATTATGGACCAATTCTCATAGATTATACATAGATTTTGGTTGGCATAGAACTTATGTGTATCGAACTTTATCACTGTATTCATATTTTAAAGCCATTAATGATATTTCGATGTGTTACAAACGGAATGACAAAATCAATCATCATCAAAAAAGATGGGGTATAACAAGTAAGAAGCCTATATTCGCCTTTGCCGACTCTTATATACCCTTCACCATCATCATACCATACCCTTCAAAATATTAACAAGTTAGAGTGCTATATTCGGCTGAGCCGAATCTTAAATACCCTCCACCAGCTATTTTTATAGTAATACTTTTTTATTTGATCAAATATTTGTAGAAATGAGTTTTCTCATGTCTTAAATAGAAAAACCCCAAGATTTAAACAGCTTTAAATCTTTTATATTTTTATAGCGTCCTAAGATATGCTTTAACGATATTTAATAATGTGCATGTATGCATGTGTGTGAAAGATTTAAGGATTTTCAAAATACATATATATAATTTTGTTCTACACAAATTGATAATGCAATTACTTAAATACGGTTAAATTGCTTTTAGGGGCATGACTTAGTATGGGAGATATGACCAATTATAAACCGATCGTAAAAAATTCTTTAACCAAAATTTCTGTACATAAAAGCTATATTTCATTCAAATTTTGTATCTATATCGTAATTTAGTAATAAGTAATGTGTGTTCAAGTGATTTTCTGAAGGGACATTTGCATGGGACCGACCGCACCCATGTTATGGACCGATCGTGAAAAAATCTTGAAATAGAATTTTTGTATACCAAACTAATATTTGTGCCAAATTTTGTATCAATAGCTTTATTTGGTAATGAGTAATGTGCGTTTAAGAGATTTTCTCGTAAAGGCGCTATGACCAATTATGTATATAAAGACAAAATTTCAAAATTCTGTACCTATATCATTATTTGGCAATGAATATTGTGCATTTAAGTGATTTTCTGGAGGGAACCTAGTATGAGAGCTATGACCAAATATGGACCGATCGAAAACAATTGTATGGTGTAATTTATGTATATTAGAGCAATATTTGTGCTAAATGTATGGACATCAATATTTTTTAATGAGTTATGTGCGTTTAAGTGATTATCGGAAGTGGACCTTGTATGGGAGCTATGAACAATTATGGACCGATCGGAAAAAAATTTCACAGTAATTTTTCTGTGCATATGAGCAATACTTGTAACAAATTTATATGGATATTAGGGTGATCGACTCGATTTTTCATCGGTTTTTTTCTGCTTTACCAGTGTCGGTTTTTTCTTAATGCTGATTTTTCGAATATCGAATAACCCGGTTTTTTCACTTTTTAAAAACCGGTTTCGAATACTTTTATTTGCTTTGTATTCAAAGATTATTTAAATTAAATTTTTAAGTAAATCATAATACAGCCCGTCTAAATTTTAAAAATATTCGAGTCGAGGAACTAGCGTATACTTTTCTAAAGCTCTGTTGGTTAAACTTTTTTGATTTTCCTAATTAATTAAAAAAAAAATATTTGTAAAATTGATAACTGTTTGATAAAATTTTATCAATCTTAAGATTATATTCCAAGTACAATAATTCATTTACGGCTGAAATTTTATGGAAGTGTTGGAATGCCTATGCAAATTTTCTAAACAGGGCTTTTATAATAAGCTAGGATTACATAGTACCTTATGTTTAACAGAAGTGTCCCACTTTTTTCCAATTTTTTTTTTATATTAAAGAAATAATGTAAATCAGACGACTAGATCTAAAGTTATAATCTTTTAAACTGTTAAAAATCATTTCGGGCCATGTTTTATTAATCAAATTTATTTTTTATTTATAATGAAAAACCGGTTAACCGGTTTTTTTTGAATTTGAAAAATATCAACCGGTTTTTTTAATGTCAACTATTCGAACTATTCGAAAACCGGTTTATGGAAAATGTCGAATAATCGATCACCCTAATGGATATCTTAATTTCGTAATGAGTTATGCGCGTTTAAGTGATTTTCGGGAAGAGACCTTGTATGGGAGCTATGATCAATTATGGACCGATCAGAAAAAATAATCGTAAAGTAATTAAAATTTATACACAAAATTGATATTATACACATCATGCCGAATTTTATCCCGATAACTTTATTAATCAATGAATTATCCGCATTTGAGTGATTTTCGGACGTGGACCTTATATGGGAGCTATGACCGATTATGGACCGATCCGGAACAAATTTCGTAGAGTAATTCATATACACACAAATCACATTCATGTCGAATTTTATCCAGATAGCTTAATTTATCTATGAATTATGCTCGTTTCAGTGATTTTCTGATGTGAACCTTATATGGGAGCTATGACCAATTATGGACCGATCCGGAAAAAAATTCCGTAGAATGATTTATGTATATACAAAACATATTCATGTTGAATTTTATCCCGATAGCTTTATTTATCAATAAAATATGTTCATTTAAGTGATTTTCGAAAGTGGATCTTATATGGGAACTATGACCAGTTGTGGACCGATACAGATCTAAGTCCGTAGTTTTGATTCCTGTTCATGTAATGTCAATATGTACAAAATTTTGTGTTGATACCGATATATTTGAGGAAGTTATTAACGATAAATTAATTTCCGGGAATATGTACCTTTGTATGAGGCTATGGGAAATTTTGGATCGATTGTTACAATTTTAAACATAATTAATCTATAGACGGAAAAAATAATCTGTGACAAAATTTGTCGAATTATCTTTGGTAGTTTCTGAGAAAACTACTCAAGAATTAGGGAAAAAAACTTAATTTTTTTTTTGGTAGTCTGAAATTTTTACTCATAACTTTTTACGTTGTGAAGCGATTTTGCTGATTTTCAACACCAAACTGCTTAGGAAAACAATGAATATTCTCAGTGAATTTGGTTGATTTCATTTGCTTAGTTTTAACGTGAGCGTGTTTTAACCAGACAGACAGACGGACATAGCTAAATCGACTCAGAATTTCATAAGGACCCAGAATATATATACTTTGTTGGGTCTCAGATGATTATTTTTACACACAAAATGACAAACTTATACATATATACCCTCTATCACCACTGATGGTCGTGGAGGGTATAAAAATATTATTAATTTTATAATATATCAATTTATTTCATTTCCCCGACTCTCTTAAACAATAGCAAAGCAAAAGAAACAACAACACCGCTAAATGAAATAAAACACACAAAAAAAAAAAACAAAAACAAAATACACAACTCAATGAAACCAACAGACATCCAAACATACGAAACAAAATACACATCGCAATGAAACCAACAGACATCCAAACCCAGTGGAAAAATTCTTGAGGCATTTGCTTCGGAGGGCTTTTAAAAGGACTCTTTAGCCTTACTTATGGATTTTGTGTCTCATTATAGGCAGCCTTACTGAAATGACCTATGCGCATACAAAAACGAAGACAGTTAAAAATTTTGGAAATCGGTCTATTTTTACACCTCTCCCCCTTTCAAACGGACTCGCAAATATCACTTTATAGCTCATAATTCTGTAAATTATAATACTATACCGTTAATCTGAATCGATTAACGAGCAATATATTAAAACTAACAAAACAATTCGCAAATGTTTCTACAATATACACAACTTTTTTAACTTTGCTTAATCGTTCTGTACATGAGCAAAACAAAAAAAAAAACTTTTTGAGTGAGAAAAATCGTACATTTGAGAATAAATCCTCATTGAGCCATTTGGTATTGGTATTGGAGAATTAGAAGATTTAGGTAAAAAGCCAACTAACAAATGAAAATTTACAGTCATTTTTGAAACTTTAAACAACAAGCTTTCTAAAGCCATACAATCCTATCACTCTCATTGAATTTGTTCCATGTACAAGTTAATATTGTAAGAAAATGTTTAATTCTTTAAAGTGTTTATTGAAAAGTTCCCTATAAACGAATGGGGTATCATATCAGTGATCCTACGAGGTGCCATTAGATAAGATGTAAATCATGATCATACATTCCGAAATTTTCGTGTTTTTCGAATTAAAACATATCAATCAATTAATAATGTGGAGAATTTTTATACAGTTACTTTAACCATTTTTTAAGAATTTTATATTTTTTGCACGCTTTCTATAAAAAGGTGCAAAAAATTATAAATTTTTATATATTGCACGATTTAATGACAGTAATCTATGAAAGATTGATATATTTTTGACATAAAATTTTTGGCTATAAATAAGGGACCAGAAAGCGTATTAAGGACCCATCCTTACAAAATTTGGTAATGAAGTTTTGGATCCTATAAAACTTGTTTGTGTTGATTTTCATCACTATACTTGTATTTTAGCCTGTTGTATGTCGAAACTTTCGAAAGTGGACTCCATATGGGGGGAAGGGTCAATTTTGAATCCATCCTCATTAAATTTGGTACAGATAGTTTTGTTCTTATAAACTTATGACGAATTTCACCACTATGCTGTTATTATTAAGCCTGTTTTGAGCGCTAAAGTCATTTCCTGAAGAGGAATTTATATGGGTGTATGGTCAACAATGATATTATTAAATCAGTTATGAGCGTTACAGTCATTTATAAGGGGACTGGTCAATTATGTTCCGATCGTCTTCAAATTTGGTCGAGAGATTTTGTTCTTATAAAACCTGTTTGTGACGAAATTTCGTCGCTTACTGCTATTATTAAGTCACTTAAAAGCGATAGGGTCATTTTCTAATGGGGATCTAATATGGGGATCAATTATGAGCCGATCGTCACCAAATTTGGTAAAGTGATTTTTGTTCCTGTTTGTGTTAAATTTCGTCATAAAATTGCCATTATTAAGCCAGTTATGAGTGTTAAAATCAAATTTGGAAGATAGATTTTTGTTCTTATACAACTTGTTTATATCGAATTTCGTCTCTATACTGCTGCTGTTAAGTCAATTATGATCGTTAGAGTAATTTTCTGAATGGAACCTTATATTGGGGTTGGTCAATTATGGTTCAATGTCCGTAATACATCACAATATAATTTCTGTTTCTATAAAAAAACTTGTGCAAAATTTTATCTCGATTGCTGCCTAATTATATCACTGTCGCTCCACTCTAATAAACTGTAATCTATATATATAAAAATGAAAGTGTGTTTGTATGTATGTATGTATGTATGTATGTATGTATGTATGTATGTATGTATGTATGTATGTATGTATGTATGTATGTATGTATGTATGTATGTATGTATGTATGTATGTATGTATGTATGTATGTATGTATGTATGTATGTATGTATGTATGTATGTATGTATGTATGTATGTATGTATGTATGTATGTATGTATGTATGTATGTATGTATGTATGTATGTATGTATGTATGTATGTATGTATGTATGTATGTATGTATGTATGTATGTATGTATGTATGTATGTATGTATGTATGTATGTATGTATGTATGTATGTATGTATGTATGTATGTATGTATGTATGTATGTATGTATGTATGTATGTATGTATGTATGTATGTATGTATGTATGTATGTATGTATGTATGTATGTATGTATGTATGTATGTTTGTTTGTTTGTTTGTTGGTTTGTGCTTTATAAACTGCTAAACGGCTGGACCGATTTTCCTGAAATTTTCACAGTTTCTTCCTGTATGTCTGGAAGGAACTATAGGCTACTTTTTATGTTGCAATTTCATGTGGGCGACGTGCCACGCCCATATTAAGAAAATATTAAATTAGTATATCTGAGATAATATAATAGTTAGAGTCTTAAAATTTTGTCGGAGCAACTTTAGTATCAATATAATTATTTAAGACAAAAAGTAGGCGGATTAGCATTAGGGGGCGTGGCACCTCCCATATAAATTACATACAAAAATTCGTTTATCTTGGAAACTATTACAATTAGAATATTAAAAATTTCCACGAGTAACTTTCACATCCATGTAAACATTTTGGGAAATAAATTGGCGGACTACCCATGAGGGGAGCAGTACCTCCCATATTAATAAAATACATAAATTGGTTAATCTGGGAAACTAATAGAACTAAATTCTTCAAATTTTGCACTAAGAACTTAAATATAAACTGCTTAGGAAAACAATGAATATTCTGAGTGAATTTGGTTGATTTCATTTGCTTAGTTTTAACGTGAGCGTGTTTTAACCAGACAGACAGACGGACATAGCTAAATCGACTCAGAATTTCATAAGGACTTAGAATATATATACTTTGTTGGGTCTCAGATGATTATTTTTACACACGAAATGACAAACTTATATATACCCTCTATCACCACTGATGGTCGTGGAGGGTATAAAAATATTATTAATTTTATAATATATCAATTTATTTCATTTCCCCGACTCTCTTAAACAATAGCAAAGCAAAAGAAACAACAACGCCGCTAAATGAAATAAAACACACAAAAAAAAAACATAATACACAACTCAATGAAACCAACAGACATCCAAACATACGAAACAAAATACACATCGCAATGAAACCAACAGACATCCAAACCCAGTGGAAAAATTCTTGAGACATTTGCTTCGGAGGGCTTTTAAAAGGACTCTTTAGCCTTACTTATGGATTTTGTGTCTCATTCTAGGCAGCCTTACTGAAATGACCTATGCGCATACAAAAACGAAGACAGTTAAAAATTTTGTTTTATATGTTTTATATTATCATGTCTGTTCTGTAAAACGAATCGGTTTCAAAACCGCGAAGCTTTTAAAACTGAATTTGGTGTTCTGCAAATCGAATTTTTATTTGAATTTAAAATTCAGAAAAAAAAATCATAATTTAAATGAAAAAGATAGTAATCGGGTAATGGGACCCGTGCCAGAAATCGATTGAAAATTGTCAAATTTAATATTAGTACTTTTTAATTTCTTCAAAAATTTTGCAATTCAAATCAAATTTTCCTAACATTTTGATTAAATCTTATCTTCTAGAGAAAATTATCTTTTCAACCAGGTATAAAATATAAATATCGATCGGCAAATTTCAATATTATAGACATAATCTTTTCACAAATATTTTCCAAAAATGACTAATCTATATATATAAAATTCTAACGTTACTGACTGACTGACTGACTGATTCATCATCGCACAGCCTAAACGGTTGAAGCTAAAGAGCTGAAATTTGGACAGGAGGTTGGTCTCCCGCCAAATAGATCCACTAAGACGGGATTTTTGGAAATTCGAATGTTTAGGGGGTAAAAAAGGGTAAAAACGGGTAAATTCGGTAACCTTATATCTCCTAAACTAGAAAAGATACAAAAACAGTTTAAAGCCTATCGCCGTTCAGTTAAAAAATAAACGGACAGGTGTCTGGTACTTTTTTAAAATTCGGCCCCTTTAGGGAATAAACGGGTAAAAACTGTATTTTGGTACTTTTTTCGCACCCCATGTATCTTTTAAACCAGTGCACATTCAAAAAATATTTTTGACTCCTTCATAACTTAACGAAAAAATAAAAATACGAATTTAGTACTTTTTGGATATTCGGACGTTTAAGGGGTTAAAATTGTACCTATTTTTGGTACTTTTTTCATAAAACATTGTTTTTGGTTTATTAACTTATGCATATGAATACATAATAACAGGCTCCCACTACGATGTTGCAACTTTTTGGAATAGAATTTTTATTTCGTTAATGGGGAGGAAAAAAGTACCAAAAGGGGTAAAAGCGGGAAATTTGATTTTATTCAACCACAATGATCCAATTTAGATAAAAATTTTAAATTTAGAAACACTAAATATCCTAATGGGGTGTTATTTGGAACCCCGGTATCAAGTGATATTTTTTGGTACTTTTCATTCTCCAACTGGTCCTTTTTGAGTTTTCTATGATATTGAAATAGAAACATGAAATTAATAATAAAGGGACTTTTCGCTACTTTTTCGTTCTACACAGGTACTTTTTTGAGTTTTCTTTAAAATTAAAGCTAGAAACATGAAATTAAGCATGTAGAGCTCGGAGTAAATGAGATTCTATAAAATGGGACTTTTTGGTACTTTTTCGTTCTTCAAAAGGTACTTTTTGAATTTTCTATAATATTGAACCTAGAAACATGAAATTAAACATGTAGAGACCGGAGTAAATGAGAATCTATAAAAGGGGACTTTTTGGTACTTTTTCGTCCTTCGACTGGTACTTTTTGAGTTTTCTATAAAATTTAACCTAGAAACATGAAATTAAGCATGTAGAGCCCGGAGTAAATGAGAATCTATATAAGGGTACTTTTTGGTACTTTTTCGTCCTTCGACTGGTACTTTTTGAGTTTTCTATAAAATTTAACCTAGAAACATGAAATTAAGCATGCGGAGGCCTTAGTTAATGAGAATCTATAAAAGCGGACTTTTTGGTACTTTTTCGTCCTTCGACTGGTACTTTTTGAGTTTTCTATAAAATTTAACCTAGAAACATAAAATTAAGCATGTAGAGCCCTTAGTAAATGAGAATCTATTAAAGGGGACTATTTGGTACTTTTTCGTCTTTCGACTGGTACTTTTTGAGTTTTCTATAAAATTTAACCTAGAAACATGAAATTAAGCATGTAGAGCCCTTAGTAAATGAGAATCTATAAAAGGGGACTTTTTGGTACTTTTTCGTCTTTCGACTGATACTTTTTGAGTTTTCTATAAAATTTAACCTAGAAACATGAAATTAAGCATGTAGAGCCCGGAGTAAATGAGAATCTATAAAAGGGGACTTTTTGGAACTTTTTCGTCTTTCGACTGGTACTTTTTGAGTTTTCTATAAAATTTAACCTAGAAACATGAATTTAAGCATGTAGAGCCCAGAGTAAATGAGAATCTATAATAGGGGACTTTTTGGTACTTTTTCGTTCTTCAAAAGGTACTTTTTGAATTTTCTATAATATTGATCCTAGAAGCATGAAATTAAGCATATAGAGCCTGGAGTAAATGAGAATCTATAAGAGGGGACTTTTTGGTACTTTTTCGTTCTTCAAAAGGTACTTTTTGAATTTTCTATAATATTGAACCTAGAAACATGAAATTAAGCAAGTACAGCCAAGATTAAGTGATAACCTATAAAAGGGGACTTTTCGGCACTTTTTCGTTCTTCAAAAGGTACTTTTTGAATTTTCTATAATATTGAACCTAGAAACATGAAATTAAGTACGTAGAGCCCGGAGTAAGTGAGAACATATAAAAGGGGACTTTTTGGTAATTTTTCGTTCTTCAAAAGGTACTTTTTGTGTTTTTTATAACATGAAATTAACCATGTGGAGCCCGGAGTTAATGAGAATCTATAAAAGGGGACCCTTTGGTAATTTTTCGTTCTTCAACTGGTACTTTTTTAATTTCCTATAATATTGAACTTAGGAACATGAAATTAAATAAAAGAGGTCTTTTGTTACTTTTTCGTACTTCATTGGTACTTTTTGAGTTTTCTAAAATATTGAATATATAAACATAAATTTAAATAGGGGACTTTTTGATATTGCAGATATATATACATTTACAATAATATTTATTTTATTTCATTACGATGAGGGTAGCGAAGCACACTGGGTATAGCTAGTCTATATATATAAAATTCTAACGTTACTGACTGACTGACTGACTGATTCACTGACTGATTCATCATCGCACAGCCTAAACGGTTGCAGCTAAAGAGCTGAAATTTGGACAGGAGGTTGGTCTCCCGCCAAATAGATCCACTAAGACGGGATTTTTGGAAATTCGAATGTTTAGGGGGTAAAAAAGGGTAAAAACGGGTAAATTCGGTAAACTTATATCTCCTAAACTAGAAAAGATACAAAAACAGTTTAAAGCTTATCGCCGTTCATTTAAAAAATAAACGGACAGGTGTCTGGTATTTTTTTAAAATTCGGCCCCTTTAGGGAATAAACGGGTAAAAACTGTATTTTGGTACTTTTTTCGCACCCCATGTATCTTTTAAACCAGTGCACATTCAAAAAATATTTTTAACTCCTTCATAACTTAACGAAAAAATAAAAATATGAATTTAGTACTTTTTGGATATTCGGACGTTTAAGGGGTTAAAATTGTACCTATTTTTGGTACTTTTTTCATAAAACATTGTTTTTGGTTTATTAACTTATACATATGAATACATAATAACGGGCACCCACTACGATGTTGCAACTTTTTGGAATAGAATTTTTATTTCGTTAATGGGGAGGAAAAAAGTACCAAAAGGGGTAAAAACGGGAAATTTGATTTTATTCAACCACAATGATCCAATTTAGATAAAATTTTTAAATTTAGAAACACTAAATATCCTAATGGGGTGTTATTTGGAACCCCGGTATCAAGTGATATTTTTTGGTACTTTTCATTCTCCAACTGGTCCTTTTTGAGTTTTCTATGATATTGAAATAGAAACATGAAATTAATAATAAAGGGACTTTTCGCTACTTTTTCGTTCTACACAGGTACTTTTTTGAGTTTTCTTTAAAATTAAACCTAGAAACATGAAATTAAGCATGTAGAGCTCGGAGTAAATGAGAATCTATAAAATGGGACTTTTTGGTACTTTTTCGTTCTTCAAAAGGTACTTTTTGAATTTTCTATAATATTGAACCTAGAAACATGAAATTAAACATGTAGAGACCGGAGTAAATGAGAATCTATAAAAGGGGACTTTTTGGTACTTTTTCGTCCTTCGACTGGTACTTTTTGAGTTTTCTATAAAATTTAACCTAGAAACATGAAATTAAGCATGTAGAGCCCGGAGTAAATGAGAATCTATATAAGGGGACTTTTTGGTACTTTTTCGTCCTTCGACTGGTACTTTTTGAGTTTTCTATAAAATGTAACCTAGAAACATGAAATTAAGCATGCGGAGGCCTTAGTTAATGAGAATCTATAAAAGCGGACTTTTTGGTACTTTTCCGTCCTTCGACTGGTACTTTTTGAGTTTTCTATAAAATTTAACCTAGAAACATAAAATTAAGCATGTAGAGCCCTTAGTAAATGAGAATCTATAAAAGGGTACTATTTGGTACTTTTTCGTCTTTCGGCTGGTACTTTTTGAGTTTTCTATAAAATTTAACCTAGAAACATGAAATTAAGCATGTAGAGCCATTAGTAAATGAGAATCTATAAAAGGGGACTTTTTGGTACTTTTTCGTCCTTCGACTGGTACTTTTTGAGTTTTCTATAAAATTTAACTTTAGTAAATGAGAATCTATAAAAGGGGACTTTTTGGGTACTTTTTAGTCTTTCGACTGATACTTTTTGAGTTTTCTATAAAATTTAACCTAGAAACATGAAATTAAGCATGTAGAGCCCGGAGTAAATGAGAATCTATAAAAGGGGACTTTTTGGAACTTTTTCGTCTTTCGACTGGTACTTTTTGAGTTTTCTATAAAATTTAACCTAGAAACATGAATTTAAGCATGAAGAGCCAAGAGTAAATGATAATCTATAACAGGGGACTTTTTGGTACTTTTTCGTCCTTCGACTGGTACTTTTTGAGTTTTCTATAAAATTTAACCTAGAAACATGAAATTAAGCATGTAGAGCCATTAGTAAATGAGAATCTATAAAAGGGGACTTTTTGGTACTTTTTCGTCCTTCGACTGGTACTTTTTGAGTTTTCTATAAAATTTAACCTAGAAACATGAAATTAAGCATGTAGAGCCCTTAGTAAATGAGAATCTATAAAAGGGGACTTTTTGGTACTTTTTCGTCCTTCGACTGGTACTTTTTGAGTTTTCTATAAAATTTAACCTAGAAACATGAAATTAAGCATGTAGAGCCCGGAGTAAATGAGAATCTATAAAAGGGGACTTTTTGGTACTTTTTCGTCCTTCGACTGGTACTTTTTGAGTTTTCTATAAAATTTAACCTAGACTGGTACTTTTTGAGTTTCTTTCGACTGGTACTTTTTGAGTTTTCTATAAAATTTAACATAGAAACATGAAATTAAGCATGTAGAGCCCTTAGTAAATGAGAATCTATAAAAGGGGACTTTTTGGTACTTTTTCGTCTTTCGATTGGTACTTTTTGAATTTTCTATAATATTGATCCTAGAAGCATGAAATTAAGCATCTAGAGCCTGGAGTAAATGAGAATCTATAAAAGGGAACTTTTTGGTACTTTTTCGTCCTTCGACTGATACTTTTTGAGTTTTCTATTAAATTGAACCTAGAAACATGAAAATAAGCATTTAGAGCCCGTAGTAAATGAGAATCTATAAAAGGGGACTTTTTGGTACTTTTTCGTTCTTCAAAAGGTACTTTATGAATTTTCTATAATATTGAAAATAGAAACATGAAAGTATGCATGTAGAGCCTGGATTAAGTGAGAAACTATAAAAGGGGACTTTTTGGTACATTTTTGTTCTTCAAAAGGTACTTTTTGAATTTTCTAAAATATTGAACCTAGAAACATGAAATTAAACATGTAGAGCCCGAATTAAGTGAGGACCTATAAAAGGGGACTTTTTGGTACTTTTTCGTTCTTCAAAAAGTACTTTTTGAATTTTCTATAATATTGATCCTAGAAGCATGAAATTAAGCATGTAGAGCCTGGAGCAAATGAGAATCTATAAAAGGGGACTTTTTGGTACTTTTTCGTTCTTCAAAAGGTACTTTTTGAATTTTCTATAATATTGATCCTAGAAGCATGAAATTAAGCATATAGAGCCTGGAGTAAATGAGAATCTACAAGAGGGGACTTTTTGGTACTTTTTCGTTCTTCAAAAGGTACTTTTTGAATTTTCTATAATATTGAACCTAGAAACATGAAATTAAGCAAGTACAGCCAAGATTAAGTGATAACCTATAAAAGGGGACTTTTCGGCACTTTTTCGTTCTTCAAAAGGTACTTTTTGAATTTTCTATAATATTGAACCTAGAAACATGAAATTAAGTACGTAGAGCCCGGAGTAAGTGAGAACATATAAAAGAGGACTTTTTGGTAATTTTTCGTTCTTCAAAAGGTACTTTTTGTGTTTTTTATAACATGAAATTAACCATGTGGAGCCCAGAGTTAATGAGAATCTATAAAAGGGGACCCTTTGGTAATTTTTCGTTCTTC
Organism: Lucilia sericata; assembly: GCF_015586225.1. NCBI lineage: Eukaryota > Metazoa > Arthropoda > Insecta > Diptera > Calliphoridae > Lucilia > Lucilia sericata. Next base: position 362,460 of record NW_023994363.1, on the reverse strand, counting down.
AACTGGTACTTTTTTAATTTTCTTTAATATTGAACTTAGGAACATGAAATTAAATAAAAGAGGTCTTTTGTTACCTTTTTGTACTTCATTGGTACTTTTTGAGTTTTCTAAAATATTGAATATATAAACATAAATTTAAATAGGGGACTTTTTGATATTGCAGATATATATACATTTACAATAATATTTATTTTATTCCATTACGATGAGGGTAGCGAAGCACACTGGGTATAGCTAGTTAATTCATATTTTACTCGGTTTTTTTAGATATTTTTGTTTACATCACTTCTGTCTGCAAAACAAGTAGGAATGTAAAGTCGGGCATGACTGACTATATGATACCCTACACCATAGGTATATTTTAAAAATTATTTACTTTTCATAAAGAAACTTTTATGTTGAATTTTACCTAAATTCCGGTGTATTTATTTTTTTCTAAAAGAGGGAGTTAGGGTCAAATATGGGCCGATGTATCTACATATCTATCTATCTATCTATCTATCTATCTATCTATCTATCTATCTATATATATATATATATATATATATATATATATATATATATATATATATATATATATATATATATATATATATAGGAATATAAAAGTTTCCAAGATACACGAAATTTTGTAATTAATTCATATATGTGGTGCCAAGTCACCCAAGTCCGCCCGTTATTCTCTAAATGTTCCCATGAATGTCAAAGTTCTTCATGTAAAATTTAAAGATTCTAGCTCTAATAGTTGCTCAGTGGGGGATTCAAGCTCCCCAGATGAAAGCCCGCACTTTTTTCCCAAAATGTTCAGATGAATATTAAAATAATGTTCGCAAAATTTTAAGAATTTAGTTCCACTAGTTTCCCAGATAAACGAATTTTTGTATTTAATTAATATGGGAGGTGTCGCTCCCCTCATTGGTAGTCCGCCAATTTGTTACCCAAAATGTTTAAATGGATGTTTAAGTTACTCGTGCAAAATTTAAGATTCTAACTGTAATAGTTTCCAAGATAAACGAATTTTTGTATTTAATTTATATGGGAGGTGCCACGCCCCCTAATGCTAGCCGTTTAGTCTATAACCTTCAAACATACAAACATACAAAGAAACACACATTCATTTTTATATACATATATTGATTGCTTAAACATTTTTATACCCTACACCAGTATAGTAACACACAAAAATATTGGTCCTACACCCACCTTTAACTATACCGATCGACTCAGAATCACATTTTGAGTCGATTAAGACATGTCCGTCCGTCCGTCTGTCCGGCTGGCTGGCTGTCCATGTAAACCTTGTGCGCAAGGTACAGGCCCCAATTTTCAAGATAATTTGATGAAATTTGGACCAAGCCTGTTTTTTGGTATAAGGACGATGCCTATTGAAAATGGTTGAAATCGGTCCATTATTTCACCTAGCCCCCATTCAACCGTACCTCCCGATTTGGGCTTTTTATGCCATAATTATGTCAAATATACTATTATCTCTCTAAAAATTGGCACTGCAGATTTTCGTAATGAGCGGCCCTTATTTGACCCTAGCCCCCATACAAACCCCCCTTCAAAAAATGTCTTAAACGTCTAAAATTGACTTGTAACCAATTGTATCGCAATAAAACTCAACATAATTAACTATTATTTAAAAATATATCATTTTCCCAAATTTAATGAGGATCGGCTCATGTTTGACTCCTATATAAAGCCTCATTTAGAAAATTTGTTTTTTATCAATAAATTGCTTAAATACTTTGGAATTAACGTAAAATTCAACATAAAAGTTTCTTTGTGAAAAATAAAAATTTGTAAAATATACTCATGGTGTAGGGTATTATATGGTCGGCCATGCCTACTTGTTTTTATCTATAAATTGCTTAAACATGTATATAGGTCGGCCATGTCCGACTGCACTTTCCTACTACTTTTTATTTGTTGAGGTGTGTGTGCGCATATATTTCCAAAATATACATATTTTATAACCTAAAAAAAATTCAGGAGAAAAATCTGTCACATACGATGTGTCACGTACGATATTCAAAAATGTTCATTATAATTATGGATTACAAATGAAAATTATGTCCCATAGGGTAAGAAATTAAAACAAAAAAGATACACCTACAGAATTCGCAGATTTTCGTAAATATTGACGTGTACTTTAAAAACACTTCCGTTTTTCGTTAAGTATGATATCGCCATATTTTATTCCATATTTTGGAAATCAAGTTTCCGAATGGGATGATTCTTTTGCAAATATAGTATTCTCTGAATGGAGCAGAATGACAAAATTGTTTTCCAAGTACTCCTATTTTTACCAAATCTATACCACTTTAAAGGCGCACGATCGTCACATACAATCCTATGGAATTGCCCATACATATTAGCACAAATTTTAAAAAATGCATCAACTAAAAGTTCTAGACGGCTAAATAATTTATCTTCAATAGTAACACCTTTTTAGAAGTGTATTTTGCAAATTATCAATGCAGCTCATTTCGAAATAGAATTTCGAATTTTATCTTGATTGACATTATATGAATATTAATCTAATTAAAATTCCATTGTTAATATTATATGAGAATATTACCAAAAATTTCAATTTTGAAAAAATATTTTACTTTAACACTAATTATTTCCAAATGATAGAAGCTCGAAGGACTCAATTTCTATCTAATATAAAACGATATATTTTGAAATTAAGAATTCAACCATAGATAATATAAGAAATTTTTGTTCAAAATTGTTTGGACTTTAAAGCAAATTATTGTTTCATGTCATATCCAGAATCGGATGAACAAGTAATATCTTATGTATGGTGGCATGTTATAGATGGTCTTATGTATGGTCTCATGTGTAAAATTTGATATGACTACTGATTTTTTAACAAATGAACACCTATGTACATCGGATTTTAATTTAATAACACATATGTATATAAGAGATTTATTGACAATAAACTATCGTTACTAATACTTGTAGCTCAATTATTAGCAGTGTTACCAAAACCTAATTGCGAAAAAGTGCTAGATTGTTTTGAAAAAAATGCTAGAAAGTGCTAAAAATAAAGAAAAAAATTATAGAAAAAGTGCTAACAAAAATAAGGTTTTTTAATGTAAAATATTTTAATTTTAATTTTTAAAATAAACTACATAAATAATATTTTTAGCTTAGTACGCAAATGGACCAACTCCACTTATTATGGGTCGATTTTAATACAGAAAAAATGTTTATAATAACTAGTTTTAGAGTTTTTCGATTCTTTATCCCAAAAAGAGGATTTTTTATATGGTTCCCCTAGAATTTTTCTTAAATAGCTTTATTTTTCCTACCGAGCGCGTCCCCGGGTGGCGGATAGGGGGTGGTGATGGACCATCTGTCCTCTCCCAGCTTTAATTTCACTTAAGCTGAGGGAGAGCAGATTATCCACCACTTGGGAATATTATATTCCCCGCGGACCAAAAAACTGGAAAAAACAAATAAGGAAAATAAAAATAAAAAGATAAAAGTTACGCTGCAGGGCCTAAATAACCCAGTACCGGCGGCAAGTGTTGATCTACTCGCGAGTCACGTGTCGTCGTCATCTTGCAATCGTGAGCAAAATACTACTACGGAGGTGGGTACCTTGGCCTCCGTGGCGGACAATGCGTCAAGTGTACAGCATGCCACTGGCAAAAATATAGGGGTGAAAGAGAAGGATGTACTCGGAGTGAGCTCTAAGCTACCTCAGCCTTTAAATAAAGGTGAGGGCTCCGACTATGAATCCTCAGATGATAATAATAACACCATTATAGCAAATCCCAAAAAGGATGAAGTAGAGCAAATGGTGAAGGAGGTAAGTGACAGCATAGCTAAACTACCTATTACTAAGAAAAGACTTTCTGGAGCACAGAGGAGAAAGTTGAAAAAGATGCTTCAGGAAATTATAGTTAGTCAATCCCACGACACTCCAATGGAAAAATCGGACTCTCTCGCAAGATCTGAGGCAAAAAGGATTAGGTCTCCCGAGGAGTTGACAACTGAAAATAAATCTATGAAGAAAAAGAGCTCCCCGTCTTCTAATACACAGTCGAAGCCAAGCCATAATTCACTCAAAGGAACCTCAAGTGAGAATCCTGCGAGTAAGGGTGACAACTAGCAAGTACTGGCAATGTTGAGGAGTCAAATCCTAAAAGCGAGGAGGAAATCACTCACCCGCCAGAAAAACAGCAGTGCTCTCCAGAATTGGGAATGTGTCGATTAAAAATACTGCTATTCCTATGCCTGATAAGGACACCGCAGTGCCATCAACAGTACCCACTGCATTAATAGCCACTACAGGCTACCCGGAGGAGTCAAATCCAAAGAGCGAGGAGGAGATCACCAACTCGCTGGAAGACAGTTTAATGGATGACCATGAATGAAGTTATCCAAATAAACCTCCATCGGAGAGAGACAGCTACCAATGCTCTGATGGCTAAAATTAACACAGGTAAAATATATATAGCTTTAATCCAGGAACCTTGGACGATTCACAACAAGGTTTCTGGATTAAATCACGTAAATTTCCAACTTTTCTACGCTGGTACAGGGTCTCGCCCGAGAACATGTATCATGTCACAAGAACTTATGTTTTCTCCTCTCAACAGGATTATCAACATCCGATGCAACGGTGCTGAAGCAAGGTCGTGGCAACATATTCCTTGCATCTGTTTACCTGCCCTTCGATTCTCCGACACTACCACCAACGTCGGATCTGATGAAACAGGTTGAAGAGGCACAAAGGAAAAATAAGAAAATTGTAATAGGTTATGATGTCAACTCCCAATGGTGTAGTACAACCACCAATAGCAGGGGACAAGCCCTCATGGATTTCCAAAATGAGCAAGTCTGATGTTAGCATGATGGTACGTATTCTGAGTGGACACACATGATTACGTGCACATCTTTACAAAATTGGACGAGCGGATTCAGACGAATGTAAAGCATGTGGAGAGGACAGTGAAACTCTGGAGCACTTTCTTTGCCACTGTCAGGCATTCGTCGAAGTTAGATCCAAGTATCTTGGAAGTGATGTTATTCCGGAAATAATATTCTTAACCAACCTTATTGGAAGATTCTTAGGAATTACGTCCAGGAAACAATTTTTTTTCATGAATTGGAGCGCAAGCTCTTAGTGGCCTAGGTGTATTTCTTCGGATTTGATGTAGTATACATCCTCCTATCAACCTAACCTAACCCTAACTGCATAAGTAATGGGTTTACCTTAATACACAAACGTACCAAATCCACTTATTATGGGATGATTTTAATACGGAATTAGAAATGCTTATTCAATAATTTTTTTTGATCGGAAGTAAACAACAGATTCTGGAACTGCGACATTGCAACTAATAATATCGCCATTAATTCTCAAATCAGTTCTGTAGAAAAATGTTGTGATTGAAAAATTCCGATGAAATCATTTCTTTCAATATTTCCATTGTTACAAATATTTACATTGGGATACTAGTCCAGATTTTAAAAACAACTACTTCAAACCAGTAGAAAAATATCTCGAATTTATTGTAAGAAATTTTAAATATAATTGACGTATTCCAAAAATTGATCTCAATCTCAACAATTTGAATAATAAATCGCTGGAAAAAGATCTAGTTCTAAAGAAGGTGTATATGTTCTATAAAGCTTCTCTAGAACTATACTGAGGATAGCAAACTCGAACTTAAATCATTGATTAATGAACTAGTTCCAGAAACGTTCCATTGAACGAGTTTGTTGATGCGTAACGCAAAAATGTTTGGTTGTGAATATTTTTGAAATTGAGTTTACAATTATAATGATATTTTTAATTAAAAGTATAAAGGGAAGACACAAATGAAATCCTTTGTAAAGAGTATTACAATTCAAAAAATTTTTGGAAATGTATGTATATTGAATATAAGATTTTAGTTTGGCTTTGTGCCATTTTCCATATGAAGTGGCCCTTTTAAAATGTAACTTAAGCTCATCAAATACGAACCGATATTTCTACAGATAACCATTAACCAATAATTTTTATGTTGTACATAATTAATAATTAATTTTTAACCATATTTTTACAGAAGATCAATTAAAATTGGCACACAAGAATATGTACAAAAAATCTTAAAATGTGCTAAAAAAAAGTAACAAAAAACATTTGAAAAATGCTAAAAAAGGTGATAGGTGCTAGATTAAATTTTTGGGTGCTAAATGTGTTTAAAAAGTGCTAAATCTAGCACTAAAAGTGCTAAATTGGTAACACTGATTATTATCGTTAAGTTGAATTTATAAATTCATCCTTGAGTAGGGCCATATGTGGCATGATTTTCATTAAGACAGGATTTATTAAAATATAACAAATTGTATCAGGACTGCTTTAAATTTAATATACATAAATATTTACAAAGTACAATATCGGGGATATATTTTTATGGTAGCTATATGATACCATGGACAAGAAATATCACCAAATTATATCTAAATGTTAACATTGAGGGACGGATAAAGATTCATCATATCAACAAACGAATGTATAATGTCCTTTCTACTTCCGTTGTTGATTGTTTAAAAATGTCAATATATGTATATGTATAAATGTATTTACCAAATTAACAACTTTCAGCAAAAAAAAAAAAAAAATATTTTAGTACTCTGAGATCAAAAAACGTACCCTCAAAAATATTTTTTGATACAAACCAAATCTCATTTTTCATCCCTGTCCAATACCAATAAAATTATTAAAATGGTCTCATTTTCGTCCTCCTAGAAGTGTTAATGGATTAATTAATGTATTAACCCTTTCCGTGGTTTTGTCGAATATATTCGACATTACAATAGACTCTGTTTTTAAGCATTTTTTGGGTATAATATATAACTTTAGTTTTAATTTTTTTTCTTTTAGATGAAAATGAAGACTTTATTATATTTATAATTGAGATTTTGAAAGATCTTCCGTATTTTAAAAGTATTTAAAAATCAGATTTTAAGAAATTGTCACTTATGACTACTTTTTAAAAAGTGCTTTTTAACAACGTTTAAAAAACAGCTTCATTTAATGGCCAAAAAATGGTATTTTAGGAGATCGGACTAAGCAGATTTAAATTGTATTGTATTGAAAGAAGTTTAAGAAGACATTTTCCAAAAAAATCCATAAAAAATGTTGGTGGTACTTTTTGGAGACTGTTTTTCGAATGTCGAATATATTCGACATTTAACTTTGACCTTTTATATAAATCACTAGGGAAAACTCAAATTCAAAAAATTTTATTTTTCCCGGATTCAGCATACTCAAATTATCTTAAATATAAGTTTTCAAGTTTTTTTCTAGACATAAATTATTTTTGACCCTGAAAGGTTTAAAATCTGCAAATCTAAGGATCCCTACTACTTATAACGGTCTCCAGAATACTGCAAAGAAGACTACTCTAATTAGAACTGTAGTTCCAGGTACGTATTATCACATAGGTTAAAAAGTCAATTACTGTTCTATAAAACCGTTTGTCCCAATTGTTATTACAGGATTTTCTGAAGAAAACGAAGAATATATTAAGGGAACAAATTCAAAAACTTAGATGAAAAAGCATCAAAAATTGTTGAAGAACAATTATTTAATATTGTAACAGAAAAGTACGAACCGGAGGACTAATCAATCTCCATAATTTACTTGAAGATAAAATAGTAAGAGATTTGATTATGATGGTCTCCAAAATAAAGAAGCATTTAAGAGTTTTTCTAATGTTGAAGCATTACTTTTTTAAGGATCTAGAGTCCGCAATTAGTACTTTTGATGATTATAAGAAAATTATAAAATAATGCTTTTAAAAATTAAAAAAAAAAAAAAATGTATAAAGAAAAAAATATTTTAATTATTAAATATATTACTTTTTGTCAATTAAAAACTGATTTAATCTCGCTCAAGTTTTGTTATTAAAAACAATTATAAACAAAATATATATTATTTCTAAAATAAAATCAATATGTAATATATTTGAACAATTTTTTCTTATGTTTCATTATATTAAAGTAACGTTATTTTTTAATGTTGAATGTTAAAAGTTATTTAATGCAAATAGTTAATTAGTTTTTTATTATTTAATAAATGACATACAAGAAAGTAATATCTATTTTTTATTTTAATCTATCTTTAGAAAATATGTCAACAGATGTTCTACAGAAGAGCTTGCAATAGATCTTCAATAGGTCACCTTCAAACATCCCTACTTCGGAATGTATTTTATCATTCCTATTTTAGGCTTCCTTTCATCATCCCTTCTTTAGAGTGTCTTTTACCATCCCTACTTTACTATGCCATTTAGGAAGCCTTTATCAGAAAGACTTTTAATAGGGCTGTAATTAATAACATTTTAGAAGGCCTTTGTCGGAAAGCCTTTTAATAAGACTATAATTAAAAACCTTTTAGAAGACCTTAATCAGAAAGCCTTTCAATAGGGCTATAATAAAAAACCATTTGGAAGCCCTGTAAGTAAAAGCGAACGGGTAAAGCCTTGCTCGCAATGACATCGCGTGTAAAAAATTCCTAAGTAAGGAATTGGAGGCGTAGTTCTTGTGTCTGCTAAAAAAGGCCTTAGAAGACATCTTTACTCCTTCCATTTACCATTGAGTAAGGTCCTAACATATACAATACTTTACGACGAGCTGCGACTCACGACAGCTCGTGATGCCCAATCGTTGTAATGATATAGTATGAAAAACTAATTAAATATGTTTTAATAATATAAAAAATATAAAATACATTTAATTTAAAAATAAACACAAATCATAATTAAACACAACAAAAAAGACAAACAATAATTTTGACAGTTTTGTTATACCCTCCACCACCATCAGTGATAGAGGGTATATATAAGTTTGTTGTTCCGTGTGTAACACCAAGAAATATTCATCTATGTCCGTCTGTCTGTCAGTGTAAAACACGCTCATGTTAAAATTAATCAAAAGAAATCAACCAAATTCACCCAACATATTTATTATTATCCTAAGCAGTTTAGTATTGAAAATCAGCAAAATCGGTTCACAACGTAAAAAGTTATGAGTAAAAATTTCAGACTACCTCGAAAAAACTTACGTTTTTTCCTAATTCTTAAGAAGTTTTCTCAGAAACTACCAAAGATATTTCGATGAATTTTGACACACATTATTTTTTAGGGCAGTGATCAATTAAAAATCTTTACAATCGATCCAATATTTCCCATAGCCCCCATACAAAGGTATATATTCCCGGAAATTAGTTTATCATTAATAACTCCCTCAAATATATCCGTATCAACACAAAATGTTGCACATGCAAATACAAAATGAACAGAAATCATACTGTTAATGTGAAAGAAAGAGCTTTTAAACCCCCTGTTGGCAATGTAGTGCAGAATAGAAATAAAAACAACCAAATGCAAAGAATTAGAATTAATTAGGATAAGGAATTTTATTGGATTTAAAGAATTTGAAACCTTAAGCTTTAGATGTTAGTCAAACAAGAAAAAAATTCTTAGCGGAAACTACATTTTGGACATCTTGGCAAGTTGAAAGATAATTTTGGGCATTATCAGGTAACTTTCAGCCTTTATATAGATTAAACAAAAAGGGGGAAAACTTTGCTCATCTCTTATATTAAGGCCAAAAGAATGAATTAGGCTTTTGGCATTAACATTGCCGCCCGCCTTGCAGGATGTGCAAAGAAAAAAATGGAATGAGTCAGTCGGGTCGTGTCCAACATGTTGCTTCTGCTCAGGAATAAATCAAGTAAGAGTGCTATATTCGGCTGTGCCGAATCTTATATACCCTTCACCATAGTGTATTTAAAAAATATCAATTTTATAAAATTTAAATTTATTTCATTTTCCTGACTATATCATTATTATACCAATAGCAAAACAAAATAAACAACAACAACGCTAAGCGAAATAAACAAACAAAAAACAAAATACACAAGGCAGAAACGAAATACACAAAAAAACAAAATACACACCGCAATGGAACTAACAGACATCCAAACATATGAAACTGAATACCCCAAGAAACAAAAACAACATACACATGGCAATGATACACACAGCCATCCAAACATACGAAACTGAATACACCAAGAAACAAAAACAATATACACAAGGCAATGAAACACACAGCCATCCAAACATACGAAACTGAATACACCAAGAAACAAAAACAACATACACATGGCAATGAAACACACAGCCATTCAAACATACGAAACGAAATAATCAGAAAAACAAAAACAAAATACACAACGCAATGAATAAGCAGTGTTGTTGTTGTTTATTTTTTATGAAATTTTCAGAAAACTGATTTCAACAGACAGACAGACGGACATGGCTTAATCGACTCCGCTATCAATGACAAACTTATATATACCCTTCTCACGAAGGCGAAGGGTATAAAAAATGGATATTAGAATAGATATTTCAATGGAATGTACATTTTATAATTTACTTTATGTTTAGCTTAAAAGTGCATTTATTTATTTTATAGTGTGCAAGGTCCATAAAAAGATGGTACTTTGCGCGGTCGGAAATCCTACCCTAGAAAACACGCCTTGGCATATAACCTTTGGATAAATTTCAACACCGATTATAATATCAATGGCCGCAGATTTAAAGAACTTCGAGTCTGCGAGGAAAAGGTCTCGAAAGTTCTTCTTATAGGATTCAGGTAAGGATTGTGTTGGAGTGTGGATCGTTATACGGTTGTCAACACGAAAGGTCCTTCAATCTTGGAGTTTGAATCATATCTCGATTTCAAAACTATCGGACAAACGGTTTCTTCATTTAGAGTAAATGTCGCTAGATCCAGTTTATCGATTAAACTTTTGGAAACGCGACTAATTGGTGATACAGAGTCTAGCAAACGTATTTTGGCGAATAATTTGGGTCAAGGAGGTTGGATTGGATTTGGACTTTCCAGGAGATGGTTTCTTTGTTGGGGACGAATTCTGACATCTAGAGGAAGTTGATGGACTCGGATTAGGAGACGGTGAGCGAGATCGAGATTGGTTGGAAGGCAAAAGATCTTAAGCTAATCAAGGGTTGACATGTAATAACGTATGGTGAAATTTGCTACAATGCTTACATCCATGTTTGGAGAAGCACGTACCCTTGGAGTGATCGTGTGCTAAACAATTAGTACAGTACTTGTTCTCACGGACTGCACGGATACGATCGGCCATATTCATATTTAAAAACTTCCGGCATAATCGAAGTGCATGTGGTCGATTACATAGGCGACAGTGAAAGGCGTTGTAGTTTCCAGGGAAACTTCTGGGAGCAGTTTTGGACTTAGAGGAGGATATTTTAGGCATGTTGAGCTGAAACAAAAGATTACAAGTAAGTCAAAGTGGAAACAAGTGAAGTCTATGCGGCAGGTAATAACACATGTTTAACGATAGGCCTAGTTATTAATCCGCGCTGAGTTAAGACGTCGGCTACGCGAACGCGATTATCCGATCCTGTATATATTTTAACAATGCGACCGAGTCGCCACGAGTTCGGTGGGAGGTTTTCATCCTTGATAACTACCAAAGAACCTTCCTGAAGGTTTACCTCAGAACTTTGCCATTTTACGCGTTTGTTCATTTCTTTCAAATACTCGTTTTTCCAACGCAGGCAGAAGTTTTGGTGTATAAGCTTGAGTCTTTGCCACCGGTTTATTACGGAAATGGAAGAATCATCAACCTGCGGATCGATAGGTTCTAAAATTGGAGTTCCAATTAGAAAGTGTCCTGGTGTCATCGCACATAGATCGGTTGGATCAGTTGATATTGTTGAAATTGGGCTGGAGTTAAGGCATGATTCTATTTTGGACAATAAAGTTGTTAACTCCTCAAACGTGTAATTGTTGCAACCTGCTATCTTACGGAAATGGGCTTTGAAAGACTTTACTCTAGCCTCCCAGAGCCCTCCCATATGCGGAGCCCCTGCAGGAATAAAATGCCAGGAGATATTTTTGTGAGCATAGTCAGATTCGATGCGTTGTTGGGATGTTTGGATAAACTCTCTTGCCAAACTCTTGCTAAAAGCCTCAAGAAACGCTTGCGTGGACAAATCTGAGGTGGCTTCAAAATCGATTGCCTTTGTGAAGAAACTCACAAATACACAGACGTAACCCTTGGAAATTCTGCATGCTCGGCCGGAATAACTTTTCCTATCGAATGGTTCTGCGAGGTCTAAGCCAGTATTAGTAAATGGACGCGTTATTTCAGATCTTTCTGGTGGCAAGGCTGCTATTAACTGCTTTTGGAACTTCTTTTTGTAGATAACACAAATTTTGCACTTATTAATAGTAGTTTTAATAAGGTTTTTCGCTTTAGGAATCCAAAATTGTCCTCAGAAGACGCAAGACTAATTGGTTCCCGCCGTGAAGACTTATGTCGTGGACAAATTTGACTAAAAGTCTTGAATAGTTGGAATTGTAGGGAAGGACAATAGGATGTTTCTGGTCATAGGTAAGTCCTGATGAAAATTCTAGTCGACCACACGAACGGATAATTCCTTCTGAGTCAAGAAACGGATTTAAGTTCAAGATCGTACTAGTTTTCGAAATAGTTTGTCTAGTTTGTCTGCAAAGGCTTTGTACTCATTCGGGTAGGACGCTTTTTGCCATACGGAGATAAGATACGCTTTAACGGATCTTATTTCGGATTTGGAGAGTGAAAGTGAAGTTTTATGAAAATTGGAACGATATCGACGATGAGTTCTATAGAAAAAACGATAGACATATGCCATAACACGCATTGCACTACTGAAAGATGAAAATCGTTCAAGAATATCTTCGAAATTAGTAAAATAGGAGAAATCAACCATTATTGCTTTAGCTTCTAGGTCGGAACCAGAGTATTAGTTCTACAGTTGTGTGGCCAATTGCTTTCTGCTTCTTTAAGCCACCACAATTAATTATCTACTAACTCCTGTGGATATAAACCTCGACTAGCTAAATCGGATGGATTTGCCTCAGAGTTGACATGTCTCCAATTTCAATATGTAACAACTTGTGTAATCTTCGTTACTCTGTTTGCTACGAAGGTTTTCCAACAACAAGCTGGTTTTGCGAGCTTAGACAGTACAATGGTGGAATCGGTCCAACAGAAAAGTGAATATTGATTGAGATCTAACCGTGGAAGTAAATTATCTATAATTTCCGCTAAAAAAACAGCACCACAAAGTTCTAATCGCGGAATGGAAAGCGTTTTAATAGAAGCCACTTTGGTTTAGTAGGAAATAAGATGAGTGGAAATAGAATTTGAATATGCTACTCGGATATATAATGCCGCTGCGTATGCTTTCTCAGACGCATCGCAGAATCTATGGAATTAGATTTTGGCATTTGGATGATAATCAACCCATCGTGAAATACGAATGGTATTGATAACAGAATAATTTGACTGATAGGATTTCCATTGAGAAAGTGTATCTGGAGAAAAATTTTCATCCCAACCCGTACCATCGATCCATATTTTTTGCATAAGGATTTTCGCAAGGATAATGCAAGGCGCTAGCCAGCCAGCAGGATCAAATAACTTAGCGATGTTGGATAAGACATATCTTTTAGTATAATGTTCGGTTTCGGGAAACGAATTAGCAGTAAAATAAAAGTTATCGGAGCACGCATTCCATCGAATGCCATGCGTTTTTGTGGAACTGTTGTCCTCTAACTTCATGAATTCCTCATGGAGTGGATGATCTGGTGGAAGATCAACCAGAATTTCTTAAGATGTCCACTTTCTCAATGAAAAACCAGCGGAATGTGTTCATTTCTTGCTTGAATGGATTCCTGTTGCGTATGAAATCCAGCTAAGACATCATCGACATACATGGAATTCCGGAGTATAGTACTAGCAATAGAATAACTTGATTGAACATCGTCCGGTAATTGTAATAGTGTCCGAATAGCAAGATAATAGCAAATTGGACTATTCGGATTACTTCGGAACAATATTCGTTGATATGGAGTGTGATTTATTTATTTATTTATTTAAATCAAGTAATATATAAAGCCTTAATAGGACAATCCACCATATTACAAAGGCAAAATCCTGAATAAAATACTTACATGACTATGAAATCACAAAAAATCACAAAATCTATTATAATATACAACAATATGCAAAAATTAATTAATAATAAAATAATTGTTCAATTCACAACCCTCTTGTATTGGTGTAACGCAAGTTTTTTTTGTAATAGTTTACACTGTTGTATCCGTTGTTGGTAATTTTCATTATTTAGCCCAATACATCTTTACATTTGTTTTTCATATGTTTATTTTTTTGCGTATTAGACCCGAAGGCTATCATTCTCACGTGATTGTCAATTAATGGCTAAAAAGAAGAAAACAATTTGTTTTTAATGTAAACAAAAATGGAAAATAAGATTGACACGCCGGTAAGATAAATTAAAAAACTATTTTTAAAATTTAATTATTTTTTTAAAATCCTTTTCAGTCTAAACCGAAACGCGTTCGACTAAATCCTACAAGGAAGTGGACCATTCCAGAAGAAAAAGCTCTAATCGAGTTCTTGATGGAAAATAGGGATTTTGAAGTATGTTTTTTGAAAAAAGATAAATATTTTATTAATTTTACTAATTTTTAATTCAGAAACCATCAACGCAGGTCTTCTACAAACGCTTTTGTGAGGAAAAGCAATTGTCGATGCATTGGACACAGGTGCGCTCAAAGGTGAGAAACATGCCTGTTAGCTATAACAAAGCGAAGGCATGGGAAGTGTCAACTGGCGCCGGTAGTATGCAAGGGGATACTGTTAAAGGTGACTTATTTTATTAAAGAAATTTGTATCAAATTTTATCTGTATATTTCTTTGTTACAGCCACTTTGTTGAAAATGTGCAGCTACTTTGATGAACTCGATGATTTGTTTGGCAACAGAATTGTACAGTGCGCAATTATTGAAGATTCCTTAGAATCTGAATGTGAAAGTTTTTTAAACTCAACAGAAACTGAGGACATAACAACTGCATCCGATACATCGGTTACTAACAATACTCCCTCAACTAGTCGCAAAGGAATTTACTCCCGCACAGCAGTATCGGAAATATTAATGATGCAGACTGAAATGTTGGAAATAAAAAAACAAAAACTGGATAATGAGAAGAATATTAAGGAAAGAGAAGTAAATATAATGGAAAGGACGTTGCTGTTGAAAGAAATAAAAATTAAAGAACGTCTAGCAATGGAGGAGTTGAAACTAAAATATAAATAGTAGTCTTAGCACAGTCTATATACTAGACTAAAGTCAAGTCTGTAGTAGTCTATTCTATAGTCTAGTCTATAGTCTATTCTATAGTCTAGCCTATAGTCTAGTCTATAGTCTAGTCTATAGACTAGTCTATAGTCTAGCCTATAGTCTAGTCTATAGTCTAGTCTATAGTCTAGTCTATAGACTAGTCTATAGTCTAGCCTATAGTCTAGTCTATAGTCTAGTCTATAGTCTAGTTTTTATTCTAGTCTATAGTCTAGTCTATAGTCTAGTCTATAGACTAGTCTATAGTCTAGTCTATAGACTAGTCTATAGTCTATAGAATAGACTATAGACTAGACTATTGACTAGATTATAGACTAGACTATAGTCTAGTCTATTGACTAGTCTATAGTCAGTTTATAGACTAGTCTATAGTCTAGTCTATGGTCCAATCTACAGGAAATTACTGATGTAATATGTTTCTTTTGAAATAAAACATTATTTTATTTAATAAAAATCCGATTACATATAAACATGGTTCAACATTTTTATATATTTGGGTGGTTTTCTATAAAACTAAGCAAGTCATTTCGATTATTTATTGTTGGTAAAGTTTGTGGTAAAGTTACACCCGTTCTTTGTGAATTTACATCTTTTGAGTTAAACCGTAGAAGTATATTATGCAGAATACAACAAACCATAATCCAATTATTGCATTCCTTCTTATTTTTTTCATTCAGCAATCTAAATTTCAGTTCTTTTAAACTGCCAAACTTTTCTTTTAGAAGACCAAAGCAGTTTTCGATTCGAACTCGATATTTAGAGAAATATTTATTAAAATTTTCTCTTGCTTCTCTAGTATGAGCAGTACTATTTCGTCTAAATATTGCTTAATAGGATACGCGCTATCACCTGCTAGCAATTGACCGTGAGATAAGTATCGTTCAGGATGTTTTGCTATAGGACAATTTGAAAATATTTTGGCATCGTGGACACTTCCAGGGTAACCAATAGTTACTTGTCTTATGCTCAATTTGTGATCGCAAACAGCTTGAATTTTAAGGCAATATTGGCGTTTACGAGAAAAATACAGCTCATGATTGTTTGTAGGTACTTCAGCCAATTTAATTTCACAGCCATCGATATAGCCAACACATCCTGGCAATTCGCTTTTCGTTGCTGAAACCAATTGAGATCTTTATAATTCACCTGGCCAATATAAAACATTGTTTTTGAGTTTTAAAATGGCTTTGAATACGCGTCTTGTAACATTTTGAATTGTTCCGCCATCACCAATTCCAAAAAGTGAAGCTACCTTGCGTACGGAAGCTCCATCGCCAGAGGAGCCTAGTCGATACAGAACAATTTTTAATTGTAGCTCAACTGGAAGTTGGGATTTGTGGCAAATTGTTTGAAAAACTTCATCATTTTGGATAAGGTCAAGGACGTGGGCAAATTCTTCTGGATTTAATCGTACCATTTGATTAAACCTATTGTCATCGAATTTATTTAAAACGTTATGCCTCCAGTCTGACGATTTAGGTAATCCTAAATGGACGCTTCTACGATGCGTTAGAAGATGAATCATGTTCATTGTGAAATCTTCTTGAATTTCATCCTCTTCTTCTTCGTCACCTGGAAATTCTATATTAAGTTTAAAACTGAAGATAAAGAACAGGAATATAGCTTACTTGAGTTAACCATTAACATTTGGAAATGATAGTTTTTGCATATAGCTGAAATTATTTTATTTTTCTCACTTTTCATTTTATTTAAAAATTAAAAACATACAAAATATTTTGGTCTTCTTCTTTTTAATTTTTTGACGTTTGACAATGAGAAATACAATGTGACAGTGAAAAATACAACTGGTTGTTCACAACCGAATATGTGTATAGCGTATTTCAATAAATTTTACAAAATACAGAACGGTTGTGAATTGGACAAATATATATATTAATACACATAACTCATAAAAATTAATTAAATCAATGAAAAACTATTGGCTCCCCAACCAAAGATAAAGTAAAAAAAAAAATGTAATGGAAAAAAATGAATGTCCTTAAATGGTATCCAGTCAATAACATATTCGACAACAACTTTCCGAGTATAAGTAAAAGAAACATATGTAACATGAAATATGTAAGTGTTATAACTCTGTTCAATTCCTGAAAGTAAAATTATGATCATGATCATCGCTGAGCTCGTGGTTATTAAAAAGTACAAGTGTACTCATCCTACATATGTATGTACATATGTATACGCAAATCATCACAGAATTGCAAATGAAACAAAGTGTTATACCACTGGAAAAAAAGTTTTTGCCGCCATATTTACATTGGACTAATACCTCTATATTATAGAAATGTACATTTCAAAGTGATAACCGCCATGATCAATTTTAAAATCAGTGACTATTATTAACAAATGTATCTTAATTGTAAAAATTGAAGAAATTATGCATAACAAGAATTAAACCAACAGAAACAAAAAATACAAAAGATAACCACCAAAATTTTCATTGATAAATTCTTCTCTTATTTTTCCTTCTTATACATTTACAATAAGAGTGCTCAGGAAAAAGTGGAAGTTATTTAATTATATATAAACGCAGAAATAAAAATTAAATGTGATTCAAATTAGTAAAACATTATTCCCAACAATAATTTCAATTAAATTTAAACTGATATAAATAACCTGTATATAAAAATAAGCTAACACCATTCAAATTTTACAATTAGTGTTTGCTATCTGTGTATGTCAAAATAAACTATAGAAAATATCTTAAAACGAAAAAAATAAAATAAAATCTCCATAGAGATCAAGGTGCGTGATAAACTGTAAAGTTAATAATAAACTGCACTAATCAATACCAGAAAAATGTGTCAATAGTTTTAGACGAAACGAGTTGTTAGAGTGGGAAAATATACGAAGGTCAAAGGGTGAACAATTCCAACATCGGGCTATTCTCACAATAAAAGATCGCTCAAAACAACTACACCTGATCCGGGGAATAATTATTTGAGGATTCCTAGTAGAGTGAGAAAATGTAAATCTTGAGCAAAGTTGAAACGGTATACCTATTTTCATAGCCCTAAAGAAGAGTAGTAAATTACGATACAAAATAAACTGTCTAAAATTGCATCCAAGAAAATCACTGACATATCGAGAGATATGCTCCCTAAACTTATAGACATAGCGAACAATGGCATTCATAGCACGTTTCAACCTGGCAGTAATATAAGTAAGAGTCCCAGACACCACCTCAGGCCATAACTAATATGAGGCATCAATAACGCATATGCAAGTTTATATCGAACGTGAAAAGGTAAATATACATTATTAGAAAAAATTCTTCGAAATATTCCAAATACTCTGGAACATACAAGGTCAACATGCCCCTCAAATGTGAGACGGTCATCAATATATACCTAAACATCTGAGCTGGTAAACAAAAGCAATTCTACTACTACCAAGGAAAATATTCAAATTGACCGAAAGTTGCCCAGAAAGTCCAAAGAGAATAGCTTTAGTCTTAGTAGGATTAACAAGCAAAGCGTTTTGATCAGACCACTGAGCAAAGCGCCTAAGGCTGTAATTAATGTTTGTCTCTAGTACATCACATTCATCACGATTAGCATTAAACAAAAGAAATACATCATCCGCAAACAAGAACGATTTGCAAACACTATTATCAATATATTCCGGAAGATCATTAATGTATAAAATGAACAGAAGGGGTCCCAAAACAGATCCCTGGGTAATCCCTGAAAAAAGTGGGAGAAGCCTAGAATATTCTCCATCAATATCGACAAATTGTTGCCTACCAGAAAGGTATGAAAAATACAGCCTACATGCAGATCTAGAAAACCCAAAAATTACATCCAATTTGTAAATCATTACCGAGTAATCGACGGAATTAAAAGCTTTAGTCAAATCAAGGGCAATTAGAGAAGTTAATCTGTTCTCATTGACATTAACGCGAATATAATCTGTCAAATTTAATAGTAAAGAGGTAGTATTATGAACTCGACGAAAGGCGTATTGTGAAGGAACAATGCTATCATTAACAAACGATAGAATTTGATCTTTGAATATGTGCTCCACAACTTTAGAGAGCGCAGGAAGAATCGAAATGGGCCTTAAGTCATCAACCCCGTGAACAGTACCAGATTTCGGAATAGGGACAACTCGGGCTACCTTCCATAAGCAGGGAAAAGAAGAATTAGTCTATATAGAGTTTACAAGGAATATCAAAAGATTATCAATATAGGGAAAAATAATTTTGAGAAAATTGATCGGTATGGAATCAGTGCCGACAGATTTGGACTTAACTTTACACATAGCCAGCCATAACTCATCCTGAGTAACACTCCTAAAAGAAAATGACCCAACAAGATTATCAAAATCAACACGATTGGTCCTTTCCGTGAATCTGATATTAGCAAAGTATTCATTAACCTCATCCACATTCAAATCGTAATCTGTCCTATTGTCACCAGTAAATCCACGTCCTTTCAAAATTTTCCACATAGCGGATGAATCTAAGCCTAAAAACATTCGAGCAAAATATTTTTCCTTTCTCTACGAATAATATTTTTGGCCCTATTCCTCTCCAATTCTCATTACTAGAAGATCTCCGGAACTCAGAATATGCTAGGTCCCTAAGAGATCTAGCTAGTATAACCGAGCTCGACTTCATCCAACAATCAAGTCCATCCGGAACTTTCCTCCTAACAACCGGTACATACGCAAACAAGGATTATATCATGGTGCTTAAAAATTAAGTCTGGAAATCGACACATGAAGAATTGAAAAAGGGTGTTTGGTCAAAATTCGTCAAAAAAGAAGAAATGCCATTCCATTAAAGTTTCTATATTCGAAAAAACTTAAAGAATTCTCCACCTTAATATAAAAATAGGCAAAAATCAAGGCATGATGGGAAACCGAGGGAAATTGTACCTGATATGAGGAGTATATAGCGGAACTACTACTTACGAGCCAAAAGTCTAATAAAGATGTCGAGGAATGCGCAACATCAAAGTATGTTGGTTTAGAATTATGGAAAACTGTAAGTTTACATCTCAAACAGATTCTTACAAGGCTTGCTTTGATAGTATCAAACAAATTGCAATTGAAATCACCAACAATAACTATATCGGAGAATCTCATCAGTAAGTTATAATGCCGATCTTCAAACGAAACAATATCACCACTAGGTAGATAAACAACGCCAAAAAGAGTCTTTTTACCACAATTAAGTAATTCAATAAACAGAGTTTCACAAATACCAAGTTCCGAATGTCTGAAGACCACCTTATAACGCAAGGCATCAGAAATATAAATTCCCACACCACCTCCACGAGCACCCAGTCTATCTTTTCTTACTAAAGCATATCCAGGTATCTTAAGCGATGAACTAGACACGTAAGGCTTCAACCATGTCTCAGATATAGCCATTAAATCAAAGTTCCTTCCTACAATATACTTTTAAATTCATCAAATTTAACAGAATTAGCACTTGGTCTAATACTTTGCCAATTAATACGCCCAACTCTTAAATAATCGGAATAATTCGGAAAGAATGTATTAAAAGACGAGTTACGATTTATAACAGGACCTAAATTATCATTACCCACCATCATAATGAACAAAAAAGTTGGGGAACCAAAAGAAATTCAAAAATCGTATCAAAAAATACATAATTTCAATATTAATCATTTAATGAACACAGCCGTCAAGGGCAATAAAATGAGATCAAAAGTAATACAGAAACGAAAAAATAAATAAAAAGTGTAATAATAAAATGCAAAAAATGTAAAACATTACAGTAAAAAATCTTAACAACAAATATAAGATCCCTTAAAAGGGAAAACAAAATTCAACACCTCAGGTATGTTGTTAAAAAGTTTTAAAGTAAAAAAAAGTAATTAAGAAAAGTAAACTATGATGTTAAATTACTGCTAAATAACCCGGAACATTGATCAGCATCATAAGTAACTTCACGGCCATCAACCAACGTTAGCTTAACTAGCACCTTATCTGCGTTAATTATAGTATACTTCAGTATAGACTTTTGTCGTTTCAATTTGCGACACATTGCGCTTAGACTTGATGCAGCAGGAGAATGTTGATCATTAAGGAAAACCCTACTATTAATCTCACCTCCAATGACGTCGCTCACTTTCAAAGATCTAGTCTTGAAGTACTCCTTCATAAGCCTGTCCCGAATGGATACACAGTTGAATTTCACAAGGATTAATTTATTGTTGCCCATGTAACAAACGTGGTTAATGTCACGATCCGAGATACTAATATCATAAAATGAGCACAAGGAAATTGTAGTTGATATAAGGTTATCCAAATGACTTCCGGATTCCGCTTAAAACAATATCACCCCGATACAATCTCCGATAAAGGACATGATTTTCCGTTTCCAAAGATTTAATTTTAGCAGTAGTTGCGGAATCAATATTGTAAATTAGTTTATTACAAGCAAGAATATCTTCCTTAAGTTGTTTCTTGGAAGCCAAAACCTCATTCTTAAATTGAGAAATGATCTCCGTTAAAGAATTTCTATAAGAGTCCCGATCTTCCTGGCTCTTTTTAATGAAGTCATCTAAACTTGTTTTGATAGCACGAACTTCATTACGAAGCGAACTATCATCATGAGAATTGTTGAGACAAGCCGCACAAGAATGAAAATGACGATACTTTTTCTTTAAAAAGGACAAGGTGCTTATCAGAAACATTCGCACAAGAAAGATGAAGCCACAATTTGGACGTTCTGCACATAATACTGCC
Source organism: Lucilia sericata (assembly GCF_015586225.1). Taxonomy (NCBI): domain Eukaryota; kingdom Metazoa; phylum Arthropoda; class Insecta; order Diptera; family Calliphoridae; genus Lucilia; species Lucilia sericata. The sequence continues at coordinate 340,440 of NW_023994363.1, read as the reverse complement.
TTGAGCCTTTCCAATAGGATCATTACAGCAACCACATTTATATATTTTAGCGGCAGGCATTTTAATAGAAAAACAGCAACAAATAAAAAAATAGAAGATGGCTCAATACACTTGTCTGTTTATGTATGTTTATATGTATATACACAAGATAATAGACTGGACAACCAGCAACAGCAGCAACAACTCAAGTCAAATTTGACACAGCAATAAACACCAATATTCAAATAAAAATTGAGTATTTTCAAACTTTTAATTGTTTATTGCATTATAAAATAAAAAAAATGCATCAAATAATGTTAAAAGTATTTTATTTTTCTGTATTTTGTACAATTTCTTGACAGCTGTAAACACACGCGTCTATTCAGGCATAGCGTTGCCAGATTATCATCGACCAGAATCTGTCTATACATCTTCTGTATGTCAGCATTGAACACAAATCGATGAAATCTCCATTTTGTAATCAAAAGAGTAAGATCATTTTGTAACATTAGACCAACATGGAGTAAAGAATTTAAACTTTGGTCATTTGACGAAGGAGCAGAGGCATTAAAAACCACACGAACCTTGGTGGAAACGCTATCGGGTTTATAACGTGATGTGGTAAATAATAAACTCTTGTACTCTCAGATAGGTCAGGAGAAGCGATCTAGGGTTTCGTACTCTAAAACCACTTTATCATATTCAATTTTGAAACCTGGGGTCCGAATCAGTCTAGCTTCGTTTCGAAAGAATTGCGCCATAGCGCTAGATATAGAGTTGCCTAAGGATGAGGTTTCTGGAAACTCTTTCTTGAAAGGTAGTGAAACTATGTATCGACCTTTGGAATCTCTCTTTGTTGTGCGGATATATACTATCGGACAAAATAAAGTGCAAAAGTACTCATGTTATATTCTTTCAGCGAAAAATCTGTTAAATGATTACTGAATATGGAATTTTTTAAAATTCATTTAGTTTATATGCAATGCTACAAAAATTACAATAAAACAAAATCATTCCACCTAAAATTTTTCTGTATAACATCCAAAATTAAAGTAAATTCACCTTTTTGTCGGACAAAATAAAGTGTAAATTTTATATATCATTATTTAAATTTTTTGTATATCAAAATTTTTTATCTATTTTGGTTCTGATTTGAATATCTGGATCTACTTAAGCCATTTTTTTAATTTTTTTACCATTATTATTCGCAATCGCCTTCCCTTCCCCTTGCTTTCCCCCATACGATTATTTTCAAATGAAATCCGTTTTTGTTCGCTATTTCAGCAGAATTTTTTATCAATTGTGGTCAAAAATTAATCTATTGGATTTAGGGCGATGGTCTGAGTAGGTCATTCCAATTTTTCAGTGTTTTTTTTTTTTCTTACAGTAATGTTTTTAACCTTTGTCGTGTGTTTGAAGTCATAAATCTGTTGAGGCATTAAGTGTCCCAAATCCATTTTTACGGCATTTATTTAAAAAAAAATTATTAAATACGCTCGTGAATTGCTCAATTGTTATTGTTTACTCCATCTTCACTAAGATTCCCGCTCCTAAGGTTGAATAATGTACCAATACCGATAGCCCCCCACCATAATGTTTAAAACCTGGGGTATTGTTTTTAAAATATTGTATATTGAAGGGTTTAACTCACACTCATTGTCGACATTTTAAAATTTTCGGTGCAAATTAGGACTCATCTGACTATCTACGCAAATTTGAGGTAAAAAATACAAAATTAAATACTAAAACCGAAAAAAAATTTCCATGCTTTTAAATGTGTTGGTGAAAGATTGAACGTATGGGTCAGTTGACTCTTCGTATGTGTTTAATTTTTAATGTTAGCTGTGGGGAACCTAGGGGAAATTTATTCAAAAAGCTCTAGTGAACACTATGTGAGCATATTACAGTCAAATCTTAAGATCAGTGCCTTCGAAATGGACTTGGGCAACTTTATATCTCTTTATATCTCGGAAAGATAATAAGCTTAAGCGCTTGATAAAGTTAAAAAATAGCATTACTGTAGGAAAGAACACTGAAAATTTAAATAAGTTGCTCAGAGCACCGCCCTAAATCCAATAGATTAATTTTGGACCACAATTGATCAAAAAATTCCGATGAAATAGTGATCAAAAACGGATTTCTTTTGAAAATAATCATATGCGAAAAGCAAGGGGAAGGAAAGGCGATTGCGAATAACAATGGTGAACAAAATTACCGAAATGGCTTAAGTAGATCCAGATATTCAAATCAGAACCAAAAAAGATAAAAAATTTTGATATACAAGAAATTTAAATAATGATATATAAAATTTACACTTTATTTTGCCCGACAAAAAAATTGAATTTACTTTTATTATAGAAGTTTTACAGAAAAATTGTAATTACAATAATTTAGTTTTATTGTTATTATTGTAGCGTTGTATATTAACTAAATGATTTTGAAAAAAATTTCCATATTCAATAATCATTTAACCGATTTTTCGATGAAAGAATATAGCATGAGTACTTTTGCACTTTATTTTGTCCGATAGTGTATAACTCTTCGCAAGCCTGATCGGATGGGGACAAAATGTTTTTCCTTGGAAGTTTTTCCACCTCCCAAAAACGTGAAATTTCTTTATCTAAAGAAATTTCACAGAAATTTGAAACTATTGTTCGACTCGGACTATTATTTTGATAGATTGGACCAGTAAGAATCCATCCAATGATGGTTTCTTGCGCTAAGAGGAATTCGCAAACATTGTGCTTAATCCCTGAACGAACAACAGAGGGGAAAATATCACCGCCAATGAGAACATCTATCCTTGACGTGGCGTAGAATTTAGGATCGGCTAGTGGAATATTAGGAAGATTCAAGGTAGATTGCTAGAAAGTTGTGGAACAACAAGTGCCGTAACGGGAAGAGAAACACTGTCATCTAAGTTTGATCCCAGTACAAGCGAACACTGATGTTGAACAGTTGCTGAAATAGATTGATTTAAGCCTGAAACTTGAGCGCTGGTAGATTGAGATGGGAGCTTGAGAAGGTTGAATAAACGTTCTGAAATAAAGGTACCTTCAGACCCAGAATCAATCAATGCACGCTCTTGGTATTTGGTCCCAAGATATCAAATGTTTACCCACGCTGTACCCAACAAAACACCCGTTGAATTAATAGCGAAACAAGATTGTACTCTACTGGAACTAGAACTATCTGTGGACTGTATATGGGGTGCATTAGGTAGAGAATAGGGTAGCGAATTAGGATTACGGTTTGAACTAATATTTGTACTTGGTACTTGAGGAGACGGAGTTTGTTCTTCGACTTCTCTATGTAAAAGAGAATTGTGCTTCTTTTTGCACTTAAAGCATGTGTGTTTGCTCGTACAATTTCTCACGCTATGAGTTTTCGAGAAACAGTTTATGCACAAACAGTCTTTCTTTATTTCTTCCAGTCTTCGTTGATGATCGATTTTCAGGAATTTGAGACATTTGCGAATCGCATGATTCTCTTTTGGACATATTTGACATTTGGGAATTGTAACTTTGACTTGGAAGGAGCGGACTCGTTTGTTAGAGTTCGAATTGGAATTAAGTTTTGATTACACATCACTATTTTTGGAAGTATTTGATCTTCGAATTTCAGACACTGACTCTCAGATTCTGTAGCGATTTGTAAGATATTTATCTAATTCGGACCATTGGGGAATATAAGTCTTGCCCTCTAACTCCTGTTCCCATAACGTCAAAGTATTCTCAGGGAGTTTACTAGTGCAAATAAACACGAAGATTGGATCCCAACTGCTGACATCAATCTGGTAAAGCGATAATACTGTTTACAAGAGTTTATTTCTCTTTGTAAGTTCTTTATTGCTTTACCAGATTCTAAATTCAAAAACTGAAGGTTAAAAAAAGTTTTCAATTGACCATTTACTAGAACTCTGCGATTTTCAAAACGAGAACAAAGATTTCTCCAGGCAATGTGCTTTTGTATTTTGACTTAACCGATTCTATGTCAATTGGCTCCTCGTCATCGCAATCCTCCTTTTCTGCTTCGGCCAGGAAATTGTCGTAGGCGACCTTAATGCGAGACCAATTGGACTTTAGTTCATATCGATTGACTTCCAGGGTATGAATCGCATCCACAGGATATTAGTTGTCATTAAGGTCAACCTCGAACTCGACTATTGTATCAGCGAGTCTAATAAATTGGTCTAAGGACATCTTGAAAACTGCTAATTCAAACGAAACTAGTCAGGCAATATATTTTGTTGAAAACTAAAAGAAACTCTTTAAACCGAATTGGACACAATATCAATAACAGTTTGAAAACAAAGTGAATTCATTAAAAATTTCAATAGAATTTAAGATTTTAAAAATATATTAGCAATATACTATTAAGCATGTAGCTGTTACCAGAAGTAAACTCAAAAATTAATTGATATATTTAAATTCCTGTGCTATTAAATAATTATATTCCCTTATGTATCTTAATTTTTGATCAGCTGCTCAATGTAAATAGTATAAACAATAGGTCAATAACCTTTTATTTATGGAAAATTGAAATAATATTTCCAAGAAACTTCCCAACAATCGGTCTGTTCACGGATGTTTGTACCACACAAAGAACACTGGTACACAATTATGGGAAATTCAAATAGACTTCCACGAAACTTCCCAACAATAGGTCTGTTCGCGGATACGACACAAAAGAAAAAAATGTATGTGAAATATATTATTTTTAACTTTTATGCGGAAACGAGCAACCAAAAATTTAATGGGAAGAATCAGGAGAAGAAAGGGGAAAAAATGGAACACAGAATAAAATATAAAATAAAAGTTTAAAACCAAAAAAAAAATCCGAGAATTAACCAAAATATACTTGTGTTCAATAATTGTAAGTTGTTACTAACTATTACAAATTTTCACAAAAAGCTTGAAATTTGGGATAGTTTGCAATAATTTTTTGTTATTGAACAGCTAAGGTATTTCCGTACGGAATGAGTATTACACTGATTACAGTTCTTATTGTAAACAAAAAATAAATCAGCAAAACAAATAAAGAATTTTAAAAATTTTAAATTTTCAGAAGTATAGATAGTGAAACGGCCTTTTGCCTTTCCAGTCTTTAATTTATCACTTCCCACATATATGGAAGTGAGAAAATAAAACAATATTAGGGTTGCCGAGCGACTAGGAAATAATGCCATACTTCTGGGGTGTGTATGCAGAAATACAAGTAAATACAAGTTTAAAATGTTAATTATTTAAATGTTAATTAATTTATTAATTAAGGTAGAAGGGGGATCATAGCCATAGGGGAACATCTGCCAATAGCGAATAACTTGAAAACTGAGTAATCGATTTTATCGCATTATCAAATTTTGTTTTTGTTTATCGATTATCTATCATCCCTGAAAATTTGAAACATTAACTTTACATATGATGGGAGGACATGATTAATTGTTTTTAAAGGGTTGTGAAAATATTTCACTGTGTGAACTTTTTGTGCTAACTTTTTTAGTTTTTGTGATAGAAAAAATATATTGGTGAGTATTGGATCGTCAATAATAGTGAACAATAAGACATAATAATATTTTCGATAATATAATTTGAAGCCCGAAAAAAATTGAATCTAAACCCCAGAACTGCCCGTGGGGCACATGCGCCAAATATATGTAATGGTTATGATGTAGAACAAAATTTGGTTAAAATATAGAAAAAATCAGTAATAATTTGTTTTAATTTTTTTGTTAAGTTTTGTGAAATAAACAATAAATATCTGGTTTATTATACTTTGTTTAATGAATTAAAGTATAAAACAGCAAAATATGTTTTCATTTTTGTAATTTTATCTTTTATTTTACTAATGACAAATCTGCCCCATCCCCTTGGCGCATTTACCCCATGGATGGGGCGGTATCGCCGTTTTTAGTCAGTGCGGAAAAGTTAAAGAAATATGTACATGAGGATGACTTAGGAAAGATTGAAAGGAATAAAACTAAAGCCAACATATCTAAGTATCCGAACCAAGAAAAAAACCAAGGGTCCCCCTTCTACCGTACTAATTATACCCTCCACCAACATCAGTGGTGATAGAGGGTATATATAACTTTGTCATTCCGTGTGTAACACCAAGAAGTATTCATCTGAGACCCAACAAAGTATATATATTATGGGTCCTTATCAAATTCTGAGTCGATTTAGCTATGACCGTCTGTCCGTCCGTCCGTCCGTCCGTCCGTCTGTCTGTCTGTCTGTCTGTCTGTCTGTCTGTCTGTCTGTGTAAAACACGCTCACGTTAAAACGAAGCAATATAATTTAACCAAATTCACCCAAAATATTCACTATTATCCGGTACAGTTTGGTATTGAAAATGAGCAAAATCGGTTCACATCGGGAAAAGTTATGAATCAAAATTTAAAACAACTCCGAAAAAAATAAGCATTTTTTACACATTCTGATGTAATTTTCTCGAAAACTATGCAAGGCAATTCCATGAAAATCACCATACATTCGTCTCTACACAAGAGATTGATCCCTGCTGAAAATTGCCAGAATCGGACCACAATTTCATATACCTCCCATACAAAAGTACATATTCCCGCAAAATGGGTTTTTTGTTAATAACTTACGTCAGAATGTTGATATCTTCACAAAATTTTACAAATTGAAATCTTATGTCAATTGAATTCATTCAAAGAAAAAATTTTCTGGCTCGGTCCGTAATTGGACATAGCTCCCATACAAGGTTCCCTCCCGAAAATCACTTAAACGCGCATAGCTCATTACTTAATTAAGATATCCATATTAAATTTGGTATAAGTATTACTCATATGCACAGAAATGTTACTGTGAAATTTTTTCCCGATCGGTCCATAATTGGTCATAGCTCCCATACAAGGTCCCCTCCCGAAAATCACTTAAACGCGCATAGCTCACTACTAAATTAAGATATCCATATAAAATTTGGAATAAGTATTGCCCATATGCATAGAAATATTACTCTGAAAGCTTTTTCCGATCGGTCCATATTTGGTCATAGCTCCCATACAAGGTCCCCTCCCGAAAATCACTTAAACGCGCATAACTCATTACTAAATTAAGATATCCATATAAAATTTGGTATTAGTATTGCCCATATGTATAGAAATATTACTCTGAAAGTTTTTTCCGATCGGTCCATAATAGGTCCCATAAAAGGTCCCCGCCCGAAAATCACTTAAACGCGCATAACTCATTACTAAATTAAGATATCTATATAAAATTTGGTACAAGTATTGCCCATATGCATAGAAATATTACTGTGATTTTTTCCCGATCGGTCCATATATGGTCATAGCTCTAAGTCCCCTCCAGAAAATCACTTAGATGAACAATATTCATTACCAAATAATAATATAGATACAGAATTTTGAAATTTTGTCTTTATATACATAATTGGTAATAGCCCCCATACAAGGTCCTTTTACGAAAATCTCTTAAACGCACATTACTCATTACCAAATAAAGCTATACTAAATTACGATATAGATACAAAATTTGACTGAAATATAGCTTTTATGTACAGAAATTTTGTTAAAGAATTTTTTACGATCGGTCTATAATTGATCTTATCTCCCATACTAGGAACTGCCCCTAAAAGCGCTTTAACCTTATTTAACTATTTGCATTATCAATTTGTGTAGAACAAAATTATATATATGTATGTATTTTCAAAATCCTTAAATCTTTCACACACATGCATACATGCAAATTATTAAATATTGCTAAGCACTATAAAAATATAAAAGAAAATGGCGTTTATAATGTTCAATAAATCTTGGAATTGTAATAGATCTAAGTCTTAAATAGAAAAATCTTGGCATTTTTCTATTTAAGACATGAGAAGACTTATTTGTACAAATATTTGATCAATTAGAAAAGTATTAATATAAAAGTAGCTGGTGGAGGGTATTTAAGATTCGGCTCAGCCGAATATAGCACTCTAACTTGTTTTATTACTCAATTAGTATTTTATTACGAATTATTGTTTAAGAATTCTAGAATATATCTTTATTAGTTTGCCGATTTTATATAATAATTCATTAAACAATGAATTGCGAAAAAATTGTGTATAGCTTTAGCATTAAAAAAACATTATTTTGTAGAAAGTCGACAATTTTTAGTTACTTAAGGAACAACTGACAATTTTCCGAAACCGAAATAAGATCTAAATACATCACTTAAACTCAAAGAAAGCAATTAAATAGATTGTTGCCTAAAACTATTCCAAATATATTTTTATCTGATTTGTTTTGTATCTCTATTGTTTACTTTTGAATTTCAAGCAAAATTAATTGTTCAGCATATAAAGCCCGACGGCAACTCTTAGTTCAAAACAATTGGAAGATGTAAGAGCGCACAACTTTACATATGTATGTCTATATTTCGTACATACGCAGCGAGCTATCAAATGAGCTCTCTGGTTTTTCTTCTTACACACGTACGTAACTTCCAAGCTTACATAATGAGAGCTTGGAAGTTTTTTGATTGAGTTTTTTGAAAGATAAGTTCTTGTTTGCCGAAAGTTATTTTTGCAAACGAGAATATTTGATATTTAATATTTATTTTAATTTTAAAACCTTGCAAGAAGAAGGGTTTTTTTTACGAATAATTGTAAAAAATAATGGGAATTTTAATTAATGTGTTTTAATTAATGAGAGCAAAAGTTCTTCGAGGATATTTTTATACACCCTAACGATCTATTATTTGTTTAATTTTTAAAATCTTCATTATTTCTTTACTTTTATTTACACGGAGTATATAAGGTTCACTTTGTATCCAAAATTGCAAATAATGCATTTCCGAGAGCAATGTTAAGAAATAATAGGTCGTGTTTCAATTATTCCAATCCTATTTCATACAAAATCCAGAAATATTTTTTTTGTTATTTATAATACAGTACACTTTAAAGTAGTGAAGTCACTACACCAAAAAAACTTACAAACTGGTCGGGGAGGGCAGGGAAGGCAAAAAACACAAAAGGATAGGGGGGTGAAGTGGGAAAGAAAAGGGACACTCGGCCGAGGGGGGACCGATATACATACAGACAGACAGACAGACAGACAGACAGACGACAGACAGACAGGACAGGACCGACAGGACAGACAGACGACAGACAGAACATACAGACTAGACAGGACAGGACAGACAGACCAGACATACAGACATACATACATACATACATACAACATACATACATACATACATACATCATACATACATACATACATACTCCATACATACATACATCCTACATCCATACATAACATACATACATACATACATACATACATACATACTACATACATACATACATACATACATACATACATACATCATACATACATACATACATACATACCTACATACATACATACATACATACATACATACATACATACATACATACATACTACAGACATACATACATACATACATCAACATACATACATATACATACATACATACATACATACATACATACATACATACATTACATACATACATACAGACACATACAGATACATACATACATACTACATACATACATACATACATACATACATACATACATACATACATACACATACATACATACATACATACATACATACATACATACATACATACATACATACATACATACATACATACATACATACATACATAATACATATATGTAAGAGAACCTATAAACGAGGAGTTTTAATGGACTTGAAATTAAAAAATAAAATATACACCTAAAAATATCACACTTCAAATTCTTAAATTCTGAAATTTTTCTTACTTTTCAACTAAAGAACTTTGGCAAATTTTATGAACTCACTTTTAAATGAAACCTCCACTTCGAACGCTTTAAGTCCCACTTCTTCTCGATCGGACCTTTGTTGTTTGTATTTTATGAATACACTTGTTCGGTATTTTAAATACAACACTTCTTCGTTATTTTTATACCCACCATCAAAAAAGATGGGGGTATATTGATTTTGTCATTCCGTTTGTAACACATCGAAATATTGGTCATAGACTCATAAAAGTATATATATTTCGGCTCCTTATTAAATTCTAAGACGATCTAGCCATGTCCGTCCGTATGTCTGTTTAAATCACGATAGAGACCATACGAGAGGAGCTAGACGGTTGAAATTTTGCATAAATATTCTCTATTGTTAAGGTTTGTTTGGTATTGAAAATGGGCAATATCGGTCCACTTTTTCGGATTGCCCCCATACAAGTGGAGCTCCAAAAAACAGCTTTAACGGGCATAACTTTTTTAGAAGTACAAGTATAGCAATGAAATTCGACATAAATAAGTTTCATATGAGCCAAAATCTTTCTATCAAATTTTTTGAGAATCGGCCCATAAATGACCCTACCCCCCATATAAGGTCCACTCCTGAAAATGACTTTAACACTCATTACTGGCCCCAAAATGCAAGTATAGTGATGAAATTCGGTATAAGTAAGTTTCTTACGAACCAAAATCGCTCTACGAATTTTTTTTAAGATCGGCCCATAAATGACCCTATCCCCCATATAAGGTCCCCTTCTGAAAATGACTTTAACGCTCATTACTGGTTAAAAAATACGAATATAGCAATAAAATTTTACACAATTAAGTTCCTCGCTAGCCAAAATCTTTTTAATAACTTTTATATGAATAGGTCCATAATTGGCCCTACTCCCCCTATTGGGTCCACTTCAGGAAATAGCTTAAACGCTTACTACTGTCTTAAAAATACGAGTAAAGCGATGAAATGCTACACACGTAAGTTTCTTACGAGCCAAAACCTCTGTACCAATTTTTTTGGATCGGCCCATAAATGACCCTTCCCCCATATAAGGTCCCCCTCTGCAAATAACTACAATGCTCATTACTGGCTTAAAAATATGAATGTGACGAAAATTGACGCACATAAGTTTAATCTCTCCACCAAATTTAGGGAGGATCGGTATATAATTTACCCTACCGCCCATATAAGGTCCCCTTCAGAAAATTACTTAAACGATCATTACTGGCTTAAAAATATGAGTTATGAAATACGGTTATGAAATACGCTCCGAATTTCATGCGGAATGTGTCGGTAATACACAAAAGGTTCCCTTCAGGAAAGAGTTTTGGCTAATAAACTACGAGTGTTCCTTATTTAAAATACGAGTATAGCCCTGAATGTACAAAATTTTATGAGTATCGGTTCATAATTGAGGCTCACGGTTTAAGAATTGAAATAAAATATTTTTTTTTTTTTTTTGATACCCACCATCAAAAAAGATGGAGGGTATATTAATTTTGTCATTCCGTTTGTAACACATCGAAATATTGGTCATAGACCCACAAAAGTATATACAGTGCACTCGCGGTAACGTGAACACCGTCTAACGTGAACACCGCCTAACGTGAACAAGATGTTTTTTACATTGACTACTCTTTAACGTGAACAAACACAGAAAGCTCTATAACGTGAACAATTTTTTTCACAATATATGTTTTCTAAGCATGTAGACAACATTGAAATCCATTCATTAAATTCGAATTTTAAAATTTTGGGAATCTCCTTATATAAATGAATGTTTATCCCCTAAATTATTTTGTTTATATGGCAAAGAAATTTGAAGTTATGAGTGTAAAAAAATCTTAATGTTTGCAGTTAAAAGAAAAGGCAGACATTTTAGATAGTTTGCAAAGAGGAACAAGTGTGACTAGTTTATCAAAAAAGTATAATGTCGCTAAGTCAACAATATGCAGTATTAAAAAGAAACAAGTAAGAAGTTATAGTCGGGCGACGCCGTCCATATATTACCCTACACCTGTATACGAATAAAATGTGATGTGGTTTTCATAATAAAGCATTTAAGTTGAATTGTACCTTGCCTCAGATATACTAAAGCCATTTACAGTTTAATAAAACTGTGGATATTTAAGTAAAATTTTGATGGGGCTTTTTAGAGGGGCTAAGGGTCAAATGAGGCCCTATAATTAAAAATTTTATCAGGGTCATCAATACTAGTATTGAACTTGGTTTTGCAGCTTTTTGTCGAGATACGAGTATATTAAGCATAATTATGAACTTAAAAGCCCTATTTGGCGGGTTCAATTCTATGGGGCCTAGGTGAAATAATGGACCGATGTTAACCATTTTCATTGAATTATCTCCAAAATTTCGACCTGTAGTTTGATTACAATGTTTACAACCCTTTTTGGGGGGTACAGTTGTATGGGGGCTAGGTGAAATAATGGACCGATCATAACCAGGGTTTGTCCCTGGGACAATAGAAGATCATGTACAAAATTTCATTCAATTATCTTCAAAATTGCGGCCTGTAGTTTGATTACAAGGTCTACATGGACGGACGGACAGACGGACATAGCTAAACCGACTCAGAAAATGATTCTAAGCCGATTGGTATACTTTAAGGTGGGTATAGGACCAATATTATTGTGCGTTACAAACATCAGCACAAACACAATATACCCTCCCCACTAAAGTGGTGTAGGTTATAAAAAGAAGCAATTTTGAGTTGTGCAAACAACACATACCAAGGACCGGGAAAAAGACAAACTTTAAAATCATCAGAACTTCCAGTTAATGAAAAAACTCTTTACCGTTGGTTCCTCCGAATGCGTGATAGGAATTGGCCTGTAAGTGGTCTAATGTTAAAAGAAAATGGATTTTAATAAAATTTTAGTTTTATATTATAATAATATAAATAATAATAAAAGAATATCACGCTCAAGTGTGTAAAATACAGGTTTATAAATTAAAATTTCATATTTTTTTCATGAAATTTGACAATCGCTAACGTGAACAATTTCGCTAACATGAACTCCCTTGGTTTTAATTAGTTCACGTTACCGCGAGTGCACTGTATATTCTAGGTCTTCATTAAATTCTAAGACGATCTAGCCATGTCTGTCCGTCTGTCTGTCTGTCTGTTGAAAGCACGATAGAGTCCCAATGGAAAGAGCTAGAGGGTTGAAATTTCACATAAATATTTCTTATAGGCAATATCGATCCACGTTTTCGGATAGCCCCCATACAAGTGGCCCCTCGAAAAGCAGCTTTAACAGCCATAACTTGTTTAAAAATACGAATATAGCGATGAAATTCGACATAAGTTTCTTATGATCAAAAATCACTATGCAAAATTTTATGAGGATCGGTCCATGATTGACCCTACCCCCCATATAAGGTCCCCTTCAGAAAGTGACTGCAACGCTCATTAATAGCTTAAAAATACGAGTGTAGCGATGCAATTCGACACAAATAAATTTAATACGAACCAAATTCTGTCTACTTAATTTTATGAGGATCGACCCATAATTAACCCTACCCCACTATATAAGGTCCCCTTCAGAAAATTACTTTAACGCTTATAACTGGCCTAAAAAATACGAGTATATAGATGATTCGACATAAGTAAGTTTCATTCGAGTCAAACGAGGATTGATGGTGGGTATATAAGATTCGGCATAGCCGAATATAACACTCTTACTTGTTTTTTTCTTAATTAATTTTACATAAATATTTCCAAAATTTTAAATTTTATATTTAAATATTTCTAAACTACACGAGGTAGTTTAAACAAGCACATCTAAGGTAACAACAACAAAATAAGCAGTTCTTGTGAGAAATGCACTTTTAAGACTAAATCTACACCAGAAGCAAAAAATAAAACATATGTACAAATAAATGAAAGTATCTTGTTTATCTCATAAACAAAACTCCAATTGGCAATGCAGTGCAGATTAGAAATAAAAACAACAAAATGCAATGAATTAGGATTTGGATAAGGAATTTTATTTGATTTAAAGAATTTGTTACCTTAAGCTTTGGATGTTAGTCAAACAAGAAAAAAAATTCTTAGCGTAAAAAACGGAAACAACATTTTTGACATCTTGGCAAATTGACAGATATTTTTGGGCATTATGAGGGAAAGAGATAGCCTGATTTTCGGAACTTTCAGCCTTTATATAGATTAAACAAAAAGGGGTAAAACTTTAATAATATCTTATATTAAGGTCAAAAGAATGAATTAGGCTTTTGGCATTAACACATACTATTAACGTAGATCACAGTCGCTTCAAAATTGGCCATAGCTCCCATATAAGGCCCACTTCCGAACATCACTTAAAAGCGCATCACTTAAGAGCGCACTCTACGAAATTTTTTCCGGATAGGCCCATAATTGGTCATAGCTCTCATATAAGGTCCACTTCCGAAAATCACTTAAACGCATATATTTCATTGAATTCTAAAGCTATAGGGATAAAATTAGACTTGGATAGGTTTTGTGTACATACAAATCATTCCACCAAATTTTTTACGGATCGGTCCATTATTTGTCACAGCTTCCATATAAGGCCAACATCCGAAAATCACTTAAACGCACATATTTCATTGTCAAATAAAGTTATTTTGATAAAATTCGACACAAAAATGTTTTGTCTATATATGACATTTTTCCGGATAGGCTCCCATTACTTTATTTCTTGGAATAATTATGCTATCGCGATAAAATACGACTTGAATATGTTTTATGAGTGTATAAATCATTCTACCAAATTTTTTCCGAATCGGTCCATATTTGGTAATAGCTCCTATATAAGGTCCACTTCAAAAAATCACTTATACGCACATATTTCATTATCAAATTAAGATATCTGATAAAATTCGACACAAATATGTTTTGTGTACATATGAAATTTTTCTGGATAGGCCCGTAATTGGTCATAGCTCCTATATTTTATTAATTGATAAATCTGTTAAATTCGACTTGATTTTTTTTGCATATAAATCATTATACGAAATTTGTTCCTTATCGGTCCATAATTGGTCACAACTTCCATATAAGGAACATTTCCGAAAATTACTGAAATGCACATTGACAATCTAAGTTTTTGGGATAAAATTCGACATAAATGTGTATTTTGTATATATAAATCATTCTACGGATTTTTTTTTCCGGATCGGTCCATAAGTTGTCTTAGCTCCCATATAAGGTTTACTTCGGAAAATCACTTAATACCATTTAATTCGTTTTATTTATAATCCGAAAAAATTCGACATGAGTATGTTCTGTGTTCATTCTATTAAAATGTTTTCGAAATATAAATTTTTTGGAACTAATCAAAATTAGTTCGACATATGCATAAATGTTAATGTTAGTACCCTAAAGCGACAACTTTTTTATACTCAAAAAATAACTTTTATTTTTGCTCAAAAAAATAAAAGTAAAAAAATAATTTTTATTTCTGCTCGAAAAAATAAAAGTCATAAAATAACTTTTATTTCCGCTTAAAAAAAAATAAAAATAAAAAATTTAAAAGCATTGCATTTTCTTAAAATTTTGTCCACGATGCACGGTGGTCCAATGACAAGTTTAGCCCGAAAAAAGTCGTTTTGTGGGATCGTACATATGTGAATTTTTTGCATGTTTTTGAAATGACAAGTCTCCAGCCTACATACCGGTATAAATTTTTTATTATATATGCAATAGTATTACTGCAGACATTTGATTAAATTTGTTTGTAATAGCAGAATAGTCAATATTTTTGCTTGGATCGGAGATCTTGTAAAATAAAGCGAAAATATATTCGACATTATTTGGGGGTTTTATTTATACAATGGAGGTATGTATGTTTTTTATTCCTAATATGCATTCCGTTCAGGAAAAAATAGATGAAAACTAAGATACATTCGTTAATTGTTCAATTTTAATAGTATTATAACTTGTGTTAAAGTTTTAATTGTGAATTTAATCCGATTTAATTAATTGTTGTATGTCGTTATCATCTATGATATTTGCTCAGTTAAATGGTAAAAAAATTACCTGTCGATTTCTGCCTGAAAGTTTTCATATAAAAACATTTAGTTGCGAAGTCTATCACCAAAATTGTATTGTTTAATGTTTGTTACTTAGAAGAGACCCAGGAAAAGCAAATTATATTGTTATATTTTAAATTTTTTATGAACATTGGCAGAAAAAATGATGAAAAAGTAAATTTCATCACCCAATTATCGAAAAAATGGTCCCTGGTACATGGAACAAAGGGATTATTCCAGAATTTCTTTAAAAGTTGGTTAGATGAATTTTTTGTTCTTCTTAGCAAAAAATTCGGTTGACAAATATGTTGACGGATCGTCAACGTCTATGCACGGACGACCTTCCTAAAATATTGGTCCAACACCCACCTTAAATTATACCAATTTCCTCAGAATCACCAATATGTCCGTCTGTCCGTCCGTCTGTGTGTCTTTAAGTTTTATGCGCACGCTACATTTCGCAAGATAATTTTATGATATACTTGTTTTTATAACTTTGATTAAAAAGTTGTACTCTTAGTGAAAATATTTAGATATTAAAATCAGCCCTTATGTCAGTTAGTTTGTATGAAAAGTGCCACGCCCACCACCATACCAAGTCACATATTCATACAAATTTTTATCTTTCTAAGTGCTTTTAATCAAGAGTTATGACTTTTATCGTGCTAAATCTGTCATTTGTACCAGTGTGCATGATAAAAATGGTATATTTTCGGTCCCTGATCAAAATCGATTTTTTTAGTTGGGTCACTTGTCATAAAATTACCCATATATATATAGTTATTTCATGATTTTTTAATCATTGGACCCAAATAATAACTATTTTGGGTCCCTATTCACCTTCGTGAGAAGGGTATATATAAGTTTGTTATTCCGTTTGCAATTTCTACAATATAATTTTCCGACCCTACGAAGTATATATATTCTGGATCCTTATAAATAGCGGAGTCGATCCTTATAAATAGCGGAGTGTTGAAATCAATTGTTATACCCTACACCACTTTAGTGGGGAGGAAATATTGTGTTTGTGCTGATGTTTGTAACACACAAAAATATTCGTCCTATACCCACTAGGAATGCCAAACGGGACTGGCTTTTACAAATCCCGGGATTTTACGGGATTTCGGGATTACATAAATTTAATCATTTTATACATGAAAATCTTTAAATCGTCATGTTTGTAAAAGCTCTGATACACGGTTGTCAGGTCTTATAACGTTGTCAGTAAAATGTGCAGAAAATGTGCAACTATCGTGTGAACTTACAATTTTTCTTTGCAACGTTGTCAGAAAAAGAATTATTAACAATGTTGCAATTTGCAAAACATAATTTGTAAGTTGACACTGTTGTAAGACATTTTCTGCACATTTTACTGACAACGTTGTAAGATCATTATTTCATGTGCATTTAGTTTAGACTTGTAAAGAAATTATCCAAGTACACTTCAACCCCTTTTTTTTGCCAGTGGCTTACATAACTGCAAGACGACAGCTTCGACAAGACCATGTTCAACAAATGGTTTTTATACCCTACACCACTTGTTTGTAACATACAAAAATATTCGTCCACCAAGTATACCAATCGGCTCAGAATCGTTTTCTGAGTCGATTATTGTCACACACTTTTTTTGGCCCAAGGACGAAGCCTATTGAAAATGGTTAAAATCGGTCCATTATTTCACCTAGCCCCCATACAACAGAACCCCCCGAAAAAGGCTTCTGAGCTCATAATTATGTTAAATATACCTGTATAACGACAAAAAGCGGCACAACTAAGTTTTATACAAGTCTTGATGACCTCGCCAAATTTCATAAACATCGGGCCTCATTTGACCCTAGCACCCATACAAAGTCCCCTTCAGAAAATTACGTGAATGCCCAAAATTAACTTATAAACACAAATATAGCGATGAAGTTCAGCACAAATAAATATTATATAAATATAAATACATTCACAAAACTTTATCGGGTTTGGTCCATATTTGCCCCTAGCCCTCATATAAAGCCTCTTTCAGAAAATTAGTTTTTCATCCATAAATTGCTTAAATGTATCGGAACAAGGTAATATTGAAGATAAATGCTTTATCGGTGCAAGGTATCATATGGTCGGTCACGCCCGACTATACTTTCTTACTTGTTTTCCTGTGTAAATGTCAATATTATACAAGTATCCAGTTTCTGACTCATATAAACACCATAGTTTGAATCGCCATGAAATAGGTTTATCCTTCATATACTGTTTCATGTCATATGTCCTTTGAACTTTACCATATGTTCATCAATTGAGAGTTTTTTGGAAAATGTATAGCAATTGAAAACTAATCTGTTATCTGTTTTTTTCTATCACCTATAATTTTCTCGCAAAATGTCATTGAATTTTGTTCATATATTACGAACATTTTATCTATATATATACTAGCTGTACCCAGTGTGCTTTGCTACCCTAAAAAAACACTTACACATGGGAACGCTAATAAGGATTTTAATGTAAGGTATGAAAAATGAGAATAATATTGTATTGTATTTAATTAATCAATCCCCCCATTAAAAGTCCGCCCATTTTTCTCTAAATGTTCACATGAATGTCAAAGTTCTTCATGTAAAATTTGAAGATTCTAGCTTCTATAGTATCACAGATATACAATTTTTTCTATTTAATTCATAAGGGGGTTCCAATTCCAAGTCCTTAGGTGCAAAATTTTAAGAATCTAGTTCTATTAGTTTCCAAGATAAAAGATTTTTTGTATTTAATTCGTATGGGAGGTGCCGCTCCCCCAATTATCACCCAAAATATTTACAGATATGTTAAAGTTCTTCGTGCAAAATTTGAAGATTTTAACTCTAATAGTTTCCAAGATAAACGAATTTGTGTATTTAATTAATATGGGAGGTGCCACGCCCTCTGCTGTTAGTGCGCCCACTTTTTATCCTAAATAATCATATTGAAACTTAAGTGGATCCGACAAAATTTGAGGTTTCGAACTGTTATATTTTCTGAGATATACTGATTTAATATTTTCTTAATATGGAAGGTGCCACGCCCACTATTGCCATTCCGCCCATTTTGTCCAAAAATATTCTTATGGATGTCAAAGTTGTCCGTGCAAAATTTGAGGACTCTAATTGCACCAGTTTGCAAGATATACGAGTTTAAATTTCAAAATAAAAAGTAGCCTATTTTTCCTCCCAGGCATACAGGAAAATGCTGCGAAAAAAATCGGTTTAGCCGTTTAGGCGGCAATAGACTCCAAACATACATACATACATACATACATACATACATACATACATACATACATACATACATACATACATACTACATACATACATACATACATACATACATACATACATACATACATACATACATACATACATACATACATACATACATACATAATACATACATACATACATACATACATACATACATACATACATACATACATACATACATACATACATACATACATACATACATACATACATACATACATACATACATACATACATACATACATTCTAGCTCTAATATTTTCTGATATATACGAATTTTTCTATTTAATTCATATGGGGGCTTCAAGTCCCCCCAGATGAAAGTCCGCTTTTTTTTCCTCCAAAATGTTCAAATTAATATTTAAGTTCTTCGAGCAACATTTGAAGAATTTAGTTCCTTTAGTTTCCCAGATAAACGTATTTTTGTATTTAATTAATATGGGAGGGGCCGCCCCCTCATGTGTAGTCCGCCAATTTATTACCCAACATTTTTAAATGGATGTTAAAGTTATTCGTGTAAAATGTTAAGATTCTGACTGTAATAGTTTCCAAGATAAACGAATTTATGTATTTAACTTATATGGGAGGTGCCACGCCCCCTAATGAAAGTCCGCCTACTTTTTGTCATAAATAATCATATTGACACTAAAGTGGCTCCGACAAAATTTGAGGACTCTAACAGTTATATTATCTCAAATATACGGATTTAATATTTTCTTAATATGGGCGTGGCTCCCCGCCCACTTGGAGTTTGAAAATAAAAAGTAGCCCATTACCTATTCCAGACATGCAGGAATACGCTGTTCAGCCGTTTAGTAGTCTATAACGTTCAAACATACAAACAAACACACATTCATTTTTATATATATAGATAAAAATTAATGTGTGTTTGTATGTTTGTATATTTGTATGTTTATATTTTTGTATGTTTGTATATTTGAAGTTTATAGACTACTGAACGGCTGAACCGATTTTCTTGAAATTTTCACAGTGTATTCCTGTATGTCTGGAAGAGGTTATATGCTACTTTTTATTTTGAAATTTGAAGTGGGCGAGAAGCCACGCCCCTATTAAGAAAATATTAAATCAGCATATCTGAGATAACATAACAGTTAGAGTCCTCAAACTTAGTAGGAGCCACTTTAGTGTCAATATGATTATTTAGGACAAAAAGTAGGCTGACTAGCAGCAGAGGGCGTGGTACCTCCCATATAAATTAAAGAGAAAAATTATTTTATCTTGGAAAATATTACAATTAGAATCTTAAAATTTTGCACGAAGAACTTTAACATCCATGTAAACATTTTGGGTTATAAATTGGCTACCAATGAGGGGAGCGGTACATCCCATATGAATTAAATATAAAAATTCGTTTATCTGGTAAACTAATAGAACTAAATTCTTCAAATTTTGCACGAAGAACTTTAATACTCATCTGAACATTTTGTAAAAAACAGTGCGGATTTTCATCTGGGGGCTTGGAGCCCCCATATAATTTAAATAGAAATAGATATTCATATGAAAATTTTGAGAATAACGGGTGGACTTTCAATGGGGGCTTGGCACCTCCCATATCAAGTAAATACAAAATTTCGTTTATCTGCGAAACTAATAGAACTAGATTCTTCAAATTTTGCACGAAGAACTTTAATATTCATCAGAATATTTTGAAGAAAAATATGGCGGAGGGGCTTGGAGCCCCCATATAAACTGAGAAACTATTAGGACTAGAATCTGCAAATGCTACATGAAGAATTTTGACATCCATCTAAACATTTAGATAATAACGGCGGACTTTTAATGGCGTGCTTGGCACCTCCCATATGAATTAAATACAAAATTTGGTTTATCTGGGAAACTCATAGAACTAGATTCTTCAAATTTTGCAAGAATAACTTTAATATTCATCTGAATATTTTTGAGAAAAAAAGGCTGACTATAAAGGCGGAAACTATAAGAGCTAGAATCTTAAAATTTTACATGAAGAACTTTGTCATTCATGTGAACAATTAGAGAATAACGGGCGGACTTTCAATGGGGGGCTTTGCACGTCCCATATGAATTAAATATAAAATTTCGTATACCTGGTAAACTATTAGATTTTTAAAATTTTTATTAATTTAGATTACATTAAAATCGTTCGGGAAAATTGGCGAACTTGCAATAATTTGCGTGGCATCATATGAAACAAATTGTATATGTGGAAAACTATTGTACTTAGAATCTTCAAAATCGTTAAGTGATTTTTTATTTATATTGCTTTTAGGGTAGCACTGTGCTTTGCTATATAGAAATATAAAATTTAATATGTAGGGAAAAAGTGAATGAGAATCTAATGAAAGGGACTTTTGGTACATTTTCGTTCATCAAATTATAGTTTTTGAATTTTCTATCACATTAAACACAGAAACATTTGATTGAATGAACATTTCTAAAAGGTATTTTATAGTACGTTTTTAGTACATTTTCCTTTTTCAAATAGTAATTTCGAAAATTTCTAAAATGCGAAATCTAAACAAATGAAATTAAATATACACGCTCCTTACTGAATGCGAATTTATCCACGTGATAAATTTCAATAATATTGAATGTAAAAAACATAAACTTTCAATCAATTAAAATTTTCTATAAAAGCAATCAAAATGGTGTATTTAATTTTGTTAGGGTAGCGAAGCACCCAGGGTATGCTAGTATAATTATAAAAATATAATTACGTTTAAGTCAGTCGATGCCATCATAAATAGGGGTCTTCATTATATATTATTTATATATATTATATTATTATTATTATTATTATTATTATATATTTATCCTAAGTTTCGGTTGAAAACAAAATAATATTTCACTATGGTTTCTAGAGGATTTCCCAATATTGCACAGCTTGAGTTTGATCTTCAAAGTTTATGGGTTAATATTATTTGATTTTATTAAAACTTCAAATGTATATTTCCTATTATCTTGAATTTTGTATTCTTTAAAAGTTTTATATAAAATGCATAACAGAAAAGAATAAAGCCTCTTTTTGGAAAAATTTTCCTAAAAAATAGTTTTCTACGAAATCCTAAAAATTCAAATCACAGGTACCGCTAACATGAAAAGATATCTACCAAATTTTTTTACTATTTGGTTCCCTCCTTTATTGTCCATAAGTCACATGGAGATTTTCCTAAAAATTTAAAATTTGCTTAACAAAATTGCTAAAAGTTTGAAATTGGATTTTTGAAACCGCCTTCTGAATGGTATCCCATTTATGACTACAGAAGTTTTCGTTTATAGTCATATTAGTTATATTGTCAATTTTATTAGATTTAAATGTCTCTGTCTATCAATTTCATATAAAAAGATTACCTGATAGTCCATTTTTGATATAAGCACTTTTCACATATATGACATCTACCCGTGGCTATTATTAATGGTCGTGTTTTATGAAAAACTTCACACACGAAATTTTTTTCTAAAAAATTAGTTTTCAAAGTCGCACACCACTACTACAACAAAAAATGTATCGTAAATTAACAAGTAACAATCCAAATGAAGAAGTTTTTGTTGAAGAAGATTAAGAAATTTTAAATGCAGTATATGTTTTGCGACATTTTTGCTTAGAGCAAATAAAAAATTAAAATTTTTTATTTGAAAAAAAAAAAAATAGAAGACACAACTGTAACTAACATCCTCAAGCTAAAACAGGCTAAAATTATTGATTTTTTAAATATTATAAACAATATTTTTTAATGTAATGATTTTATAAAAATAATATTTATTTCTTTAACAAATTCGACCACTTAAAATTTTCAACCCTTTCGAGTTAGTTCTAACTCGAATAATTTTGTCTATTTGTCATAAACAAATTAACATACGAACCGAATAAGTTAAGGATCCAATTTATACGCCATAGAAACTGCATTATGGAGTAGATTATATGATCCTGATGATCGTGAGAAAATCAAAGGGGTCAAACATTTAAAACAGCGTTTTTTGGTCGATTTATTTTGGAATCACCCAAACATAAATTTTAAAATTTTTATTTACACAAATAATTAATATATACGATTTTCTTTATAAGCACATTGTGGCATATAAAAAACATTTTTTTTATAATCACTTTAGCAATATAGTCCTCAATTTGTGTGCGTAAACCGTATTTAGGATACGGTTTACAGAATTTTATATTTGAGTTTTACAGAATTTTATATTTGAGACTCAAGTATACAGCCAAAAGAACTAAAAGATGAAAATGTGGAAAATTGGTGGGTGATACGACTTATTTATTTCCATATTCGCAATCAGCACACCAAAAAATACTAGGATTAGTGAAAATTATTTAAAAAGTTTCTTCATCGTTGGCCTGTGTAATTATAAAAAAGCCCAATTCAATTATTCAAACATCAATTTAGAACCTTTTCTTTGAAAAATATTCTGAATATTACACAAAATGCATATTAGTTTTTGAACATAACATATTAGTAGAATTTATTTAAAACTAGCTGCGTGTACCCGGCGTGTACGGGTTTCTTCGAAAGGTAAAGAGAATATTTTTCTATCTGTAATGCGTTTTTTAAATCCTTAAAGTCAGTTTCTGGACCAAAAAGCCCCTTAAAAATTTTGAAATTGAAAATGAGCTTAAATTAGAAAATTTTATCTAATTATAATTATACTAATAAATTATACTGAAATCAGCATTTTCAATCACTTGTAGGGAACTAAGGACACTTTCAAATAATTTGTTTTATTTTTTCCATGTGCAGTAGATTTAAAGAACTGTTCAATTTAAATTAGGTCACACCGTACTTTGAATTGTAGTGCCCCTGGTGTAAATTTTGAGTTGTTTATTAAAGAGTAAAACCACAGTTTTTTTCGTCGTTGTTTCTCAAACAATTTATAAAAATGTCTGCTTAACAAGTTAGAGTGCTATATTCGGCTATGCCGAATCTTAAATACCCTCCACCAGCAAGCTACTTTTTATTAAAATTTTTTAGATAAATTGACAAAATTTTTGTGTCCATTGTACTAACATTTATGCATATTTGGAACTTATTTTGATTAGGTCCAGAAAAATTTATATTAATAGGCCAGTTCGAAAACATTTTAATAGAATGATTTATCTATACACAGAACGTACTCTTGTCGAATTTTATCTGGATATAATCATTTAATAATGAATTAAGTGGTATTAAGTGATTTTCAGAAGTAAAATTCCGTATAACGATTTATATATACAAAATACTCATTTATGTCGAATTTAAGTAATTTTCGGAAATGGTCCTTATATGGGAGTTGTGACCAATTATGGACCGATCAGGAAAAAATTTCGTATAATGATTTATATGCAAAAAAAATATCAAGTCGAATTATTAATTAATGAAATATGTGGGTTTAAGTGATTTTTGGAAGTGGACTTTATATAGGAGCTATGACCAATTATGGGCCTCTAAGGAAAAAATTTCGTAGAGTGATTCACATATAGATGAAACATATTTTTGTCAAATTTTATCAAGATAGCTTTATTTAACAATTAAATATGTGCGTTTAAGTAATTTTCGGAAGTGGGCCTTATATGGGAGCTACGACCAAATGTGGACCGACTGAGATCTACGCATGTAGTATGATTTCTGCTCACATTATATTTGCATGTACAAAATGTTGTGTGTTATACAGATATATTTGAGGGAGTTAGTTATTAACGATAAACTAATTTCCGGGGATATACACCTTGGTACGGGGGCTATGGGAAATATTGGATCAATTGTTATGAGTTTGAACATACTTGATCCCTGGCAGAAAAAAATAATATGTGACAAAATTCATCGAAATATCATTGTCATTGGAGCAAAGTACTTCCCCGCTCGCATACAAATAGCGAGTTAAAGAAGTACTTGCAATTTCTCTTACAAAGAAGTTATTCAGTAAATTGTTTGAATTTTTAATAATAAAAAGCGCCAGCTAGAATACGAACCAGGGACTTCGGTTTGCTAGTCAAAAGTTCTACTCACTGCACCACTGCTTAGCTATTTCATTGCGCGTCAAATAATGGTTTTTATATACAGATCTAATTTTATTTTTTATACCCTCCACCACCATCAGTTGTGATAGAGGGTATATATAACTTTGCCATTCCGTGTGTAACACCAAGAAATATTCATCTGAGATATTCTGGGTCCTTATCAAATTCTGAGTCGATTTATGTCCATCTGTCTGTGTAAAACACGCTCACGATAAAACGAAGCAATAGAATTTAACCAAATTCACCCAAAATGTTATTCATTTTCCTAAGTTGGTAGTTGTATTAAAAGTGAGCAAAATCGGTTCACATCGGAAAAAGTTATGAATCAAAATTTAAAACAACTCCGAAAAAATAAGCATTTTTTACACATTCTGATGTAATTTTCTTGGAAACCATGCAAGATAATTCCATGGAAATCATCATACATTCGTTTCTACACAAGATCTTGATTTCTGCAGAAAATTGCCAGAATCGGTCCACAATTTCATATACCTCCCATACAAAAGTACATATTCCCGGAAAATGAGTTTTTTATTAATCTCGGTCTCAAATTTATGGTTATGTGTTCTAGCTTGAAAATTTTTGTTTTTAAATAAGGATAATAAATTCAAAAACATATTTGAGTCAAGTATATATCCAAAAAAGGTATCTTCGATTTTTTTTTTTTTTTTTGTTCGAAATTTTTAATTCTTTTTGTTCATAAAAGATAAATATTTTAAACTGGCGATTAAGATTTTTGTATATGTTGGCATTATAACCTAATTTTAGTATAGGAATTATAAAAATTAAAAAATAAATTTTTAAGATATCTTTGGTGAAGAATTGTTTTTGAATTTGTTATCCCATAACACCGTTTAACAGCATTTATTGGACTTAAACTTGACCATATACAGATGATACTAGTGGTCTTACAAAGTAAAACTGTGTTTTTAGTTTTTCATTTTCTGATCTTTTCTCTTTTTTAAAGTACTTGAAATTTTAAGGATATAAAAATGTATTAAAATATTTCTATCAAATAGTTTTCGTCAATATGGGTATCAAATAGGGTGATCAATTATACTAATACCCGGGTTAATCGATATTCGAAATCAACATTTAGACAGTAGTAAAACAGAAAAAATCCGACTCGATCAGTATCAAATGAAAGAGGATAATCTATGGAAAACAAAACAATATTTTTTTACTTTTCAGGACAAAAAAGTATAAATAATGTCTTTTAAAAATTCATCCTTTATATCCTTGAGAATTTTCAATATATTTTTCTCCAAAAAATATAAATATATTGAAACCTTATGCATTCTTTACCACATACTTAAATATTTTTCCTATAGCATTATTACTTAAGTCGCTAAAATATATATTATTACTCTAATATTAAAAAAAAATTTCTCGATAAATAAGGAAATCTGTGTTAGTAAAATACTGAACATTACTTTTTGGACTTGAATAAAACCATATCTCCCATACTAGGTCCTGCCTAGTTGCATTATCAATTTGTGTAGAACAAAATTACATATATGTATTTTGAAAATCCTTAAATCTTTCAAATGGCGTTTGTAATGTTCAATAAATCTTGGAATTGTAACAGACGAAAAGGAGAAAACTTATTTCTACAAATATTTTATCAATTAAAAAAGTATTAATATAAAGTAGCACTCTAACTTGTTTCTTTTGTAAAACACAATACTTAACACGCAATTAAATAAAATGTGCAAAGAAAACGACAAGGCTGAAAATAAAGTACTTGTATATCAGATTATAAGAAAGTTATTACTAGAGTACTTCTAAGTAATGAAGAAGGTAAGCAGTAGTCATTGAAAAGTACGTGGTTATGGAAGTACAACCCATTACCGAGTTTTTGCTGGGTAGTTTCGGAAAAAACTACTTTTTCAAGGTAGTCTGAAATTGTTACTCATAACTTTTTACTTCGTGAACCGATTTTACTGATTTTCAATACAAAACTGTACCGGATAATAAAGAATGTTTTGGGTGAATTTCGTGAACTTCTATAGCTTCGTTTTAACGTGAGCGTGTTTTACACAGACAGACAGACCAACGGACGGACAGACGGCCATAGCTAAATCGACTCAGAATAAGGATCAAGAATATATATACTTTGTTGGGTCTCAGATGAATATTTTTGGTGTTACACACGGAATGACAAAGTTATATATACCCTCTATCACCACTGATGGCGGTGGAGGGTATAAAAATTTTATTTTTATTCATTAGCTTTTATGCATCCAGACTAAAGTTTTGGATTGATTTAGACACCACTTATTAAATCCGAAGAAATAAAAGTTTAAAGGTCAAATATCGTTAAATATACAAAAAAGTTACCCAAATAATTTTACTTATTAAAATATCCACATCTTCCTCTAATCAAAAAATTTCGGAATTTGTTAATTGTAAATGGAAAATACATGTTTAGCCAATAACACTTAAAAATGCAATAAAACCTATAAAATAAAACCTATAAAAAAAACCTATAAAAATAATTAAGTTTTCAATTTAAAATATTCAGTAAAATATAAAAAGAAAACAAAATTAAATTCATGATAATTAAATATTAATCTAAATATTAAAACATATTTATAAATAATGTCGAAGTATCCAGTTTTGCACGTTTTAAAAAAATTTAGATTTTTAATATTTTGTACAAAGTCCTTTTGCTTTTATGACACTTTTTATACGTTTAAGTGTACTTTCGACCAAGGTCTTAATGGTCCGGTGCGGAATACTAGACCACTCCGTTTGTACTCTCGACCAAAGTTCTTTAAGATTTCGTGGTGCATTATCGAATTGCGTTTTTTTAACAAAGCCCATAAATTTTCAATTGGATTAATTTACGGACATTGAGTTGGCCATTGCATCGTTTAAAAATTCAGCGCTGAAAGCCAATTCTTTACGATTTTTGCCGTATGCTTCGGAACCCCATCCTGTTGGAGTACAACCTCTGACTCTGGATATGCACATTCTTCCACAAAATCTGGAATATTGGATTCAAAATGCTCAAATAGTCCTCCTTTTTCATTATAGCATCTAAAGAACCGAGATTCTACCAAGTGAAACAGCCCACACCATCAGACTACCACCCCCATGTTTCACCGTTTCTTTTACTGGTAGCTTTTTTAAGTTTTCATAAGGGCGGTGCCAGTATTATTCCTTGCCATCAGACTGAAAACGATTAGTCTTCGTTTCATCGGACCAGATAACCCTTTCCCAGTCATCAACTGTTTCTTGCAAAATTTAAGGCGATCCTTCACATTTTTATACCCTCCACCACCATCAGTGTTGATAGAGGGTATATTTAACTTTGTCATCCCGTGTGTAACACCAAGAAATATTCATCTGACACCCAACAAAGTATATATATTCTTGATCCTTATGAAATTCTGAGTTGATTTAGCTATGTCCGTCTGTCCGTCCGTCTGTCTGTGTAAAACACACTCACGTTAAAACGCAGTAATAGAAATTCACGAAATTCACCCAAAACATTCTGTATTATCCGGTACAGTTTTGTACCGGATTTTTCCCAATTCTTAAGTAGTTTTCTCAGAAACTACCAAAGATATATCGATGAATTTTGTCACACATTATTTTTCCCATAGCCCCCATACAATGGTGTATATTCCCGGAAAATAGTTTACCGTTAATAACTCCCTCAAATATATCGTTATCAACACAAAATTTTGTACATACAAATATAATATGAATAGAAATCATACTACCAACGTAGATCTTAGTCGGTCCACAATTGGTCATAGCTCCCATATTAGGTCCACCTCGAAAAATCACCTAAACGGACATAATTCATTGATAAATAAAGCTTTTGTGATAAAATTTGAGCAGAATATGTTTTGTGTACATACAAATCATTCTACCAAATTTCTTTTCGGATCGGTCCGTTATTAGTCGTAGCTCCCATATAAGGCCCACTTCCGAAAATCACTTAAACGCACATATTTTATTGTCAAATAAAGGTATCTTGATAAAATTCGAGCTGAATATGTTTTGTGTACATACAAATCATTATACCAAATTTCTTTTCGGGTCGGTCCTTTATTAGTCGTAGCTCCCATATAAGGTCCACTTCGAAAATCACTTAAACGCATATGTTTCATTGATAAATAAAGCTATCGGTATAAAGTTTTGTACACATATAAATCATAATACCAATTTTTCCCTGGATCGGTCCATTATTGGTCATAGCTCCCATATAAGGACCTCTTCCGAAAATCATTTAAACTCACATATTTCATTGTCAAATAAAGCTATCTTGATAAAATCATTATACTAAAATGTTTGCAACTGGCCTATTAATATAAAATTTTATGAACCTAATCAAAATTAGTTCCACATATGCATAAATGTTAGTACCCTCACTACGGAAACAACAATTTTGTCAAGTTATCTAAATATTAGATAGTTAAATGCGTTTTAATAAAAAGTAGCTTGCTGGTGGAGGTGTTTTCTGCTTTACGGATGATATAAGGCCAATTCTACGAAGAGCTCTCCGGGCTGCCCATTCACTTAAGGGCTTATTTATGGCGACAGGAGAGGAGCCTGTTTTTGGTGTTTTTACTTGTTTGGATGTCAATAAGCGCTGCATAGTTCTGGCATCTCTCTCCGAAAGCAAGCACGATCGACCTTTCTTAACTTCTGGTGTGCTTATATTTTTTCTTTTTCGCACTTTTAGCACTCTTCGGTCGCAAATTCCTAACTTCTTGGCAATTTGACGAGCACAGTAATTATTTTTTGTCATTTCGACCATTTAGTTTTCCAATAAACTTGATATTTTTTTATTAAAACAAGAAAATTAAAATATTTGCAAAAAATTACAAATATGACTCAAAAATGGTAACTGTTTGTTTTGATGCTTTCTTCAAAGGTAAATCAAGTAGCAGTACTCAAATTCATTGTTATTTTTAAATTTACTTGTGTTGCTAGATAAATTAAATTTAAACGTGCAAAAGTGGATACATTGACTTTTTTAAAACTTGAGATAAAGTTTCAATATTCACTTATTTTAAAACAAATATCTAATTTTTTTTTAATATTTTCTGGATTTTATTGGGTTTTTAACATACGCTTCGTTTCCAGTTTAATTTTTTACGTTATGGCTTTTCATTATAAAGCTACAGCGAAATTTCTAAATCAAGTAATTATTTCCCGAAAAACAAAAAAGCCCGTAAAAGCTTACAAACAAATTTTTTGTTATGAATTTTTATTAAAAATGTGTATTTTTATGTGTTTTAACATATCGATGTACAATAAGTTAAAATTAAAGCTCCTCTGAATTAATCTGCATTTTCGACATTTCAACCCTCTGTGAGGCGCTACATACGTGCAGAATTTTGGTGTATAACACCGTACAACAAATTGGTAAAAATTGTTGCAAACATGAGCAAGACCATATAGGTACATACAATGAAAACTATATACTTAATATAGTTATACTACATTTTTGGTTTATTTTTTTCTGACAAAAGGACTTTAAAGTTTGAAAGAGTAAGTATAATTATATTTAGCTGAAATTTGGTTTGGTCTAGTAGGTCAATAGGGGTATCGAATGAAAGAGGAGAATAACAATATTCTTACGAATAAAATAATTTTAAAATGTCAGAATAAAAAACAGAAGAAAATGTGCTTTAAAACTTTAATCCTTTAATATCCTTATTTATACCATCCACCACCATCAGTGGTGATAGAGGGTATATATAAGTTCGTCATTCCGTGTGTAACACCAAGAAATATTCATCTGAGACCCAACAAAGTATATATATTCTGGGTCCTTATGAAATTCAGAGTCGATTTAGCTATGTCCGTCTGTCCGTCCGCCCGTCTGTCTGTCTGTCTGTGTAAAACACGCTCACATTAAAACGAAGCAAAAATATTCATTATTATCCGGTACAAATTGGTATTGAAAATAAGCAAAATCGGTTCACATCGGAAACAGTTATGAATCAAAATTTAAAACAACTCCGAAAAAAATAAGCATTTTTTATACATTCTGATGTAATTTTCTCGAAAACTATGCAAGATAATTTCATGAAAGTCATCATACATTCGTTTCTGCACAAGATCTTGATTCCTGCTGAAAACTGCCAGAATCGGTCCACAATTTCATATACCTCCCATACAAAAGTACATATTCCCAGAAAATGAGTTTTTTGTTAATAACTTCCGTCAGAATGCTGATATCTTCACAAAATTTTACAACTTAAAGAATTCATTGAGAGAAAAAAATTTCTCTATGGGTCCATAATTGGACATAGCTCCCATACAAGGTCCTTTCCCGAAAACCACTTAAACGCGCATAACTCATTACTAAATCAAGATATCCATATAAAATTTGGAATAAGTATTGCTCATAAGCACAGAAATATTACTGTGAAATTTTTTTCCGATCTGTCCATAATTGGTCATAGCTCCCATACAAGGACCCTTCCCGAAAATCACTTAAACGCGCATAACTCATTACTAAATTAAGATATCCATATAAAATTTGGAATAAGTATTGCTCATATGCACAGCAATATTACTATGAAATTCTTTTCCGATCGGTCCATAATTGGTCATAGCTCCCATACAAGGACCCTTCCCGAAAATACTCAAACGCGCATAACTCATTACTAAATTAAAATATCCATATAAAGTTTGGTACAAGTATTGCTCTCACATACAGAAATATTACTGTGAAGTTTTTTTTCGATCGCTACATCCTTGGTCATAGCTCCCATGCAAGGTTCCCTCCCGAAAATCACTTAAACGCACATAACTCATTACAAAATATTGATATCCATACATTTAGCACAAATATTGCTCTTATATACATAAATTACACTATAAATTGTTTTACGATCGGTCCATATTTGGTCATAGCTCTCATACTAGGTCCCTTCCAGAAAATCACTTAAATGCACAATATTCATTACCAAATAATGATGTAGATACAGAATTTTGAAATTTTGTCTTTATATTCATAATTGGTCATAGCTCCCATACAAGGTCCTTTTACGAAAATCTCTTAAACGCCTAATATTCATTACCAAATAAAGCTATTGATACAAAATTTGGCACAAATATTAGTTTGGTATACAAAAATTCTATTTCAAGATTTCTTCACGATCGGTTCATAACATGGGTGCGGTCGGTCCTATGCAAGGTTGCAAGGTTATTACTAAATTACGATATATGTAGATACAAAATTTTACTGAAATATACCATGGGTGGAAAAAATAATAGAAAGGACTTTATTTTGGGGTGAAGACTAAATTTTCTCAAAAGGTCCCCGTTAGAATTTGATGATTTGTATCTTAAATAAAAGGTATTTAGGTCTACATTCCTATGATAAATGGAGTTTGTTAGTTTTTTTGTCCATCGTTTTTTATTGCTATTTAAAAAATTTGGCATTGGAAAAAATAATAGAAACGATTCACACACAGTATTACACTGGGGACATAAGCTGAGATTTCTTAAACTGCGTTTAGTACTTATTTTTAAAAATTTTAATTATAAATGAAATTCTTTATATAAAAGTATACTTTTTACTTTAATTTTTATGTTAACATTTGATTTTTCGAAGCTTGATTGACCGTATGGATCCTGAAAGCTGAATCAGAGGCCGGACTTTCAAGTTTTATTAAATCAGGATTTCAGATAGTGAAAGAAATGTCTTCTAATGGTTAAATTATCTAAACACAAAAAGTTCACAAAACCTAAAAAATTTTAAAATTCAGTTTGAATTGTAGGTAGTCTACTGTAATGTAAGTTCAGATAAAATGTACCTTATCATATTAAAACATCAGAAAGAATATTTATTGTAATTTTTTCCATAAAATAAACGTATTAGATTTTAGAAAAGGTAATGAAAAAAAAAAAACATATTTTATTTCCCTCGTTTAAAAGCATTCTGTTTTATTTCTTGCAATATATCGTATTGGGTCTATACTAGTATTAATTCCCAAACAGTACTATACCTAAATTTAAAATTAATTTTCGAAATTTTTATATTTCTTGAAGTTTTAGTTTTAAATTCAACTTATTTCACCTGCCCATCAAGATACTTTGATATTTAGGCCTCGTTTTAACCACCAAGAACGGGTTGAATTGCCAAAATGTGAAATATTGCTCAAAATCGGAGCCAAAAATCGGTGGATTATTGTTATCTATAAGCGGATTTAAAACTTCTTCGGCTCGAAATCTTTTCAAGAACTAATTTTTTAAGTAATATAGCAATGTTAAGCAATTTCTTTCACTGTTTTAACTTTTTATTAAAGAAAATTTGAAAGTCGTGGCTCCAATTCAGCCGTCAGAGCTCAAGGTCAACCAGGCGTTGAAAAAAACACACGTTAACATAAAGAACCGAGGAAACAGTATATTTTAATATTGGGAATATCAATTACGATTCAAATTTTTAAAAATAAATACAAAACGCAGTTTAAGAAATCTCAGTTTATGTCCCCAGTGTAATACTGTGAATCGTTTCTATTATTTTTTCCAATGCCAAATTTTTTAAATACCAATAAAATACGATGGAGCAAGAAACTTACAAACTCCATTTATCATAGGAAAGTAGACCTAAATACCTTTTATTTAAAATACAAATCATCAAATTGTAACGGGTACTTTTTGAGAAAATTTAGTTTTCACCACTATATAAGTCGTTTCTATTATTTTTTCTACCAATGTAGCTTTTATGTATAGAAATTTAGCTTAAAGAATTTTTTACGATCGGCCTATAATTGGTCATATCTCCCATACTAGGTCCTGCCCCTAAAAGCTTAACCGTATTTAACTAGTTGCATTATCAATTTGTGTAGAACAAAACTATATATATGTATTTTGAAAATCCTTAAATCTTTCACACACATGCACATTATTAAATATCATTAAAGCATATCTTAGGGCGCTATAAAAAAATAAAAGAAAATGTAATGTTCAATAAATTTTTGAATTGTAACAGATTTAAGCTGTTTAAATATTGGGGTTTTTCTATTTAAGACATGAGAAAACTTATTTCTACAAATATTTGATTAAATAAAAAAGTATTAATATAAAAGTAGTTGGTGGAGGGTATTTAAGATTCGGCTCAGCCGAATATAGCACTCTAACTTGTTTTTTATAGTATATATTTTTTTTAAATATATGTTAAATTAAATAAGATGGATTTAGTTACAGAAAAATGTCATGTTTTTATCTTTATTAGTTTCTTGTAAAAATTTTTTAAAGTTAAGTTATACACATTTATTTAAATTAAAAAATATGTTTGTTGGAAATAATTTGTATATTTACCATAGAATATCACTTGAAAGTTAAAAGCTACTTTATTTTATGGTGGTTGGTCGAAATGTCCATGGACGTTATGCCAAACCAAACAGTGTCATAGTGTCCATGTAGGTTATTAAAATTTCATAAGTGTCACAATGTCCATGAGAAAAGTGGCATAAAGTCCATGGATTACAAAAAGTCCATTTATCATGAAAAGGCTTAATATAGCGAAGCCGGTATTCAAAATACACCTGAGATCAAAACCATGGGCCCGGCCGAAAACCGATAATCCTGCAGACTTTTTTAAATGAATCCAGAATACAACATACAGCAAAGTTAAGAGCAATTCTATCCAGGATAAGAGTGTCACTTTTTTAAATCCAACACACATTTTCCAATACATTACTGTTTAATAGTGTCACAAAGACCATGGACATTATGCCACTTTTAAAAGTGGACCATGGGCAATATGACTCTTTTAAGTTTGTCAAAACGTCCATGAAAGCTCCTAAGTTTAAAAAATAAATGTCAAATGTTCTCATCAAGTATGCCCAATAATTCGGCCAAATCTATAATCTTCGGAGGGGGTGAGGTCCTTGATATACCCAATTTTCGTATTTTTTTATTAAAAACTATAAACTTTTATATGATTTAGATCAATTTAATGGATATCTATTGAAAGTGTTAATACCAACATTCTTCCACAAAATGTATTTTTAACATGACATGATATAAACTAAAATAATATCCTTAATGGTTTTTATACTTTCATATCCTACAAAGTTTTCCACATTATTATTATTTTTTAATTATATCGTAGAAAAAATTACAGGGGAAATATATTCAAAAAGCTCCAGTGAACACTATGTGAGCATATTACAGTCAAATCTTAAGATCAGTGCCTTCGAAATGGACTTGGGCAACTTTATATCTCGGCAAGAGATACGATAAAGTTAAAAAATAACATTACTGTAGGAAAGAACACTGAAAAATTGGAATAAGTTGCTCAGAGCACCGCCCTAAATCCAAAAGATTATTTTGGACTACAATTGATCAAAAACTTCCGATGAAATAGTGATCAAAAACGGATTTCCTTTGGGGAAAGCAAGGGTAAGGCAAGGCGATTGCGGAAAACAATGGGGAAAAAAAAAATTACCAAAATGGCTAAAGTAGATCCAGATATTCAAATCAGAACCAAAATAGATAAAAATTTTGATATACAAGAAATTTAAATACATAATGATATATAAAATTTACACTTTATTTTGTCCGACAAAAAAGTAAATTTACTTTAATTTTAGATGATATACAGAAAAATTTTAAGTGCAATAATTTAGTTTTATTGTTATTTTTGTAGCATTGTATATTAACTAAATGATTTTGAAAAAATTTTCCATATTCAATAATCATTTAACCGATTTTTCGCTGAATGAATATAGCATGAGTGCTTTTGCACTTTATTTTGTCCGATAGTGTATATAACTTTGTCATTCCGTGTGTAACACCAAGAAATATTCATTTGAAACCCAACAAACAAACTGAGTCGATCTAGCTATGTCCGTCCGTCCGTCCGTCTGTCTGTATAAAACATTCTCACGTTAACACGAAGCAACAAAAATTAACGAAATTAACCCAAAATATTTACTACTGTCCTAGGCAGTTTGGTATTGAAAATTAGCAAAATCGGTTCCCATCGGGAAAAGATATGAATCAAAATTTAAAACAACTCCGAAAAAAAATAAGCATTTTTTACACATTCCGATGTAATTTTCACGAAAACTATGTAATATAATTGCATGAAAATCAGCATATATTTGTTTCTGCACAAGGGCTTGACTTCTATTGAAAATTAGCGGAATCGGTCCACAATTTCATATACCTCCCACACAAAAGTACATATTCCCGGAAAATGAGTTTTTTGTTAATAACTTCCCTCAGAATATTGATATCTTAACAAAATTTTACAAGTTAAAATCTTATGAGAATAGAATTCATTCAGAGAAAAATTTTTAGGATCGGTCTATAATTGGACATAGCTCCCATACAAGGTCCCTCCCGAAAATCACTTAAACACGCATAACTCATTACTAAATTAAGATATCCATATAAAATTTGGAACAAGTATTGTTCTAATATACATAAATATTACTGTGGCATTTTTTTCTGATCGGTCCATAATTGGTCATAGCTCCCATACAAGATCCTCTCCCGAAAATCACTTAAACGCACATAACTCATTACTTAATTTAGACATCCATATAAAATTTGGTACAAGTATTGTTCTTATATACAGAAATGTTACTTTGTGTTTTTTTCCGATCGGTCCATAATTGGTCATAGATCCCATACAAGGTTCCCTTCCTTACGTAAACGCACATAACTCATTACGAAATATTGATATCGATACATTTAGCACAAATATTGCTCTTATATACATAAATCACACTATAAAATTTGTTCACGTATATTTGGTCATAACTCCCAACAAGATCACCTCTAGAAAATCAATTGTATGCACAATATTCATTACCAAATAATGATATAGATACAGAATTTAGCCAACATTTTGTCTTTATATACATTAATGTTACTGTGGAATTTTTTACGATCGGTCCATAATTGGCCACAGCTCCATACAAGGTCCTCCTATGAAAATCTCTTAAACGCACATTACTCATTACCAAATAAAGCTATTGATACAAAATTTCGCACAAATATTGGTTTTGTATACAAAAATTATATTTTAAGATTTTTCACGATCGGTTCATCGATCGGAAAATCACTTGAACACACATTAGTTATTACTAAATTACGATATAGATACAAAATTTGACTGAAATATAAATAGCCTTTATATACAGAAATGGTACTTAAAGATGTTTTTACGATCGGTTGATAATTGAATTTCCTTAAATATCACTAAATCATATCTTAAGGCGCTTTAAAAATATAAAAGAAAATGGAGTTTGTAATGTTTAATAAATCTTGCAATTGTAAATGAGTTAAGCTGTTTAAATCTTGGTGTTTTTCTATTTAAGACATGAGAAAACCTACTTCTACAAATATTTGATCAATTAAAAAAGTATTAATATAAAAGTAGCTAGTGGAGCACTTTAACTTATTAAAAATATATTATTTGCAAAAAATTTGTATAAAATTTCAAGGATAATAAATAAAATTTTATAGGGATATTGTTTATATCTTTTCATTCTTAAAAAATAAAACATAATTCAAAATATAAATATTGAAATAGTCTTCTTTAGTTTGAAAACCAAATTGTTATAACAGGGTGACTAAAAATATTTTATAAAAATGTTTGAAAATTGTATGCACCTCCAATTTTAAAGTCCTTTACAAAGGATAAACGATCAGAAATTGAAAAAACTGAGTACGCAGTTATACCACATAAATTATGTGCTTTCGTATGTATATGGGTTGATTCGTGTGTGAAAAATGCTGTTGGGCGGAGTAATTTTCTAAAAGTATAAAAACATATTGAAAGATGAATTCATCCATATTTTATATGAACAATGCTTTATATGCATCGTTTGAGAGGTCTACCTATATAATCACTACATAATTACTAAACCGATTTACATAAAATTCGGCATATTAATAGGTCTGACCTCAGAAGTTAAAAATGACTCTATATGATATTGATTGGATGCTACGCACATTTTTATGTTCACTTTTAGAATAACATCTATCACACCAAATTTCTAGGCTAAATATAAAAAGACATGAAAAATTTTCAAGAAATTTGGAAACAGACAGTGTATTTTTGGAATCAACTTTTTGATGCTTCATGAAATTTTGCACGACAACAGTTCTATCGTGGAAGGTTAGGTTAGTTTGAGGAAGAGAATGTTTAATATATCAAATCCGAATAAATACCCATATACTAATTTCGGGACTGTTGCGATTTTAATGAAATGCAATGACCTTTTTCCGTCCATTTTTTGTTACATTTATAATGCTCATGATATTAAGGTAGTTAAAATTTTAATCAAAAATTTATTTATATTTGAAAACTCTAAAATGTTTGTAGGCCCTTAACTTACTTTTTATAATTAGATAAAATAAAAATCTTTAATCAATTTAATTTATTATCAAAAATAGATTTTCATCTAAAGCGTAAAATCGGTTGTAGATTCGTATACCCCGTCACTTATATTTTCCACCGGAAAACTATTCTTATTTGAAAACCTGTAATCCGCTGTATATACTCAAAAAAAAACTATTTTAAAACAGAATCGGATGTAGTTTACTACGATCGAGAAATAGCATATGGAAATTTTTTATCAACGTTATATTGTTGTAGATCCGTATATATTACTCTCATCGCTTATATTTTCCACCTACGATGCCACTTTGGTATGCAGAATAAAAACTACTGAACAAAAACCGCTCCTAAAATAGGGTAAATAATATATTCATATTACATTTTTCACAAAAATTTCTATTTATATAACTCTCAATTCGAGAAAACAATAAAGATCCGTTAGGTTAGGTTGATAGAAGGATGTATACTACATCAAACCCGAAGAAATACACCTAGGCCACTATCGGGCCTGTTGTGCGCTCCTTAAAGATCCGTAATCATTCATATTTTCCATATAAATCGAGTTTTATATCAAAAATATAAAATTTGAATTTATTGTCGATATAGCAATAATAATCTGCAATAAGTTAAATAAACTATCAAAAAATTATCTTGATATAAATTCGGTTGTCATTTTTTAAATGCAGCTCAAATCTAAAAAATCTTGATATGTATTTGACTACTCATTAGAGTGTCCTGAAAGACAGCACTTTTGCAAATATCAAACGTAAAATTATTTGGGTAACTTTTTTTGTATTTCTAACGATATTTGACCTTTCAACCTTTATTTCTTCGGATTTAATAAGTGGTGTCTAAATCCATCCAAAACTTTAGTCTGGATGCATAAGTTAGAGTGCTAACCCCAAGATTTAAACAGCTTAAATCTGTTACAATTGCAAGATTTATTGAACATTACAAACGCCATTTTCTTTTATATTTTTAAAGCGCCCTAAGATATGCTTTAGCGATACTAGGGCAGGACCTAGTATGGGAGATACAGTAGTTTTCCGATTTAACGAACCCATATGTTTTCAGGCCTGTTCGTAAAATTGAAAAGTTCGTTATATGCAGTACTAACTAAAACGTGGGTTTTTGGTAGGAAAATAATTAAAAAGAGGTACATAAAATATTTTTCAAATGTATTTTATAAAAATTAATTCTTTTTTTTATAAAAATAGCACAAAACACAAAACTCCGAATCTTATATACCCACCTTCAAACCATATTTGTGTCGAATTTCATCACTGCATTTTTAATTCAGTCATGAGCGTTAAAGTTATTTCTCGAAGTTCATCGCTATACTCGTATTTTTAAGCGAGTAATGAGCGTTGAAGTAATTTTCTAAAGGGGGCCTGATATGGAGGGTAAGGTCAATTATGGACCGATTCCCATAAAATTTGTTAGAGATTTCGGTTAGTATAGAACATGTTTGTATCGAATTTCGTATTGTTAAGCGAGTAATGAGCGTTAAAGTCATTATCTGAAGGACAGATGGACATAGCTACATCGACCTAGAATTTAATAAGGACCTAGAATGTGTTACAGTTTTGGGTATAAAAGCACCGCTTAAAACAACGGTATAGTTTTTTGCTACAACTTAGGTTATTTGTTATTTTTGATAAATGTCATTTTATCTTCATTTAAATAATAATTTT
Source organism: Lucilia sericata (assembly GCF_015586225.1). Lineage (NCBI taxonomy): Eukaryota > Metazoa > Arthropoda > Insecta > Diptera > Calliphoridae > Lucilia > Lucilia sericata. The sequence continues at coordinate 300,308 of NW_023994363.1, read as the reverse complement.
TTTATTAGTTCGTTAAACAGATTACAAAAAACAAGTTTTGTTCGCTATTTAAGGTAGGAAAAATTAGCTTGTTCGTTAAATGCGATGTTCGTAGAATTGAATGGCCGTTAAATCGGAAAACTACTGTATGACCAATTATGGACCGATCATAAAAAATCTTTTAGTAACATTTCTGTATATAAAAGCTATATTTCAGTCAAATTTTGTATCTATATCGTAATTTAGTAACAAGTAATGTGTGTTTTGTTTCAATAGCTTTATTTAATAATGAGTAATGTGCGTTTAAGAGATTTTCGTAAGAGGACCTTGTATGGGAGCTATGACCAATTATGTGCCATTAATGTATATAAAGACAAATTTTTGGCTAAATTCTGTATCTATATCATTATTCGGTAATGAATATTGTGCACTTAGTGATTTTCTTGTATGGGAGCAAATATGGTAATGAGTTATGTGCGTTTGACTGATTTTCGGGATTGAAACTTGTATGGATATCACTATTTGGTAATGAGTTGTGTGCCTTTAAGTGTTTTTCTGAAGGGAACCTCTTATGGGAGCTATAACCAATTATGAACCAATCAGAAAAAAATTTCACAGTAACATTTCTGTATATAAGAGCAATACTTGTACCATTGTATATGGATATCTTAATTAAGTAATGAGTTATGTGCGTTTAAGTGATTTTCGGTAGGGGACCTTGTATGGGAGCTATGACGCGTTTAAGTGATTTTCGGGAGAGGACATTGTAAGGGAGCTTTGTCCAATTATGGACCGATCTAGAAATTTTTTTTCTATATGAATTCTATTGACATCGAATTTTAATTTGTAAAATTTTGTTAAGATATCAACATTCTGAGGGAAGTTATTAACAATAAACTCATTTTCCGGGAATATGTACGTTCGTATGGGAGGTATAAGAAATTGTAGACCGATTCTGGCAATTTTCAACAGGAATAAAGTTCTCATGTAAAAACAAATGTATGAAGATTTTGATGGAATTATATTGCATAGTTTTAGTGAAAATTACATCAGAATGTGTAAAAAATGTTTATTTTTTTCGGAGTTGTTTTAAATTTTCATTCATAACTTTTCCCGATGTAAACCGATTTTGCTCATTTTCAATACCAAACTGCCTGGGACAATAGGGAATATTCTGGTCAAATTTCAATAATTTAGTCAACTTCCTTTTTTCGTGAGCGTGTTTTACACAGACAGACGGACATAGATAAAAGACTCAGAATTTCATAAGGACCAAGAATATATATACTTTGTTGGGTCTCAGACGAATATTTCTTGGTGTTACACACAGAATGAAAAAGTTATATATACCCTCTATCACCACTGATGGTGGTGGAGGGTATAAAAATAATATTTTTAAACATACTTTTTTTATAAATGGATGTATTTTTGAGAAACAATGACAAAACAAGTTAGATTGCTATATTCGGCTCTGCCGAATCTTAAATACCCTCCACCTGCAAACTACTTTTTATTAAAACCCAAAATAAATATGTTATAGGGCCGAATTTATAGTTTATACTAAAGAAATAAATTTTACTTAAGTATTAAAGTACATACTAAGTACTTAAGTACTTTATTTTCCTTATGGAGAACTGTAAAACCCGGCACATGTTTTGTTTCCGTAATTAAGATACTATTTATCATTTTGTAACTTATTTATGCATGTATGTATGTAACTAATTTTGATTAGGACAAGAAACATTTGTATTAAGTGATTTTCAGATATCGACCGATTACTCTTCGACCTATTATGTTCCGATCCTGCCAATAACTTATATGGGAACTATGACCAATAATGTACCAATTCGAAAAAAAAAAATTCAAAATGATTTATCTATACACAGAACATACTCATGTCGAGTTTAATAATAAATTATGTGGTATTATGTGGTTTTCAGAAGTGAACCTTATATGGGAGCTAGTTATGGACCGATGCTGAAAAAATTCCTTATATGGAATGTAACCAATTATGGACCGATGTGGAAATTTTTCACCAATGATTTACATATACAAAACAAATTCACGTCGAGTTTTACCCTGATAGCTTCATTTATCAATGAATTATGCGCATTTAAGTGATTTTCGGATGTGGACCTTATATGTGAGCTATGACCAATTAAGGACCGATCCGAAAAAAAAAAAAATCGTAAAATAATTAATATTTATACACAAAACATATTCATATCGAATTTTATCCCGATAGCTTTATTTATCAATGAATTAAGCTTGTTTAAGCGATTTTAGGATGTGGACCTTATATGGGAGCTAGTACCAATTGTGAACTGATCCGGAAAAAATTTCACTGAATGATTTATATCTATATACAGAACATATTCACCTCGGGTTCTACCCTGATAGCTTTATTAATCAATGAATTATGCGCATTTGAGTGATTTTCGGATGTGGACCTTATATGGGAGCTATGACCGATTATGGACCGATCCGGAACAAATTTCGTAGAGTAATTCATATACACACAAAACACATTCATGTCGAATTTTATCCAGATAGCTTTATTTATCTATGAATTATGCTCGTTTAAGTGATTTTCTGATATGAACCTTATATGGGAGCTATGACCAATTATGGACCGATCCGGAAAAAAATTCCGTAGAATGATTTATGTATATACAAAACATATTCATGTCGAATTTTATCCCGATAGCTTTATTTTTCAATAAAATATGTTCATTTAAGTGATTTTCGAAAGTGGACCTTATATGGGAGCTATGACCAATTGTGGACCGATAAGTCGGTAGTTTTAATTCCTGTTCATATAAAGTCAATATGTACAAAATTTTGTGTTGATACCGATATATTTGAGGAAGTTATTAACGATAAATTAATTTCCGAGAATATGTACCTTTGTATGGGGGCTATGTGAAATTTTGGATCGATTGTTACAATTTTAAACATAATTAATCTATAGATGGACAAAATAATCTGTGACAAAATTTGTCGAATTATCTTTGGTAGTTTCTGAGAAAACTACTCAAGAATTGGGGAAAAACACTTAATTTTTTTGAGGTAGTCTGAAATTTTTACTCATAACTTTTTACGTTGTGAACCGATTTTGCTGATTTTCAATACCAAACTGCTTAGGAAAACAATGAATACTCTCAGTGAATTTGGTTGATTTTGTTTGCTTAGTTTTAACGTGAGCATGTTTTAACAAGACAGACAGACAGACGGACATAGCTAAATCGACTCAGAATTTCATAAGGATCCAGAATATATATACTTTGTTGGGTCTAAGATGAATATTTTTTGGTGTTACACACGGAATGACAAACTTATATATACCCTCTATCACCACTGATGGTGGTGGAGGGTATAAAAACGGTGGTTTTACTCTTTAATGAACACCTCAAAATTGTTTGTCAAATTAAAAGTAGTTTTGTTTTCTCTGCCAAGATCAAGGATTCTTCATATTTTCCTAGGACAAAAAAAAAACGTAATTTTATTCTTTTTAAAGGAATTTGAAATTAATGAGCGCAAATTTTTCATGATTTTGTGCAAAATTTCTTATAATCGTTTCGGATTTTTTCCAATTGCATGTACTTTTTCAAACAGCAAAAAATCTCTTGAAATTTTGTACGGTTAATGGTACGTATTTTTGAAATTAATAAATTGCCCCGAAGACGTTTGCCTCTTTACACCAGCACTACAATTCAAAGTACGGTGTGACCTAATTTAAATTGAACAGTTCTTTAAATATACTGCACATGGAAAAAATAAAACAAATAATTTGAATGTGTCATTAGTTCCCTACCAGTGATTGAAAATGCTGATTTCAGTATAATTTCTCAAAAAAAGTTTCTTAAATTTTTCTACAAATTAGTCAAAATTTCCTAATTTAAGCTCATTTTCAATTTCTACATTTTTAAGGGACTTTTGGTCCAGAAACTGACTTTAAGGATTAAACAAGTAGGAAAGTGTAGATGCCCGACTACACTTTCCCCGAGCATATAATACCCTACACCATGTGTATATTTTAAAAATTTTTATTTTTCATAAAGAAACTTTTATGTTAAATTTTACTTAATTCCAAAGTATTTAAGCAATTTATTGATAAAAAAAAATACAAATTTTCTAGATGAGGCTGCATGTAGGGGTATAGGTCAAACATGAGCCGATCCTCATTAAATTTGGGAATACTGATACCATAAAAAATTTGGCATTAATACTATTTTTGTAAACAGAATTGTTATTTAAAATTTTTTTCACGATCGGTCCATCTTTGGTCATAGCTCCCATACAAGGTTACCTCCCGAAAATCACTGAAACGCACATAACTCATTACCAAATATTGATATCTATATATTTAGCACTAGGTATGCCAATACCGGAATCCCGATCCCGAAAATCCGGGGATTTTTCGGGATTGGAAAATCTCGAATCCCTGGATTTGCAAAATATTGAATGAGCCAAAATTTCATTCAATTCGCTTCAAAATTACGATCCTAGTTTATTTTTGACTTATGCAGAACAGAATTCAGCAGAGGTAATTTTGTACATTTGAACCTTTTAGTTTTTATACCCACCATCAAAAAAGATGGGGGGTATATTGATTTTGTCATTCCGTTTGTAACACACATAAATATTTCTTATAGGTAAGGTTTGTTTGGTATTGGAAATGGGGAATATCGGTCCACGTTTTCGGATAGCCCCCATACAAGTGGCCCCTCGAAAAGCAGCTTTAACAGCCATAACTTGTTTAAAAATACGAATATAGCGATGAAATTCGACATAAGTAAGTTTCTTATGATCCAAAATCACTATGCAAATTTTATGAGGATCGGTCCATAATTGACCCTACCCCCCATATAAGGTCCCCTTCAGAAAATGACTTTAACGCTCATTACTGGCTTAAAAATACTAGTATATAGATGAAATTTGACTTAAGTAAGTTTCATACGAGTCAAAATCTATCTAAAAAATGTTATGAGGATCGGTCCATGATTGACCCTACCCCCCATATAAGGTCTCCTTCAGAAAATGACTGCAACGCTCATTAATGGTTTAAAAATACGAGTGTAGCGATGATATTCGACACAAGTAAATTTAATACGAACCAAATTCTGTCTACCAAATTTTATGAGGATCGACCCATAATTGACCCTACCCCCCTATATAATATCCCCTTCAGAAAATTACTTTAACGCTTATAACTGGCCTAAATATACGAGTATATAGATGAAATTTGACATAAGTAAGTTTCGTTCGAGTCAAACGAGGTTTGATGGTGGGTATATAAGATTCGGCGTAGCATATAACACTCTTACTTGTTTAAAGTGGTATGATTCCTTATATATTGCATACAAATTTATTTTTTCATTTCGTCGTAGACCCACACATTCTTTGCCTATAGTAGACTCATTCTATTTAGGCCGCAAATTTGGACCAAAACTAACACAAGAAATCCTAAAAGAACCTCCTCTGAAAATCAATGCCCATATTAATATCAATACATTACAATCAGCTACTTGATTAAATTAATTTTTAAAATCGAATCGATTAGAATCTCTAAAAATAATACAAAAATTGTGTAATATTCAATTTCTTCGGCTTTTCATACAAATTATCATATTTTTTTTAAATTGATTCTCTTAAATGAAAAGTATTTTGTTGTCTGCGTAGTATTTTGCAAGAAAATAGTAGACCATTCTTCGATCGAAATTTATCATACCTTTTTAAATCGATTGGTTTCAAATCGTTCGAATTCCATCACATACTGGAATATTTATTTTATTGCGGCACATTCAAATATAAAATTTATTTTTTAAATGATATCTAGAAGGTTTTGCATTTCAAGCTTTCTACAAATCTGAGTGATAACGGTAAATGTAAATTAAATTGTTCTGAATGTACATTTTCCAAAGAAAAGGTTTACTTATGATCTAAATTGGTATTAGAAGGATTGAACGTGACATTTATTTTTATTTAGGAACTATGTATTTCTAAAATTATGATATTCTAAAAGTTTTTAATTAAGAATTGGAATTAATTGAAATGCTTTAATTTAAATTTATCTTCTGTCGATTAATTTCCACAAGATTAAAAATTTTTCTTCACGTTGGGAGCTATGACCAATTATGGACAGATCCGAAAAAAAAAAATCGTAAAGGAATTAATATTTATACACAAAATTAATATTATACACATCATGCCGAATTTTATCCCGATAGCTTTATTTATCAATGAATTAAGCTTGTTTAAGTGATTTTAGGATGTGGACCTTATATGGGATCTAGTAGCAATTGTGGACTGATCCGGAAAAAATTTCACTGAATGATTTATATCTATATACAAAACATATTCACCACGAGTTCTACCCTGATAGCTTTATTAATCAATGAATTATGCGCATTTGAGAGATTTTCGGATGTGGACCTTATATGGGAGCTATAACCGATTATGGACCGATCCGGAACAAATTTCGTAGAGTAATTCATATACACACAAAACACATTCATGTCGAATTTTATCCAGATAGCTTTATTTATCTATGAATTATGCTCGTTTAAGTGATTTTCTAATGTGAAACTTATATGGGAGCTATGACCAATTATGGACCGATACGGAAAAAATTCCGTAGAATGATTTATGTATATACAAAACATATTCATGTTTTATCTCGACAGCTTTATTTATCAATAAAATATGTTCATTTAAGTGATTTTCGAAAGTGGACCTTATATGGGAACTATGACCAATTGTGGACCGATACAGATCTAAGTCCATAGTTTTGATTCCTGTTCATATAATGTCAATATGTACAAAATTTTGTGTTGATATCGATATATTTGAGGAAGCTATTAAAGATAAATTAATTTCCGGGAATATGTACCATTGTAGGGGGGCTATGGGAAATTTTGGATCGATTGTTACAATTTTAAACATAATTAAAATATAGATGGAAAAAAAAATCTGTGACAAAATTGGTCGAATTATCTTTGGTAGTTTCTGAGAAAACTACTCAAGAATTAGGGAAAAAAACTTATTTTTTTTAGGTAGTCTGAAATTTCTACTCATAACTGTTTACGTTGTGAACCGATTTTGCTGATTTTCAATACAATGAATATTCTCAGTGAATTTGGTTGATGTCATTTGCTTAGTTTTAACGTGAGCCTGTTTTAACCAGACAGACAAACAGACAGACGGACATAGCTAAATCGACTCAGAATTTCATAAGGACCCAGAATATATATGCTTTGTTGGGTCTCAGATGAATATTTTTACACACGGAATGACAAACTTATATATACCCTCTGATGGTGGTGAAGGGTATAAAAATGGTTGAAAATTTGCTGCAAAAATTTTAATTTCCTTAAAATTGTTTTTTACTTAGATAAATTGTTTATGCATTGTATTTTTATTAAAAATCCTCAAAGTTCATGAAGAATATTGTCGAAATCCTCTATAGTAGTCGTTACGTACATTAGGGTGGTCCTGGTTGTTTGGAGATTAATAAAAGATAAAATTCGAAGGTGTCGTTTTTAAAAATTTTTTGTGTTACATTCGAAATTACATTATTAAAAATCAAATATAATTTAATTATTATTAATATCATTTGTTTTTATTCGAATTTCAAATGATAATCTAAAATTAAAATCTTTAGTTAGTTTCAACTGTTTCGTTTTGAATCAAACATTTCGTTTCGAATGAAACATTTCCACTGTCCTTTCTGAAATTCAAATGAGTAATATAATTTTCTTTCTAATTTCAAATGAAAATTCCCATCATTGTTTTCATGACAAACTTTTATTAAAAACTGTTATTAAAAATGTCCAAATTTTCGAATTTTCTAAAAATACTTTAAATATACTAATGAAAAATGAAGGAACTCGACATTAAAGGAAATAAAAATTATTTAAAAGCAAAACATTTGCATTGTCATCTATTGTCTTCTAGTTTACCAATTTTCAATGATTGGTCCAAATCTGTTACAATTTGATCGCTGGTATAATTATACCCTACACTACCACAGTGGGGAGGGTATTATACGTTTGTGCTGATGTTTGTAACGCACAAAAATATTGGTCCTGCACCCACCTTAAAGTATACCGATCGACTCAGAATCATTTTCTGAGTCGATTAAGCGTGTTTTTCGGCCCAACGACGAAAATGGTTGAAATCGGTCCATTATTTCACCTAGCCCCCATACAACCCTACCCCCTGGAAAGGGCTTTTGAGTTCATAATTATCTTAAATATTGTAGTATCTCTACAAAAAACTTAGTTCTATATACGTCTTAATAATACTACCAATTTTCTTAATTATCGGACTTTATTTGACCCTAGCCACAATACAAAGTCCCCTTCAGAAAATGACTTGAAGGTCAATAATTCACTAATAAACACCAGTATCACTATGAAATCATGCATACATAACTCTAACTCTAAACGTAAAGCCATGTACCAAAATTTATAAGGATAGGCCCATATTTACCCTTGCCCCCATATAACCTCTCTTTTAGAAAATCACTTTTTTCAACAAGTTGTTAAAATATTTCGGAATTAAGGTAAACAACTTAAATGCTTTGTTATTAAATATAATCCAAATTTGTAACATACTCAGTGGTGTAAGGTATCATATGGTCGGCCATGCCCGACAATACTTTCCTACTTGTGTTTAAACTAAGTAGGAAATAGATACATATTTTACCGTGATACAATTTTCATTTTTTTTATTGGACTTGAACGAGACCATATACACATGATACTGGAGGTTATTTAAAGTGAAACTGTGTTTTTAGTTTTTCATTTTGTGATCTTTTCTCCTTTAAAGGAGAAAGGACTTTCAATTTGTAAGGATATTAAAATTTATTAAAATATATGTACTGAATAATTTTCGTCAATATGGGTATCAAATGACAGAGGACGATCTCCGGAAATCAAATGTATTTTTTGTTTTTATTTTTCAGGACGAAATATTTTAAATAATGTCCTTTGAAAATTTCATTCTTTCATATCCTTGAGAATTTCTATTATTTGTTTCTTAAATAAATATAACTTGAAACTTTATGTATTATTTACCACTAGAGTCCGACCGAACTCAAAATTTCGTTCGGTACCAAACACCGAACCCGAACTTCGGTAAATTTGAAAGTTCGGCCGAACCCGAACATTGTTCGGTTTTCAAAGTTCGGTGAACACGAACTTTTTTTCTTAAATGAAAAATGCATTTATGATTAAAAAGTAACAAATTTATAACATTTAAAACCAAAATATGAACATCCGGAAGATAATTGGCAATTGGGTCAATTATCAACTAATTCCGAATTCCAGAGAGTGATTAATTTCTAATAACAAACCATTTTTGTGAAATGCATATATCTTAACACTTTTGTTTTTGGTTTTTAAACAATTTATTGACAATGATATAATACCGTCAAAATATTTCATCATATGTTTGTATTTATCATAATATTGATATACATGATCATATTATGATCCAATGTGATCAAAATTTCGTTTTAAATATGTATCGAAATCAAAATGAATTTTATCGAATCAGTAAAAAAATAAAAAATATATATAAATATAAAGATAATAAATATACTTACTGCCGGTCAACACTAGGAAACTATTTTTGGGAAACTTTTGATTTTGCGTGAGAGAGAAAGAAATATCATTCATCTCTCTCGCGATACGGGGTTTCTCGTACTCGGAAACTTGTTTTGTTTTGTTATTCTTCTCATTCGTACAAAAACAAATCAATGCAATTAACACGTAGTTTCTGAAACAAAAGTTTCTATATGTAGACATTAAAGAAACATTAAAAGAGAGTTAAGAAAAAATTTCACAACTAAAGTTTCCGTGTGTGGACAGGCACTTAAAATACTTACAAATTTCAATTTACCGATTCATATGAAATTTTGGTTCCATTTTTAATACCAATCAAACTGCAACAATAGTTTAGGTCCTATCGTTCTTTTAAGAGACAGACAGACATGTATAGATCGTTTTAGAACAAGGACCTAGATAATTTCGATATTACAAATGAGATCAAAGATTTATAATCGAAACTACATAATTTAAAAAGTGATAAAATGTTTCACTTTTCTTAGCTTTTTAATCAGTTTCTGGTTTACAGTTTTTCAAATCAACCGAAAAAACGAACAGTTAAAAAGGCGTTTTGTACCTATATCGGAAATTTATTGTACATCCAGGATGTATGATAACATCTGTAAACAAATTTTCAGCATTTTTAAAACTTTTTGATGATGTAAAATTATGATAAATAAAAATTTTATAAAAAGTTCGGCGTTCGGTGTTCGGACAAAATTTCTCCGAACACCGAACATTGGCCGAACCTCACTTTTTACCGAACCGTTCGGTCGGACACTATTTACCACATACTTAAAATTTGTTTCTATTGCTTTATTAGTTGAGCCGCCAGAAAAAATTATATTATTACTCTAATATGAAAGAATTAATTTTTTGACAACTACAGAAATCAACGTGGGAAAATATTCGACATTACTTTGTGGACTTGAACAAAACCAAATATAACTGAAAGTAGTGTTCTTATATAGAAAAACTGTATATTCAGTTTTAAATTTTTTGATCCCTTCTTCTTTTTAAAGGACTTTAAACTTTTAAGGATATATTTTTTATATTTATTCAAATATTTGTATCCCTGTGTAACTGGGCGTAAAATTAAGTAGTACGGTCTCTTAAAATGGAAATATCATTTTAAAATGTTATCATTCCATATAAAGAATGAAATTATAAAATTGATAATTATTTTTATTTTTCAGGACAAACAAAATTAAAATTATTTTTTTTTGTCCTGAAAAATAGAAACAAATTATCAATTTAAGTTTTTAATTCTTTACAAAAATATATGGGCAATTTACTGTCCCATCCCATAAAGCGACTATAAAGCTTTTTTTTTTTGAGTAAAACAAAAAGTTTTAATCAATTTTAAGTTGTTATCGATAATGCCAAATTGTTTTCAAGAAGTTGTTATACTTCTTGAAAAAATCTTAAAAGTATAAACTTTGGTCCTCGATAAAATCTAAACAGTAATAAATTTGAAAATTTTGAACAACTTTAAACTTAATATTTATACATAGCATGTGTATACAAATTTTCATAAAAATCTGAAAAATTGAGAATTTTTGAAATGTCCTGGTTTATGTTAATTAAAAACTAATACGAAATCGTCAAAAAGTTTCGATTCTTATATCAAAGATTGTGTATAGTCATCAAAACCAAGTAAAATCGTCACTTCCAAAATATATACCGAGCCAAAAAACAGTTCCCCAAAACGCTTGAGCTGGATCCGCGCCTGAACTAGTTGCATTATCAATTTGTGTGGAACAAAATTATATATATTTTGAAAATCCTTAAAAAATATAGAAGAAAATGGCGTTTGTAATGTTCAATAAATCTTGGAATTGTAACAGATTTAAGCTGTTTAAATCTTGGGGTTTTTCTACTTAAGACATGAGAAAACTTATTTCTACAAATATTTGATCAATTAAAAAAGTATTAATATAAAAGTAGCTGGTGGAGAGTATTTAAGATTCGGCTCAGCCGAATATACATGGCACTCTAACTTCTTTTATTTTTGTTTAAGCATGCACCAAAAATATAAATTTATGATGGAATTTTGAGAGGTTGTCTCGCACTTTTTATGGACTTATCACTTCTCAAAAGCATGTCTGAATTGTTGAAGATTTGGGTCACGAAGATATCTGGGGTCTTCAAAAAAATGATTTCAACAAACATACAGACATATCTTACTCGACTCCGCTATCTCAGATTTTATATATTTAATAGGGTCGGAAATGATTTATAGAAATAACAAATGGAAAGTAAACTTATTGTGAAAATTGTGCCTAAGCTACTACCAATTTAATTCCAATCGGAAGACATCGGTTTCAAAAGTTTTGTCACTTGTGACGAAATTTCCCATACATATAAATATTTACTGTAGTAGCTGTTTTGACCATTTTTTATTAAATTAAAACATGTTAAATATATAATATAAAGTTTTATATATAAATACTTACTTAGATTTCGCATGTGTTAAAATGTGAGACTTTAAATTTGTAGATTGGGCAAATTTCTTATTACAACCATCAAAAGGACAAACGTAGGGTCTATCACCGGTATGTATCCGAACATGAGTTCTGTAAATATAAGAAAAGTACACTTTATTACATTTAATTTTTTATACAATTTATTTTTTCCTTTAAATTGTATAATAAAATTTTATAACAAATAAAATTTAAGTCTACGTTAATAAATTTCTAACATTCCGATATTTTATATACAGTTAATCACAAAAATAAGAATACCGAAATTAGTTTTATTTAAAAACAAAGAAGTATCGCAATTACACTGGCCAATGAAATGAAGGTTTGTAAAAACTTTTAAAATCTCATATCGGTTTTTCCATATCACCCAGAATTTTCTCGGAATATTGTATTAAAAATTTATATTAAGTGATTTTGGATACGAACCTTTATTTAAAAAACATATTCCTGTAGAATTTTACTACGATATCCATATTATGTTATGAATTATATACGGTTAAGAGTCTTTCGAAACGATGACCTTATATGGGAGCTATGACCAATAATGGGCCAACTCTAAAAACATTTACCAATATGAATTTTCTATTCACAGAATATACAGTAGGGAACAAATATGAGTACTTTGTATACTTTTAGTGGAATAAAAATTGAACTAATATTGCAAATCTAAAAATTTGTTCTGTCATTTATTTTATGTTTATTATGTAACAAAATCAAATCAAAACAAAAAGCAGCGAATTCGCTGCTTTTCCACTTTTTTGCAATTTTGAATTTTTATTATTTTTCCAAAGAGTTTTATTGCGTAAATTAATTTTTACACCTTTTAGTATACTTTCTACCAATTTTTCATTAACTTCATTTGGAATACTCCCCTTACTTGTTCCCAATCCTACTGAAGACATGTCGAATTTTATCCGGATTTGAAAATACCGAAAACTGAGATTTCATTTTTTTTCATTTATTTATTAACAAAACTTAAAAAAAAATAAATACATTTTCAAAAGTATAATACTATAAGAATTATAACTATATTTTATGATTAAAATTATGAAAAAAGATGTATGTAAGTACGAATCCCCTAATATTTGCACAAACTAACCTATTATACGTCATAAAAGATGATTATCATTTCCATGATAGAATTAACCAGGTAACTATGGAAAAGAGTTGTAATGTGATGTATAAATTTATTTGCGATTTTGGTAGATATGTATATTAAACTACAATAAATAACTTCAGAATTAAAACAAATAAAAAACAAACAGTTTAAAATAGTAGCAATTGTAATTAAAAATATAAAATATTCATTATTACTGCAACAAAAACAATATATAATGAAATGTTTTATAGACCTATTTTGTACACGGTGGTCATAATGTGTATTCAAAATATTTTCGTATATACATCTGACAACTCTCTTCAACAACGTTCATCTGGGCAATTGTACCACGGTGCAGCCCATATAGCGGAATTACGACATCCTATATATGTATGTATATATATAAAGCAGACTGTTTGTTTGCTACGCTTTCAGGGCAAAACTACTGAACCGATTTACATGACATTTGTAACGCTAATAGGTCTAACCCCAAGAGGAACAATAGGCTATATAAGATCTTGATCGAATGCCACGCCCCTTTTTACGCCCACTTTTTGTAAAACTATTATTACACCAATTTTGCAATCACAATATGCAAAAACTACTAAACCGATCAATCTGAAATTTTGCATACCGAAAGGTAAAAGCTTGGAAAGAACTATAGGCTATATATAAGAACTTGATCCGATCCTTTCTACGCCCACTTTTTATAAAACTATCCTTACCTATATCGTATCCTATAATTATATGAAAGAGAAAGTATGTATGTTACCCTTTCACGGAAAAACTGCTGAACCGATTTTCATAAAATTTAAAACACTAATAGTTCTATTCCAAAGTAGAACAATAGGCTATATATAATCATGATTTGACGTCACGATTCATCTTATGCTCACTTTTTTCTATATAATTGTTATAGAAAATTTTCATTTTCATAAAACAATTATTAAACCAAATTTACATTCAGGCATACAAAAACTACTGATCCGATTTTCATGAAATCTATTATAATGAATGTTGTGGAATGAACAGTACGAAACATTACATCTTCAAAACCTATAATATGTAATAATAAATATATATGAGACTTTTTTTTACTCTTTCACAACATAACTAATAAACTTATTTACATAAAATTTGGCATTTAATAGGTCTAACCTCTGAAGTTAAAAAAAACTCTATATGATATTGATTGGATGCTAAGCACATTTTTATGTTCACTTTTTGAATAACAGCTATAACACCAAATTTCTAGGCTAAATATAAAAAAACATGAACCGATTTTCAAGAAATTTGGCAACAGACAGTGTATTTTTAGAATCAACTTTTTGATCTGGATTTTATGCTTCATGAAATTTTGCATGACAACAGTTCTATCGTGGAAGGTTAGGTTAGTTTGAGGAAGAGAATGTTTAATAAATTAAATTCGAAAAAATACACCTATACCACTAATTTCGGACTGTTATAATCTTAATGAAATGCAATGACCTTTTTCCGTCCATTTTGTGTTACATTTATAATGCTCATGATATAACTTCTTATAGTTAATGAGAATTATTATTTAGGTAGTTAAAATTTTTATCAAAAATTTATTTTTATTTGAAAACTCTAAAATGTTTGTAGGTCCTTAAAAATCTGTAATCAATTTAATTTATTATCAAAAATCGATTTTCATCTAAAGCGTAAAATCGGTTGTGGATTCGTATACCCCATCCCTTATATTTTCCACGCGAAAACTATTCTTATTTCAAAACCTGTAATCCGCTGCATATCCTCAAAAAAAAACTATTTTAATACAGAATCGGAAATTTTTTATCAAAGTTATATTGTTGTAGATCTGTATATATTACTCCCATTACTTATATTTTCCACCGGTAAACTATTTTTATTTCAAAACCTTTAATTTGCTGTATATCCTTAGAAAATAACAATTTTAAAAGAGAATCGGATGTAGTTTCCTACGATAGAGAAAACTATAAACTATGTATATTAGATCTTGAATGAATGTCTACGATGCCTCTTTTGTATGCAGTACTGAACAAAAAAACTATAACTATATTAGATCTTGAATGAATGTCTACGATGTCACTTTTGTATGCAGTACTGAACAAAAACCGCTCATAAAATAGGGTAAATAATATATTCATATTACATTTTTCACAAAAATTCGAATTTTAAATTTAAATCTACAAATCCATCTAGAAAATCATTTATATCTCCCCTTAAAATTTCTCTTTATATAACTCTTCAAAAATTTACTTTAAATAACTCTCAATTCGAGAAAAAATAAAGATCCGTAATCACTCATATTTTTCATACACAAATATAAAATTTAAATTTTTTGTTAAATCGAGATAACAATAAAAATCTGCAATAAGTTAAAAAAAAAACATCAAAAATTATCTTGATATAAAATCGGTTGCCATTCTTTTATCGTAAACCGTATTTATTCCAAGCTTTTCAAATTAAATAATGATTTTGAATAATTCCAGCACACATCTTCCATTTACCATTAACAAATTATTTGGGTAACTTTTTTGTATATATAACGATATTTGATCTTTAAACCTTTAATAAGTGGTGTCTAAATCCATCCAAAACTTTAGTGTGGATGCATAAAAGCTAATGAATAAAAATAATATTTTTAAACATACTTTTTTATAAATAGATACATATATTTTTGAGAAACAAAGACGAAACAAGTTAGAGTGCTATATTCGGCTGAGCCGAATCTTAAATACCCTCCACCAGCTACTTTTATATTAACACTTTTTTAAATGATCAAATATTTGTAGAAATAAGTTTTCTCATGTCTTAAATAGAAAAACACCAAGATTTAAACAGCTTAAAGCTGTTACAATTCCAAGATTTATTGAACATTACAAGCCCCATTTGTTTTTATATTTTTATAGTGCCCTAAGATATGATTTAACGATATTTAATAATGTGCATGTATGCATGTGTGTGAAAGATTTAAGGATTTTCAAAATACATACATATATATATATATATATATATATATATATATATATATATATATATATATATATATATATATATATATATATATATATATATATATATATATTGTTCTACACAAATTGATAATGCAGACAGACCGATCGTAAAAAATTCTTTAAGCTAAATTTCTGTACATAAAATATATATTTCAGTCAAATTTTGTATCTATATCGTAATTTAGTAATAAGTAATGTGTGTTCAAGTGATTTCCCTTGCATGGGACCGACCGTAACCATGTTATGAACCGATCGTGAAAAAATCTTGAAATAGAATTTTTGTGTACCAAACTAATATTTGTGCCAAATTTTGTATCAATAGCTTTAATCGGTAATGAGTAATGTGCGTTTAACAGATTTTCGTGAAAGGACCTTGTGTGGGAGCTATGACCAATTATGTATATAAAGACCAAATTTCAAAATTCTGTATCTATATCATTATTTGGCAATGAATATTCTGCATTTAAGTGATTTTCTGGAGGGGACCTAGTATGAGAGCTATGACCATTTATGGACCGATCACAAAACAATTTTATAGTGTAATTTATGTATGTAAGAGCAATAATTGTGCTAAATGTATAGATATCTATATTTTGTAATGAGTTATGTGCGTTAAGTGATTATAGCGCCCTAAGATATGATTTAACGATATTTAATAATGTGCATGTATGCATGTGTGTGAAAGATTTAAGGATTTTCAAAATACATACATATATATATATATATATATATATTTCAAAGTAATATATATATATATATATATATATATATATATATATATATATATATATATATATATATATATTGTTCTACACAAATTGATAATGCAACTAGTTAAATACGGTTAAAGCGCTTTTAGGGGCAGGACCTAGTATGGGAGATATGACCAATTATAGACCGATCGTAAAAAATTCTTTAAGCAAAATTTCTGTACATAAAATATATATTTCAGTCAAATTTTGTATCTATATCGTAATTTAGTAATAAGTAATGTGTGTTCAAGTGATTTTCTGAAGGGGCACTTGCATGGGACCGACCGTAACCATGTTATGAACCGATCGTGAAAAAATCTTGAAATAGAATTTTT
Source organism: Lucilia sericata (assembly GCF_015586225.1). NCBI lineage: Eukaryota > Metazoa > Arthropoda > Insecta > Diptera > Calliphoridae > Lucilia > Lucilia sericata. The sequence continues at coordinate 283,032 of NW_023994363.1, read as the reverse complement.
GTGTACCAAACTAATATTTGTGCCAAATTTTGTATCAATAGCTTTAATCGGTAATGAGTAATGTGCGTTTAACACATTTTCGTGAAAGGACCTTGTGTGGGAGCTATGACCAATTATGTATATAAAGACCAAATTTCAAAATTCTGTATCTATATCATTATTTGGCAATGAATATTCTGCATTTAAGTGATTTTCTGGAGGGGACCTAGTATGAGAGCTATGACCATTTTTGGACCGATCACAAAACAATTTTATAGTGTAATTTATGTATGTAAGAGCAATAATTGTGCTAAATGTATAGATATCTATATTTTGTAATGAGTTATGTGCGGTTAAGTGATTTTCGGGAGGGGACCTTGTATGGGAGCTATGACCAATTATATACCGATCCGAAAAAAAACTTCCATAATAATATTTCTGCATATGTGAGCAATACTTGTACCAAATTTTATATGGATATCTTAATTTAGTAATGAGTTATGTGCGTTTAAGTGATTTTCGGAAGGGGACCTTGTATGGGAGCTATGACCAATTATGGACCGATAGGCAAAAAAGTTTCATAGTAATATTTCTGCATATGTGAGCAATACTTGTACCAAATTTTATAAGGATATCTTAATTTAGAAATGAGTTATGCGCGTTTAAGTGATTTTCGGGAAGGGACCTTGTATGGGAGCTATGACCAATTATGGACCGATATGAAAAAAAATTTCAAAGTAATATTTCTGTGCATATGAGCAATACTTATTCCAAATTTTATATGGATATCTTAATTTAGTAATGAGTTATGCGCGTTTAAGTGATTTTCGGGAGGGGTCCTTGTATTAGAGCTATGACCAATTATGGACCGATCGGAAGAAAATTTCATAGTAATATTTCTGTGCATATGAGCAATACTTGTACCAAATTTTATATGGATATCTTAATTTAGTAATGAGTTATGTGCGTTTAAGTGATTTTCGGGAGGGGACATTGTATGGGAGCTATGACCAATTATAGACCGATCGAAAAAAAATTTCATAGTAATATTTCTGTGCATATGAGCAATACTTATTCCAAATTTTATATGGAAATCTTAATTTAGTAATGAGTTATCCCCGTTTAAGTGATTTTCGGGAGGGGTCCTTGTATGGGAGCTATGGCCAATTATGGACCGATCGGAAAAAAATTTCATAGTAATATTTCTGTATGTGAGAGCAATACTTGTAACAAATTTTATATGGATGTCTTAATTTAGTAATGAGTTATGTGCGTTTAAGTGATTTTCGGGAGGGGACCTTGTATGGGAGCTATGTCCAATTATGGACCGATCCAGAAAATTTTTTCTCTGAATGAATTCTATTGACATAAGATTTTAATTTTTAAAATTTTGTGAATATATCGACATTCTGACGGAAGTTATTAACAAAAAACCCATTTTCCGGGAATATGTACTTTTGTATGGGAGGTATATGAAATTGTGGACCGATTCTGGCAATTTTCAGCAGGAATCAAGATCTAGTGTAGAAACGAATGTATGATGACTTTCATGAAATTATTTTGAATAGTTTTCGAGAAAATTACATCAGAATGTGTAAAAAATGCTTATTTTTTTCGGAGTTGTTTTAAATTTTGATTCATAACTTTCCCCGATGTGAACCGATTTTGCTCATTTTCAATACCAAACTGTACCGGATAATAATGAATATTTTGGGTGAATTTGGTTAAATTATATTGCTTCGTTTTAACGTGAGCGTGTTTTACACAGACAGACAGACAGACGGACGGACGGACATAGCTAAATCGACTCAGAATTTGATAAGGACCCAGAATATATATACTTTTTTGGGTCTCAGATGAATATTTCTTGGTGTTACACACGAAATGACAAACTTATATATACCCTCTATATAAAAACGGTGGTTTTACTCTTTAATGAACAACTCAAAATTGTTTGTCAAATTAAAAGTAGGTTTGTTTTCTCTGTCAATATTCAAAGATTCTTCATATTTTCCTAGGGCAGAAAAAAACGTAATTTTGATCTTTTTAAAGGAATTTGAAATCAATGAGCCCAAATTTTTCATGATTTTGTGCAGAATTTCTCATAATCGTTTCAGAGTTTCTTCAATTGCATGTACTTTTTCAAACAGCAAAAAAATCGCTTGAAATTTTACGGTTAATTGTACATATTTTTGAAATTAATAAAATGCCCCGAAGACTTTTTTGTCTCTTTACACCAGGGGTACTACAATTCAAAGTATTACGTTACACGTAATTTAAACTGAACAGTTCTTTAAATCTAATGCAAATGGAAAAAATAAAACAAATCATTTGAAAGTGTCCTTAGTTCCCTACTAGTGATTGAAAATGCTAAATAATATATATATATATATATATATATATATATATATATATATATATATATGTATATATAAAACAGACTGTTTGTTTGTTTGTGTGTTTGTTTGTTTGTTACGCTTTCACGGCAAAACTACTGAACCGATTTACATGAAATTTGGACAGCTAATAGGTCTAACCCCAAAAGGAACAATAGGCTATATCGGATCGGATGCCACGCCCCTTTTTACACCCACTTTTTGTAAAACTATTATTACACCAATTTTACAATCACAATATGCAAAAACTACTAAACCGATTAACCTGAAATTTTGCATACCGATAGGTATAAGCTTGGAAAGAACTATAGGCTATATATAAGAACTTGATCCGATGCCACGCCCTTTCTACGCCCAATTTTTATAAAACTAGCCTTACCTATATCTTATCCTATAATTATATGAAAGAGAATGTCTGTCTGTTACGCTTTCACGGACAAACTACTAAACCGATTTACATGAAATTTAGAACACTAATAGTTCTGTTCTAAAGTAGAACAAGAGCCTATATAAAATAATGATTTGACGTCACGATTCTTCTTAGGCTCACTTTGTTCTATATAATTGTTATACAAAATTTTCATTCGAGACTTACAGAAAACTACTGAACCGATAGGTCTTATCTCAGGATCGGACGCCACGCCCCTTTTTACACCAACTTTTTGTAAAACATTTATTAAACCAAATTTACGTTCAGGCATACAAAAAACTACTGATCCGATTTTCATGAAATCTATTATAATGAATGTTGTGGTATGAACAGTACGACACATTACATCTTCAAAACCTATAATATATAATAACAAATATATTTGAAACTCTTTTTTTACTCTTTCACTACATACCTAATAAACTTATTTACATAAAATTTGGCGTTTAATAGGTCTAACCTCAGAAGTTAACAAGTTAGAGTGCTATATTCGGCTATGCCGAATCTTAAATACCCTCCACCAGCAAGCTACTTTTTATTAAAAACCATTTAACTATCTTATTTTTAGATAACTTGACTTCACATAGGAGCTACGACCAATTACGGGCCTCTCCAGAAAAAAATCGTAGAGTGATTCATATGTATTGTACGCAAAACATATTTGTATCGAATTTTATTTAACAATGAATATGTGAGTTTAAATGATTTTCGGAAAAGAGCCTTATATGGGAGCTATGACCAATAATGGACCGATCTGGAAAGAAATTTGGTAGAATGATTTGTATGTACATAAAACATATTTAGCTGGAATTTTATCACAAAAGCTTTATTTTTATTTGTCAATGAAATACGTGTGTTTAGGTGATTTTTGGAAGTGGACATTACATGGGAGCTATGACCAATTGTAAATTTTTATGTACATTATTTTATGTACATAATTTTGTGTTGATATCGATATATTTGAGGGAGTTATTAACGATAAACTTATATCCGGGAATATACACTTTTGTATGGGGGTTATGCGAAATATTGGATCAATTGTTATGACTTTGAACATACTTGATCTCTGGCACCAAAAAATGTTGTGTGACAAAATTCATCGAAATATCTTTGGTAGTTTCTGAGAAAACTACTTAAGAATTGGGAAAAAACGTTATTTTTTTCGAGATAGTCTAAAATTTTTAATCATAACTTTTTACGTCGTAAACCGGTTTTACTGATTTTCAATACCAAACTGGACCATATAATAAGAAATGTTTTGGGTGAGTTTCGTGAATATTTATTGCTTCGTTTTAACGTGAGCGTGTTTTACACAGACAGACAGATGGACATAGCTAAATCGACTCAGAATTTCATAAGGATCAAGAACATATATACTTTGTTGGGTCTCAGATGAATATTTCTTGGTGTTACACACGGAATGACAAAGTTATATATACCATCTATCACCACTGATGATGGTGGAGGGTATAAAAAAACTCTATATGATATTGAGTGGATGATACGCACATTTTTATGTTCACTTTTTGAATAACTGCTATACTAAAAAACCGCTTCTAAAATAGGGAAAATAATATATTCATATTACATTTTCACTTAAATTCGAATTTTAAATCGGCTGTGGTTCCTTCCTTTAACACCTAAATCTATCTAGAAAATCATTCATATCTCCCCTTAAAATTTCTATTTATATAACTCTTTAAAAAATTACTTTAAATAACTTTCAATTTGAGAAAACAATAAAGATCCGTAATCACTCATATTTTCCATAAAAATCGAGTTTTATATTAAAAATAACAAGTAAGAGTGTTATATTCGGCTGTGCCGAATCTTGTATACCCACCATCAAATCATTGCCAAAGAGGAATGCTTCCTTATAAATAAACTTTGATATTTAAGAATCGATGCTTTTGTTATTATCAAAACAATATTCTCATTTATTACATCTATGTATAGGGAAATTTTTGTCGAATTTTGTCGCTGTCCTTGTATTTTTAAGGTAGCAAAAAGCGTTAAAGTTATTTTCTGAGGGGACGTTTGGTCAATTATGGACCGATCCTCGTCAAATTTTCTTAACGATTTTAGTTTAGGCTAGTAATGAGCGTTAAAGCCATTTTCCGAAGGGAACCGTGTATGGGGGTAGGATAAATTATGGACCGATAGTTATAAAATTTTACAAAGCTATTTAGGTTTCTATAGAATAAGTTTATGACGAATTTCATCGCTATAGATGCTTTTTTTAGTCAGTTATGAGCGTTAATGTCATTTTCTGAGCGGGACCTTATATGGGGGATAGGGTCAATTATGGACCGATTCTTATAAAATTTTACAATGATATTAAGGTTCCAAAAAAATATGTTTAAGTCGAATTTCATCGCTATAGCTGCTTTTTTTAAGTCAGTTATGAGCGTTAATGTCGTTTTCTGAGGGGGACCTTATATGGGGGATAGGCTCAATTATGGACCGATTCTTATAAAATTTTACAATGATATTAAGGTTCCAAAAAAATATGTTTAAGTCGAATTTCATCGCTATAGCTGCTTTTTTTAAGCCAGTTATGAGCGTTAATGTCATTTTCTGAGGAGGACCTTATATGGGGGATAGGGTCAATTATAGACCGATCCTTATAGAATTTTACAATGATATTAAGGTTCCTAAAAAATATGTATATGTCGAATTTCATCGCTATGGCTGCTTTTTTTAGTCAGTTATGAGCGTTAAAGTCGTTTTCTGAGGGGGACCTTATATGGGGGATAGGGTCAATTATGGACCGATCCTTATAAAATTTTACAATGATATTAAGATTCCTATAAAATATGTTTATGTCGAATTTCATTGCTATAGCTGCTTTTTTTAGTCAGTTATGAGCGTTAACGTCATTTTCTGAAGAGGACCTTATATGGGGGATAGGGTCAATTATGGACCGATCCTTATAAAATTTTACAATGATACTAAGATTCCTAAAAAATATGTTTATGTCGAATTTCATCGCTATAGCTGCTTCTTTCAGTCAGTTATGAGCGTTAATGTCATTTTCTGAGGGGGACCTTATATGGGGGATAGGCGAAATCGTGGACCGATATTGCCCATTTTCAATACCAAACAAACTGCATCAATATAAAATATTTGTGCAAAATTTCAGCTCGCTAGCTGCTTCCGTTTGACCTCTATCGTGTTTTCAACAGACGGACAGACAGACGGACGGACATGGCTAGATCGTCTTATTTCGATGTGTTACAAACGGAATGACAAAAACAATAAACCCCCATCTTTTTTGATGGTGGGTATAAAAAGTTTAAATTTATTGTTAATCGAGATAACAATAAAAATCTATGATCAGGTAAATATGCCATCAAAAAATTATCTTGATATAAATTCGGCTGCCATTTTTCAAATGCAGCTCAAATCTAAAAAACCATGAAGATATGTATTTGACTACTCATTAGAGTGTCCCGAAAGACAGCACTTTTGAAAATCTTATATAGGTAGACCTCTCAAACGATGCATAGAAAGCATTGTTCATATAAAATTTGAATAAATTGATCTTTCGATATCTTTTTATACTTTTAGAAAATTATGAACCAAAAATTCTGCACAACTTATTCTGTATGTAGCGCCGTATTTATTCTAAGCTTTTCAAATTAAATAATAATTTTGAATAACTCCAGCACACATTTTCCATTTACCATTTACAAATTCTGAAATTTAGTTTAATTGGAGGATGACGTGGATATTTTAATAAGTAAAATTATTTGGGTATCTGCTTTGTACATCTTACGATATTTGACCCTTATTTCTTCGGATTTAATAAGTGGTGTCTAAATTCAGTCAAAACTTTAGTGAGGACGTATAAAAGCTAATGAATAAAAATAATATGTTTAAACATACTTTTATATAAATGGATGTATTTTTGAGAAACAATGATAAAACAAAAACGGTTGTTTTACTTTTTAATGAACTACTCAAAATTGATTGTCAAATAAAAAGTTGTTTTGTTTTCTCTGTCAAGATTAGGGATGCCAATCGGGACTGGTTTTTAGAAATCCCGGAATTTGGGATTTTTAAATAAATCCCGGAATCCCGATATCGGGATCCCGGGATTTTCGGGATTTCTAAATCCCGAAAAATATAAAAAAATTCAAAAAATCTTAATAATTTACCGACAAAAATAAAATGTTTTATTTCATATTGCAATATGAATACTCTTAGTAGGTGTTTACTTTCCAATAAGCATTTTGTGAAAAGAAAAACAAATTAATTCAAAGTACATACTTAGAATAAAAATCTTTCCATCCCAGGCACTGAATAGTAGAATAAAAACCTGAAATAATACCCATGATATCCAAATTTACAATGGTTTCCAAATAATATTTAAATAGTATGTGTAATGGGGATCCATACGAGGCTACATAGAGCACCTGTACTGCACCTATATCTCCTCCACCTTATATCCCGTGTTCACTAACCAAGGGAATTATCTTCTCGCCATCTTATTGACAGGTTGACTTCCATTATAGATATCCGATAGTATCAATGCCTATTTATTGCCCTTTTTATACCCTTAGTAGGGATGGTATATTGGGTTTCTCCGGAGTAGTGCTTTTGTTTTATACTCTCCTAAAATACGCTGATGAAATTTGAAATGATCGGGCTTTTGATCCGAGCCCCCATACAAAACACAGCTTTAAAAAAGAATTAGTGTCCACAATTCGCTTAAAAAGAGAACTGTCGCAATGAAATTCAGCATAAAACATTTTATGTAACCGTAAATTCGCCCTCCAAATTTTATGATGATCGACTCATATGATGGCGTCCTTCCCCCAAGCATATTTCAGAAAAATAGTTTTTTAACAATAAAGTGCTAGAATATATCGGAGGCGAGGTATACTTTTATTATGAAAACTAAATTACATTTTACTCTCATAACTGGTGTATGGGGTTATATGGTCGGCCTCGCCCGCCTATAATTTCGTACTTGTTATTTTTATATATCCGATAGTATCTATGCCTATTTAGTATAGCAATGAAATTTGATATTCGTAAATCCCTGACGAGCCAAAACCTCTCTACCAAATTTTATGTGGGTCGGTTCATAATTGACCCTACCCCCATATAAGGTCCCGTTAAAAAAATGACTTTAACGCTCATTACTGGCTTAAAAATACGAGTATAGCGATGAAATTCGATACACATATGTTTCATGCGAGTCAAAATCTCTCTACCAATCTCTTTACCCTACCTCTCATATAAGGTCCTATCAGTAAATTTGATGAGTAATATCACCCTGATGTTTATAGAAAAGCATATTCGTCATAGCCGAATATAGCACTCTTACTTTTTTTTTTTGATATTTCAGCTTGTAAGTTAGTAGAGTCATCTTAAGTCCAAAAACTATTTAAATTCTCTTATTTAGTACTTTATAATGTATAGAATAGCGGAAAGATACTTAAAAATTCGGGATTTTAAAATCCCGAAATTTCCCGGGATTACATTTTTTAAAATCCCGGTTTTCGGTACTTTCAAATCCCGAAAATACCGGGATTTTCGGGAATCGGGAATTCCCGTTTGGCATCCCTAGTCAAGATTCAAGGATTCTTCATATTTTTTAGAACAGAAAAAAACTTAATTTTGTTATTTTTAAAGAAATTTTAAATCTTCCAAATTTTTCATAATTTTGTGCAGAATGTTTCATAATCGTTTCAGAGTTTCTTCAATTGCCTGTGCTTTTTCAAATAGAAAGAAAATCGCTTGAAATTTTGTACAGTTAATGGTACGTATTTTTGTAGTTATAAGATGCCCCGAAGCCTTTTGTCTCTACACCAGGGGCATTACAATTCAAAGTACAGTGTGACCGAATTTAAACTGAACAGTTCTTAAAATCAACTGCACATGGGAAAAATAAAACAACTAATTTGAAAGTGTTCTTAGTTCCCCACCAGTGATTGAGAAAGCTGGTTTCAGTATAATTGCTAAAAAAAAGTTTCATAAATGTTTCTAAAAATTGGTCAAAATTTCCAAAATAAAACTCATTTTCAATCTGTAAATTTTTAAGGGACATTTTTGTCCAGAAACTGACTTTAAGTATTAAACAAAATGCAGAAAAATATAATAACTTTTTTATCATTATAAGCTAAATTTTGACATCTATTAAAAAAGTATAGTCATTACAGACAGAATAATTTTATTTTAGAAGAAACCCGGGCAACGCCGGGTACGCGCAGCTAGTTTGATATATATTTTGATATATATTTCAAAAAAAGTCATTGCAGATAGAAAAATATTCTCTTTACTTTTTGAAGAAACACCGGGCAACGCCGGGTAAACGCAGCTAGTTAATTTATAAATTTGACAAAAAAAACAGACTTGAAGATTTTTAAAAATGAAATCCCGGGAAATTTCGGGATTTTAATTTATATATTATAAAGTATAAAATAAGAGAATTTTAATATTTTTTGATTACAAAATATACAGAAACATAAAGTTTTGAATAGTTCGGCTTCTCTTTTAACCGAATTACATTCTTCATTGTGTAATTTGGAACTAAAATATCCTTTAGAATAAATGATGACAGTACTAACTTACAATCTGAAATATTAGCAATAAAAGTGGCACACAGTGGTATAGGAAAAAAAAGAGGGAAATAATTCGGTAACTTCTAAACGGTTAATCCGATTTTGATGAAATTTGGTATGCTCAAATAGGAGGTGTTGTCGAGTTTAGGTTTTGAATTTGGACCTTATAGGCCAACCAGGGGCCCGGCGGGGGGTAATCAAATTAGGACACCTCGTCTATGTTAAATTTTTAAAACGATCCTATTTCCTCATTTGAGTTCCGATTTAAAAAAAATTTCGTATATAGAATCTTCTCATCGAGCACAAAAAATGTCGTCGGCAGTAAATTATCTCTTATAGTTTAGGAGATATTCGCATTTGAAAATTAAAATTTTAAAATTTTTACCGAATATGACCGAATATATGACCCAACGGTAACGGTTTTCGATAACCCCGCCCCTGGTATGGATATAATAGGCAAAAAAACCAAAAAATCCCATTTTTGGGATTTTTTAAAACTTCTTTGGGAATTCCGGGATTTCTAATAAGAAAATTCGAAATTTTTATTTAATTTTGGATTTTGAGTAAAAAATCTACCTAACTGTAAAATTTCATCAAAAAATATTCATAAATAAAATTTTTATTGCAATTTGAAAAATTTGTATCTTCGCAAAAACTGAATAAAAAACATTTTTTAATTTTTTTAAAAAAAGTATTCCGCGAATTTTTAAAAAAAAAATTATATACAGTTTTGAAAAATAGACAAAATTACCTTTCCATTGATATATAACATGCCTACCTAATGTTTTTTAAGTGACAAATTAATTAGGGAAAACTCAACATCTTTTAGAAAATTTACCTAGCACTATTATTTTCATCCATAAGGTTAACTCTTAAATTTGTTACATATATGGATGAAAATAATAGTGCTAGGTAAATGTTAAGCGAATAAAAAAAATGGCGAAAATCGGGAATATTTGGACCCGCTATTATCAAAAAACTAAAGTAAGGACGGTAAAAATTTTAAAATTTTAATTTTCAAATGCGAATATCTCCTAAACTATAAGAGATAATTTACTGCTACGACGACATTTTTTATAGTGCTCGATGAGGAGATTCTATATACGAAATTTTTAAATCGGAACTCAAATGAAGAAATAGGATCGTTTTAAAAATTTAACATAGCCGAGGTGTCCTAATTTGAGGACCCCCCGCCGGGCCCCTGGTTGGCCTATAAGGTCCAAGTTCAAAACCTAAACTCGACAACACCTCCTCTTTGTGTATACCAAATTTCATTATAATCGGATTAACCGTTTAGAAGTTACCGAATTATTTCCCTCTTTTTTTTTCCTATGCCACTGTGGGGCAATGGATAGGTAATTGCTATAAATAATGTTCAATTGCTAAGATGCTGTAGCCTCGTATGAATTCTCATAAAACGCCCTACCTAAATAGCAGGAATTAACAAATTTGCAAACCATTTAAAACTCATGGGTCTTCCCTGTAATGCCTTCTGTAGAAGTTTTTATTATTAACTTTAAGGATAACCAAGTACTCATATTATATGTTCTAGAAACAGCATGTTACCAGATCTTAGGGTTGACTTATTTTTCTAATATATCTGATCTGTCAAAAGATCAAGCAATACAAAGGACCTCCAGGACCCAAGTATAGTTGTATACTTGGTAGTACGCAGCCTGCGAAACATAACCTATAAGTAAGAAATGGGCGCGGCTGACCATTTGATATCCTGATTTATCATCCCATGTATGTATATATAAAATAAAACAGACTGTTTGTTTGTGTGTTTGTTACGCTTTCACGGCAAAACTAATCAACCGATTTACATGAAATTTGGATCGCTAATAGGTATAACCCCAAAAGGAACAATAGACTATATAAGATCATGATCGGATGCCACGCCCTTTTTACGCCCAATTTTTGTAAGACTATTATTACACCAATTTGGCAATCACAATATGCAAAAACTACTAAACCGATTTACCTGAAATTTTGCGTACCGATAGGTATAAGATCGGTAAGAACTATAGCCTATATATAAGATCATGATCCGATGCCACGCTCCCTTCGACGCCCACTTTTATAAAACTATTCTTACCTATATCCTATCCTATGATATTTAGAGCACTAATAGTTCTATTCTAAAGTGGAACCATAGGCTATATAAAATCATGATTGGACGTAACGATTCGTCTTATGCTCACTTTTTTCTATATAATTGTTATACAAAATTTTCGTTCGAGACTTACAGAAAACTACTGAACCGATTTTCATGCAATTTGTGACCTCAGGAGGAACTGTAAACTATATAAGATCTGGATCGGACGCCACGCCCCTTTTTATGCCAACTTTTGTAAAACAATAATTATACCAAATTTATGTAGGTCCAAGCATACAAACTGTACTAATCCGATTTTCATGAAATCTGTAATGTAATGTATAATAATAAATAATAATATATAATAATAAATATATATGAGATTTACATAAAATTCGGCATATTAATAGGTCTAACCTCAGAAGTTAAAAAAGACTCTATATGATATTGATTGGATGCTAAGCACATTTTTATGTTCACTTTTAGAATAACAGCTATAACACCAAATTTCTAGGCTAAATATAAAAAACATGAACCAATTTTCAAGAAATTTAGCAACAGACATTGTATTTTTGGAATCAATTTTTTGATCTGGATTTTATGCTTCATGAAATTTTGCATGACAATAGTTCTATCGTAGCAGGTTAGGTTAGTTTGAGAAATATAATGTTTAATACATCAAATCCGATTAAATACACCTATACCACTAATTTCGGGCCTGTTGTGATCTTAATAAAACGCAATGACCTTTTTCCGTCCATTTTTTGTTACATTTATATTGCTCAAGATATATACTTTTTATAGTTAATGAGAATTATTATTTAGGTAGTTAAAATTTTTATCAAAAATTTATTTTTATTTGAAAACTCTAAATGTTTGTAGGTCCTTAACTTACTTTACGATTAGGTAAAATAAAAATCTGTAATAAATTTAATTTATTACCAAAAATCGATTTTCATCTAAAGCGTAAATCGGTTGCAGATTCGTATATCCATCGTTTATATTTTCCACCGGAAAAATAAAAAAAACAAGTAAGAGTGTTATATTCGGATTGCCGAAGCTTATATACCCACCATCAAACCGTATGCCATAAAAGGAATGCTCCCCTAACATCATGGTCACTCATCAAATTAACTGATCGTTTTCATAAAATGTTTGACCGATTTTGGTTCATATAAACATGTTTACATCGAATAGCATCGATTAGGTAGGAAGATTCACGCATGAATTAGGTAGGAAGATTCACGTATTTTTAAGCCGGAAATGATCGTTATAATAATTTTCTGAAGAGGACCTTATATGGGGGCTAGAGTCAATTGTGACCAATTGTGGACCAATTGTGGAACATCATGGTCACTCATCAAATTAACTGATCGTTTTTCATAAAATTTGTTGACCGATTTTGGTTCATATAAACAAGTTTACATCGAATAGCATCGCTGTAATCGCATTTTACCGAACTTTCCGCATGAATTAGGTAGGAAGATTCACGTATTTTTAAGCCAGAAATGATTGTTAAAATAATTTTCTGAAGAGGACCTTATATGGGGGGTAGAGTCAATTGTGGACCGATCCGCACCAAATGTAGAGAGATCTTAACTCGTATAAAACTTATGTGTATCGATTTTCATCGCTTTACTCGTATTTTTAAGCCAATAATGAACTTTAATGTCATTTTCCGAAGTGGAGCTTATATGGGGATCAATCATACGCCGATTCCCATAAAAGCCAGTAGAGAGATTTTGGTTCATAAGAAACCTACTTATGTCGAATTTCATCTCAATACTCCTACTTCTAAGCCAGTAATGAGCGTTAGAGTAATTTCCTGAAAGACCTTTATGGGGGGTAGGGTCAATTATGGACCGATCCGCATAAAATTCGGTGGAGAGATTTAAGAGATTTGCTTATGTCAAATTTCATCGCTTTACTCGTATTTTTAAGCCAGTAACGAGCGTTAAAACAAATTTTGTGAAGGGAACCTTATATGGGGGGCAGGGTCAATTATGGACCGATCCACATAAATTGTGGTAGAGAGATTTTGATAGTAAAAACTGACTTATGTCAAATTTCATCGCTATACTTGTAGTTTTGAATCCAGTAATGAGTGTTAAAATAGTTTTCTGAAGGGACCTTTATGGGGGTAGGGTCAATTATGGACCGATCCACTTAAAATTCGGTGGAGCGATTTTGGTTCATAAGACATTTAATGTATAGACTTCCGGACGAATGTAGCGTCTTTTAGGCGGAGATCCTGGCAACATGGAAATCCGTGGACATTATTAAGACAGACATACTAGGAGGTCGGAAGTAACGATTTATGTTGATAGTCAGGCAGCTCTTAAAGCTTTGCAGTGTAAAACGTTACATTCTAGCCTGGTAAATAGCTGCAAAAGGGACCTGGAGGGGTTAGTCAGGTAATACACAGTAAGGTCGTGTTGGGGACACTGTGACGTACAGGGTAATGAGATCGAAGATGAATTGGCCAGACAGGTCAGGGATCTGGAGCTTAATAGTGGGGTTAGCTCGGTAAAACCCCCCATTTGCTATTACTATTGACTAATCTACGAAAAGTTAAAAAAACTCCACCAACCGATCCTGGTACAGTAGGCTGGATTGCAGGGTTTCTAGGACATTATGGCCGTAGTTAAATCCAAAAGCAACCAGAGTACTATAAGGACTGGACAGGGAGGTATAATGCAAGGCATACACGATGCGACCTTTTAAACATCGTTGCTTACAATCAAGTTTTGTATATTGCACACAAATGTTACAATTTTGAAAACAATCGCTTAATATAACTTTATTTTGTAAAATAATTTTTGAATGAAGGTATAATTGCAATTTAATTCTTAAAAATAAAAAAAAAATTATAATAAATTACATTTTATAAAATAAAACTATGTTACTTGCTCTATGGTCCCACAAAATGAAGAGTAAAATAGAATAATGTTGTACGACATTTTACGTTGCGACCCGTTTGTAGAACTTGCAAAAATATCAAAACATTTAGATTTTTCTTACAACCAACTCTCAAATTCTTATATCAACGCTACACACTTTGCAATTTCGTAAACAACTTTGCTAAAGGATTTTAGTAGGGATAATAACCGGACACTGCGCAGTTGAGCCTTTAGGGGTAATAGGATCTGTAATACACGGGATTTTTGCACGTTGCGTGAGAACGAAAAAAACTGGAAACAGTAGAGCATATTTTATACCACTGACCCAGAATACAGAGTGTGAGACTGAAATGTCTAGGCAAAAGATTCCAGGATGAACTTGGAGATGTATCAGGGTGTAACTTAGGGGACATTCTAGGCTTCATTAGGGGAATATTTTGGTTATTCAGATAACGGACAATTAGGGTTTTCCCTTCCATGCTCACTATCTTCCTTTTATATTTTTGGGGTAAATTCTCATTCCTCTTATCTTTTTCTTTTCTTCTGTCTTCTATTTAATTTCTTCCTTGTTCTTTATTAAAACGAATCATAATGGATCTTTGGGTCTCCGAGTGGATGTATACCTTGGTATACATCCTTTTAAAATAAACTAAATATCAAGGTTTGTTGACGAACAGATAGAACAATGCCAAAATAATTTAAATTTATTATAAAAAGATCGCTAAACGCCAATTTTTTTCTTTCAAAATTCAGACATTAACGTTGGGAATTAATACTAGATAAAGACGTGCAATCAGGGATGGAAAATGAGATTTTGTTTCAGTATCAAAAAATATTTCAGAGGGTACTTTTTTGGATCTCAGAGTACTAAAATATTTTTTTTTGCTGAAAGTTGTTAATTTCTTAAATACACCTTAACATATTTAAACATTTTTAAATAATCAGCAACAGAATTAGAAAAGGTATTATATATACCGTAGGGTGATCGATTATTCGACATTTTCCAAAAACCGGTTTTCGAGTAGTTCGAATAGTTGACATTTGAAAAAACCCGGTTGATATTTTTCAAATTCAGAGAAAACGGTTTTTTATTAGAAATAAAAACATCTAGTTTAATTTGAAAAAAAAAAATATGACCCGAACTGATTTTTTAAAATAAACATTATTTCTTTAATGTAAAAAATTGAGAAGAATCATAATCCTAGTTTATTCTAAAGTCCCTGTTTAGTAAATTTTCATAGGCATTCCAACACTGCTATAATATTTCAGCGACAAATTAATTATTATAATTGGAATATAATCTTAAGATTGATAAAATTTTATCCAACAGTTATTCCAATAAATTTTACAAATAAATTTTTGTAATTAATTAGGAAAATCAAAAAGTTTAACCAAAGGTGCTTTAGAAAATATTTTAAAATTTAGACAGGCTGTATTATTATTTATTTCAAAATTTAATTGAAGTAATCTTTGAATACAAAGCAAATAAAAGTATTCGAAACCGGCTTTTAAAAAGTTAAAAAACCGGGTTATTCGATATTCGAAAAAATCAACATTTAGAAAAAACCGACACTGGTAAATCAGAAAAAACCGGTTTAAAGACCAATTGAAAAACAGAATCGATCACCCTAATAAACATATATTGATATAATGAATCTTTGTCCGTCCCTTAATGTTAACCTTTTAGATATAATTTGATGAACTTCAATGTCCATGGTATCATATAGCTACCATAAAAATATTACCCCGATATTGTACTTCGTAAATATGTATATAAAAATCAGTCATGATACAATTTGTTATATTTTAATAAATCCTGTCTTAAAGAAATTCAGGCCACATTTGGCCCTATTCAAGGATGAATTTAGAAATTCAACTTATTTATTTATTATACACTAACAATTGAGCTACAACGATAGTTTATTGTCAATAAATCTCTTATATAATTAGGATGGCCTGGTTCTCAACTAAAATTAAAGTTTAATTGATTTTAAGATAGCGTTTCTCAAAATTTTTGTCCTGGGGTCAATATTTGGCGAGCTGGATCAAAGGATAAAAAGGTCCTTCTTTGAGGTTTTTATGATTTTTTTTCATATTTCTTCCAAAGGAAAGATATAAAATTTTAGTATCATTAGAAAGGTCCTTGGGAGACGCTTTTAATGGCATACCAGAAATTTTTGTGTAACAGTAAAAGTAATCTAAATTTCCTAATTTTTCGTAAAAGTTCAGGATTTTTTACATTTTAACATATATGATTTTAATATAATTGATTGAAATTAATACACAATAATCCTCAATAAAATCTACGAAACGGTTTTTTCCGTTTTTCAAAATTCAATCTAGATCAAATCTTATTAAAATTTATCGAAGCCTATGTACGCTACCAAAACATTCCGAAATAATGTAAACAATAACATAGAAATCGTTATTTACTAAGCAAGCGTAACAAACAAGTAGATGTAAAGTCGGTGTGGCTGAGTTGACAATCCTTGGTCGTTGTTCGTTGAACTCCGAGTCGTTCCGGTGCGAAGAACCGATTGTCGTGGGAACGTCTAAATCTCGTAGAATTAAACAGGGAGTACCCCAAGGTGGAGTTCTTTCGCCGATCCTGTTTAATTTCTACATGTCTAAACTCCCAACACCCCCGGACGGCGTCCAAATAATATCTTACGCCGATGACTGCTCGATATTGGCCACGGGCAATAGTATTGATGACCTTTGCGGCTTGATAAACAGTTACCTATGTGATCTTTCCAGCTTCTTCCATTTAAGGAATTTAAAAATATCGCCTACGAAATCCTCAGCAACTCTCTTCACCACCTGGACTAAGGAAGTAGGGCTAGAACTGGATGTGACAGTCGATGGCGAAAAAATTCCGACGGTAATCACCCCAAAATACTTGGTGTCACATTCGATAGCCTCCTTATGTCCTCAGCGCACACCACTGCAATCTGCAACAAGATGCGAAGTAGAAACAAGGTACTCAAGTCTCTAGCCGGCAGCACTTGGGGAATGGATAAAGAAACCTTGTTGACTACCTACCAAACGATTGGCCGGTCAGTGGTAAACTACGCAGCGCCAGTGTGGACACCTAGAGTTAGCGACACGCAATGGAAGAAGCTTCAAAGCTGTCAAAACGCAGCCCTAAGAACGGTGACAGGCTGCATTCAAATGACATGCGAAGAACATCTGCATGACGAAACGAAGATGCTTTCAGTTAAGGAACATAACATCATGCTGTCAAAGCAGTTCCTACTGGGATGTCATCGGAGGGGCCACCCTAACCACCATTTAACGGAGTTAGAACCCCCCCCCCGAGGCATGTCAGGAAAGATCTTCGTATGTATGAGAGTGACATCCAAGAACACCTGGATGATATAGAGGACGAAAGCTCATACAGGACAGCTTTGAATACTATCCATCAACAGGCGGTGGAAGACTCCATCAATTCCCACCGAGATAGTATAATACTGGGAGGTCGTCCCCCACCCGTTGCAAACGAGGAACGAAACCTACCACGTCGTACTAGAGTGGTATTGGCACAACTAAGATCCGGAAGGTGTACCCGTTTAAACTCGTACTGGTCGAGAATAAACGACACCATTCAAGATCTTTGTCCTGCGTGTGGAACAGGCCCACACAATGTTCAACACCTTTTTAACTGCAGGGCAAATCCAACTCAGTTGGAACCTGAATCCCTTTGGACTCAGCCGTTGGATGCGGCTCGTCTACTGGGTTTAGATCTAACGGAGTTGGATAACCAGAGCGAAGAAGAAGAAGAGTAGGGAATAATGTTTAAATATATATACGTGTAATTTCAGGTGTCGCTGCTACAACAACAACAAGTAGATGTTTAGTATAAATTGTGTTACTATGTTAAACTGAAAAATTTTATTGATAATAGAATGAAACCATAAAGTGTTATATACCATTGTAAAGCTAATGAAATTACGCATATGCTGATGTACATATTAAGTATGTCAGATAAATATAGCTAACAGAATACCTGGGAAAAAATAGAGTTTAAAATATTAAGATAAAATACAAAACATAAAAAATTTCGAAAAACAGAAAAAAAACATTTCGGTGAAATTTAGGTGAGGTGAGGTTTATAATAATTTCAATTAATTACATTATATATTTCTATGTAAAAATATGAAAAACTTAAAATTTTTCCGAAAAATTACATTTGTAATAATTTTGGTGTTGTATACAAATTTGTGTATGTCATTGAAATCGTCTCACAAGGACCTTTCATATGATACTAAATTTGCATATGGTTTATTTGTCAAAAATGTGAAAAAATAACATAAAAACCCTAAAAAGGACCTTTTTATCCTTTGATCCAGCTCACCAAATATTGACGTCAGGACAAAAATTTTGAGAAATGGTATCTTAGAATGAACTAAATTTTCATTTTCGGTGGGAACATCAGCAATTTCCATTTTGGTGCCACCCTAATATACATATGTGTTATTAAATTAAAATTCGATGTTCATAGGTGTTCATTTGTTAAAAAATCAATAGTCATATCAAATTCTACACATGAGACCGTACATAAGACCATCCATGACATGAAACAATAATTTGCTTTAAAGTCCAAATAATTTTCACCAAAAATTTCTCTTATTATCTATGGTTGAATTCTTAATTTCAATACATATCGTTTTATATTAAATAGAGATTGAGTCCTCCGAGCTTCTATCATTTGGAAATAATTAATTTTAAAATCAAATATTTTTTCAAAATTGAAATTTTTGGTAATTTTCTCATATAATATTAACAATGGAATTTAATTAGATTAATATTCATATAATGTCAATCAAGATAAAAATTCGAAATGAGCTGCATTGGTTATTTGCAAAACATACTTCTAAAAAGCGGCTTTTAAAAATAGATTTCAAAACATTCTTAGAATTAAACGATAACCGGAGGTTGAGATATTGACCCTGAGAGTATCAAATAAGACTCGGGAGTATCACGGTACTTTTGAACATCAAATAGTATCAAAAAAAAGTACCATCGTACCAAATTTGCCATCCCTGCGTGCAATAGTACACCACAAAGTATTTGTAAAACAAATACACCATGGTGAGTGTAACTGATATTGTATGCTTTTGCTTGTGCTCATCCACTCTATCCACAAATACAATACCAGTTGCTTATGGTTTTGAGTTGAATACTGTATTGTATTTGTTTCTTGCTCTCAAATAACTGTTGTACCTCAAATATTTTTGACTATTTGTTGTTACTTATAGTAATACCAGTGTGACCAGGTCTCAAAAAATGTTGCGGCTAAATCCCATCCAAAATAATGCTAGAAAAAATGCTAAATTGATTTTAAAATGCCAAAAAAAAAATGCTAAAATTTTGTAAGTGTTTTTATGAACAATTCATATTAATTTGTAACTGAAATTCATTGTAATTTATAACAAGTAAGAAAGTATATTCTGCCGTGGTTGACCATATGAGTATAAAATTTGATTTATTTTTCGTAATAAATCATTTATGTTGAATTGAACCTTGGTTCCGATATATTTAAACTAATTTTCTGAGAAAGGCTTTATACTTTTGTATATGTATGGGGGCTAGGTAAAATAAAGGACGGACTTTAACCATTTTTAAAAGGTTTTGTCATTGGATCAAAAGCATGCTTATTGTTTTGAAAATTTCAACCTCTACCAGACGGTCAGACTTACATGGCTTAATCGATTCAGAAAATGATTCTTAACCGATTAGTATACTCAAATGTAGTATAGTGGAGTAGGGTAAAAAATTAAGTTCCGTGGTATTAAGATAAACAGAAATGCTAAAAATTATTTCAAAATTTTTGTAAATTTAGCAATATGTAATGTCTCTAACTTTAAAATATTTCTGAATGCAAAAATTACATTAAAACTCTATTAATTACACTAGTTGCTCATGGTATAAAACCTATATGTGTTTTCGGAAGGAAAAGTATAATATTTCTAGTTTTACTTTTTTATAAAAACAATTTTATTGGTCTTCCTCAAAACACTTTAAAAATGGTTTTCATGTCACAAAAATATTGAAAATTCCGTTGAAATAATTTTAAATCTCGGTGAATAGATGTCAGGTTTATAACTCATACTTCCAAGATTTTTTCGGAAAAATATATATGAGAATGTATGAAATGAATTGAGAGATATATTCAAATCCTTAAGTTTGTAATTCTGGAATAAATTGTCAATAATATTTTCGAAATTTATGTATTTTTTTTTTTTTTTAATTAAAAAAAAAACGTGACAACAAAATTACTAAAAATTTGGTAAAAATAAAAAGAACAGAAAGTAGGATGAGAAAGTCTTAATTATATATTATTGATTTTTTTCAATACTTATTTTCAATAAATTAACAAGAACTCCTGAAGGATGATAAAAATTAAAACCTTCGTATAGGAAAAAATAAAATTTGTTAATTAACCTTTTCCAAAATTATATGTTTCATTCCATGAGCAAACAAAAAGTATTAGTTTGTAAAATAGCGTACTGAACGTATTTGTAAAAATATATGAAATCTCTTGAATTATTTCTATCACCTCGAATTTTAAAAAGCATTGGTTTCCAGAAAAATATTTTAGAATACAACATTTTAAAGTATTCACTTGTATTGGCGTAATTTTAAGTTATTTATCTTCATGAATCTTTTTGCATTATTTTGAATTACAGTGTAAATTATTACATTTCTCATATTTCTTGTTGCTTGTGTTTGGGTAGACATTTAATTCTGATTTTTTCCGGTTAAACCTATTTCCAATATAAATCTTTTTTGCAAAAATTTGTCTTTTTTTGTTTATATACTAAAATTGCAAAAAAAGCTAAAAATGCTAAAAATATTTTATAAAAATGCTAAATAAAATGCCAAATGCTAAATTAAAATTTTACAGCTAAATCAAAATAAAAAATGCTAAATCTAGCTGCAAAAATGCCAAAATGGTCACACTGAGTAATACAAAGAATCTATATTGATGCATTATGTTTATTTATATGAAATAAGAATTATTTCATAACAAAAGAAAAATATGTGATAAATGAATAATAAATTAGTGTAATTTTTTTATTTCTTTTTAATTTTACTTTTCTGAAAACAATTTGAAAAATAATATACATATGTATATGCATATGTATGTATCTTTTTTACATATTTTTTTTAAACAAATTTAACTAAAAATTATAATTTTAAAATTCTTTATATTCACAGGAAAAACTTTTCAATTATTTTATTTATTGGAGTTTCATTATACCTTACACCACTTTAGTGGGGAGGGTATATTGGATTTGTGCTGATGTTTGTAACATACAAAATAGTCCTAGACCCACCTTAAAGTATACCAATCGGCTTAGAATCGTTTTCTGAGTCGATTAAGCTATGTCCGTCCGTCCGTCTGGCTGGCTGTCCATGTAAACCTTGTGCGCAAGGTACAGGTCGCAATTGGATGAAATTTGGCAAGCACGTTTTATTTGACCCAAGGACGAAGCCTATTGAAAATGGTTAAAATCGGTCCATTATTTCACCTAGCCCCCATAGAACAGAACCCCCCGAAAAGGGCTTCTGAGCTCGTAGTTATGTTAAATATACAGATATATCGATAAAATACGGCACAACTAAGTTTTATAGAAGTCTTGATGACCCTGCCAAATTTCATAAAGATCGGGCCCCATTTGACCCTAGCTCCCATACAAAGTCCCCTTCAGAAAATTACTTTAATGTCCCAAATTAATTTATAAACACAAATATCGCGATGAAATTCAGCACAATAAAATATTATGTAAATATAAATATATTCACAAAATTTTATTGGGCTTGGTCCTAGCCCCCATATAAAGCCTCTTTCAGAAAATTAGTTTTTCATCCATAAATTGCTTAAATGTATCGGAACAAGGGAATATTGAAGATAAATGCTTTATTATGAAAAATAAATCACATTTAATATTCATAACTGGTGTGGGGTATCATATGGTCGGCCACGCCTGACTATACTTTCTTACTTGTTTTTGATTGATTTCATATACAAAATTTTTATTTGTTTCTATTTTTGTTGTTAAATACGTATTTGATAATACATTTTTATGATTCAAATACAAAATGAATTGAACCTTTTAAAATTTTTTATTAATTGTTTAAATGAATTTTTTAAATTAGTTTTTTCTGTGATAGTTTCTGATAGTAATCTAGAGTTAGAGTTCTGTTTTTTTAATCGACATAAAATCAATAACTAATGAAAAAATAAAATCAATAAATAATGAAAGATATTCCTTATAAGTAGTAGAAGAGGTATTTACATAGGTTAATTATACCCTACACCACTATAGTGGGGAGGATATAATTTCTCTTTTGACCCAATGAAAATGATTAAAATCGGTCCATTGTTTCACCTAGCCCACAAGTGTATCCCCGAATAGGGCTTTTCAAAAAAACGTCAAAACTAAATTCATAATTTATTTTATAAAAAGCATAAAAATGAAAATACAACATTTAAAAGAAAAAATATTTTTTTTTAATTTTGAAAAATGTATCTCAAAAAAATGTCTAAACCTAATATCTAACGTAAAGAAGAGTGTCCCGAGAAACAACTTTTGGTGAATTTAAAGTAGAATTAACAATTCTTTAAACTCATTCCCTTTGATTTAATTCCTAGAATTAATTCTTAAAGCTTTCGATGTAGTTGAATTAATTCTTTAGACGAAAGTTTTGCTTTATAATTCAAAAGCATTTTGTATATTAAAAATTGAATTAAATTTTTTTTCGTTCATTCAATTTGTAATAGAAGGAATTAAACAAATATGAATGATCATTCAATTGAATTCATTCCTACAAAGAATTAATTCTCTTAGGAATTAATTCAATGGAATATAAAGCCAAGGAATTCAGCTTTAAATTCAAAAGAATGATTTTAAAGAATGGTACATTCAAAAATTTGAAGCCGAAATAAAAACATAAGGGAAATAATTCCAAATAGAATTTATTCTTTCCAAGCTTTGGTCGTAATGAACTCGAAAAAAATAAAAAAATAACTTTCCCAGCTATTGAAATTTTTTTTTGAAATGTGTCTTAAAAATTTCATAATTTCACCTCAGCTCTAACTATGTAAAATTTTCACGAGATACCGAATATACATTTTAAAATAATAAAAAAATGTTTCTAAGCAACTGTCCAACCATCATTATCTGTTTTATTTGTTTGGCAAAAGTATAGCAAAACAAATATGTTACTCTTATTCTCTTTGTACCCACTCACACTACCTATGTTTGATAAAATAGCAATATCAACTTGTACCAGAACTACTCAACTACTCATCAATACGCACTCAAAGCAGTATACACTGCGAAACTTGTGCAAAAAGTTGTAACTGTGCACGTCTTTAATACTAGTATAGAAACACCACGATCTGTAGTAAAAAAAATAAAGGAGAAAGTTCCAATATCATTTCAAAAAATAATATTTTCATTTTATTACCTTTTTCTGGATTGGAACACTTAGTATTTATTTTTTTTAATGTAAGTATAAAAAAGAAACATTGTTACTGATTTTTTCAAAAATTATCACATGAATGTCAAAGTTCTTCGTTCAAAATTATGATTCTATGTCTAATAGAGTCCCACATGTTTTGTATTTAGTTAATATGGTAGGTACGACGTACAGCACGTTGCCCCCATACAATTAATGGACAAAAGTAGAAGGAGTCATCGTAGAAAAATAAAATTTGATACACAAGTTAATATAAATTCCATTTTTCAGAAAAAAGGGGGTAAAACGGGTAAATTTGGTAATATCATATCTTCTAAACGAATGTAGATATAAACAAGTAAAAGTGCTATATTCGGCTTTGCCGAATCTTATATACCCTTCACCATAGTGTATTTAATAAATATCAATTTCATAAAATTTAAATTTATTTCATTTTCCGGACGATATCATTATTATAGCAATAGCAAAACAAAATGAACAACAACAACGCTAAACGAAATAACCACACAAAAAACACAAGGCAGTAAAACCAACAGCATCCTAACATACGAAACTGAATACACCAAGTAACAAAAACAATATACACATGGCAATGAAACATACAAAACGAAATACTAAAAAAAAAAACAAAAACAAAATACACAACGCAATGAAACCAACAGACATCCAAACATACGAAACTGAATGCACCAAGAAACAAAAACAATATACACAAGGCAATGAAACACACAGGCATCCAAACATAAGAAACGAAACACTCAAAAAAAAAAAAAAAAAAAAACACAAAATACACAACGCAATGAAACCAACAGACATCCAAACATACGAAACTGAATACACCAAGAAACAAAAACAATATACTCAAGGCAATGAAACACACAGCCATCCAAACATATGAAACGAAATACTCATTGAATAAGCAGTGTTGTTTTTTTATATCAAAGAATGGAAAAATTTGTCTTTTTTATGAAATTATCAGAGGTTGTCTCGGATTTTTGCTTATATCTCCGGTATTTATGGACCGATTTTGCTGATTCTCGAAAGCATGTCTAACAGAATTATTGAAGATTCGGATCTCGCCGATATCTGGGGTCCTCTAAAAATTGATTTCAACAAACACACAGACGGACAGACAGACAGACAGACAGACAGACAGACAGACAGACAGACAGACGGACAGACAGACAGACAGACATAGCTTAATCAACTCCGCTACCTATAAGGATCCAGAATATATATATACTTTATGGGGTCGGAAAATTATATTATAGAAATTACAAACGGAATGACAAACTTATATATACCCTTCTCACGAAGGTGAAGGGTATAAAAAAAGAATATTTGTATCGTCATATGGTTGAAAAGTTAGGGGACAGGTGTCTGATACTTTTTTGAAATTTAACCCTTTTTGGGGAAAAGGGGTAAAATGGTATATTAGTACATATTTGCTAGTATCTGTATCTTTTAAACAGTGTTGCCATTTTAGCACTTTCAGTGCTAGATTTAGCATTTTGCATCGTGAAAATGCATTGAAGTTTTTAAAAATTATGCTAAATGCTTTTTAGCATAATTTGCTTGATAAAAAAAATTCAAAAATATTTCTATGTTTTTTATAAAAAATTAAGTATAGTTTAACTGATAAAAATATTATTGAAAATCAGTGGTTGGATATTACCAAACAACATTATGACAAAAATCTGATACAATGGCTTTTTAAATTCAAGTATATAATTTTGAAAATTTTATCGGTGAAAATCAATTTAATGAATTGTCTATTTTTGTATTGTCATTACTCGTTTCACCTTTCTCTAATGCCGAACTTGAAAGGCACAAATTCGAAAAGAATTGAAATTCGAAAATGCATGCTTATTAAAAATCTTTTACAAAATAAAATGTTGTTTATGAATATATAAAAAATTATATTACAAATAAAATACGATCATTTGAAAAATATCAAAATGGGGATTACGATGAAGATATAGTACCAGAAATATTGGAGTCGTGCACTACATCATCAGTATTTTAATAAAAACTAGAAAAAACAAACATTTATATTGTTTTGTTAGATTAAAAAACTAGCACTTTTTTTCTTCCGTAGAACATTTTAGCACTTAGTTTTTCAAGTTTTAGTATATTTTGAAATTAATTTTCTGGCAACACTGCTTTTAAACCATTAAACATAGAAAAAAAATTAAATTATATTTTTTACCTATTAAAAATTTAAGAATACAAATTTGGTACCTTTTGAAAATTCGAACATTTAATGGGTTAATATATTATTCGTTTATTAAAAGGAATTTTTTATATGGATTTTTATTTGCATTATTTCGAGATATTTACATATTTATTTAAATTAAAAACAAAATTAAAAATCTGAACTTAAGCATTCATCGCTCAATGAATTATTTAAAGCAAAAAAATTCTTCATAGATTAATTTGTGTCACTCTGTGAAAATACAACTCTGCATAGTTGTTAACTTTTCCTTTTTGAACTTATATACTTATTGAAAATAAGATGTTTATGTAGTAGTGAAGACGCGCGCGATACGAACAGTCGAGAAGCATCCTACATTTTATTTTACTATTCTTTTTAATATTATTTTTAAAAGCGTATTCATACGGAAAATGAATTAATAAAACTATCTTATTTTGTTTAAAATTAAAGTATCGTTAAACGATTGTTTTTACTCCCAATCTTTGATGTCCACGTTAGTGACATTATTTCAGAAGTGGGATCGTGAATCCAACAAGTCTAAATACGAACGCTAATTGAAAATCTAATTAGACAACAGACCTAAACGAAACGCACGATCATGGAAAACTTACATGGTATGACGGTTAAAAATCTACAAGCGAAGTGTAGAGAGATCGGTGTGTCGTGCTCGGGGAATAAGAAACAATTAATTAAACGACTGGAGGATATTGGTGAAATGCGTTATTTACCTACTATGACGGAACGAGTTAAACAGTTGGAAAAGACATTAGCAGATATGCGTGCAACGTCAATGCGGTTCCAACCGTCGCAAGCGTCATCGCTGATGCAGACATTCGCTTCAATAGAAGGTTCTCCAGTGCGCAGTACAAATGTTGCTATTTCACACGGAAATAGCCCCCTATTGTTACGTCAGGCAACTCGTTTAGCGGTGTCGATATAATAGCCCCAGCCGCAAATGGATGTAATATGGACAAATTGCCAATGATTCGAACGCCAATACAACACGTTTTTTCTCCAAGCTCCACATGTCATCAGACTGAAATATTGCCTCCATTAACACAAAACGTCATTTCTAACTCCGCCAGACAGCTACAGACTTCACAATATGTTACGGAAGGTGGTAGTACATACCAGCCGCCAGTTTATGTTTCGTCCACAATACCACGTATTGATCAATAATATACTATTTCTGCAAACAACATACAGATTCTACAACAAACTTCGTGCTATGTAACAGGTGCTCATGCTACAGGCCCATCGTCAAACTGCGCACAAATGCACTACGGTAGTCAACGACAGTTCCCGACATCAACGTTCAACGTCTGTGAACAACAACAACAATATTTACCGCCTAAAAACTGTTTTATATTCAGCACGTATAATGATGTAAGGGAGATGATAGCAATTCTACCGGAATTTAACCCATCAATAGAGGAATCAGTAACTTCTTCTCAGTTCGTTAGACGTGTTAACGTATTAAAGGCAGCATACGGGTGGAATGACCATAATCTAATATTTGCGGTACAGCAGAAGATGCATGGCCCCGCAAAGTATTGGGTGGATTCGTTGCAAATTGTTTTTGGTTCTTGGCAACAGTTTCTGGACAAATAATTGAGAGATTTTCCCTATGTCGATAATTCAGCTGATATTCATATAAAAATGTGCCACACGAAACGACGTTTTGACGAACCACCGCATGAAAACTATTTCAAGATGTACGCTCTAGGTACTAGAGGTGGTTTACCCGAATATGCCATAGCTAGACACGTCATAAATGGTATTAACGAACCAGATTTAAGGAAGAAGATCTCGAATGAGTATGTTTCGTGTGATCAGCTGCCCAGATGTACCAACTGTAAACGTACTACACACACTGTCGATAAATGCCCCGAGAAATCAACGCAGAGAACATCCGTGAATCAAATTGACTCAACATCAGTACCGCCAGTTGGAAATGAAAGTGAAAGTGGTCAATGTCAACGTACACGAATCAAATTCGTTTGTAGATCCTGGATCCGTAGATCATATGCTCATACAGTCGGTAAGGTTAATGATACGAATGTTTCTTTGGAAGGTTTTGGTGGTGGACAATACAAATGTACAGGTAAAGTACAATTCGGTTGGTATTGATTTACTGGTCGTCGAAGATGAATTTTTAAGTGAAAATATTTTATTGGGTAGGGACGTTCTATGCGGTAAAGGTAAACGATTAATTATCGAAGACGATGATTGTCGTTTGGAGAAGCTCGATAGTATCCAAGCCTCAGAAGTGCTAGCGCCTTCCGAGCGAGACCAATTGAAGGAATTACATCTGAGACATCGTGGTTGTTTTGCGGAAAATATTTCTGAACTTGGAAAGTGTAATGTCGCTAAAATGGAGATTCATCTTACCTCCGATAAACCCATCCAGGCGAAAGCGTATCGGGTTCTATTCACAAAGCGCTCAATATTAACAAACATCACTAATGATCTGCTTGAACACGAAATCATCCGTCCATCCGATTCGACCTACGCATCGCCTGTAGTTTTGGTAAACAAAAGCAATGGTGAACACCGTATGTGCGTTGAATACCGTGGGCTAAACGCTATTACAGAGAAGACACCCTAACCAATGCCGATTATGGAAGAACAATTTGCTCAACTTGCCAACAACCAATCAGGATATCATCAGATAGAAGTTGACGATAAGTCCAAAAAGTGCACAGCTGCCTTTCGGTCTTGTGAATGGCCCAGCCGTTTTTCAATCTGTCATGAATAAGCTTGTATCCAGAATGAAACCCGGTGAAATTCTAGCATACTTGGATGATTTTGTGCTACCAAGTAAATCTATTGAGGAAGGTTTATTACGTCTTGATAAATTTTTGGAGATCTTAACCAAAAGTGGTCTTACCTTACGACTCGACAAATGTTCTTTTCTTTCAACAACAATTTCCTACCTGGGGTATATAATTGATGGCAATGGTATACGGCCGGGTAACGAAAAGACAAGTGCAATTAGAAATTTCAGTCCACCGAGGAACATAACCGAGGTAAGAAGATTCCTAGGCTTAACGGGTTTTTTTTTTAGGAAATTCGTGCAGGATTATTCAATGATCTCGAGACCGATCACGATGATGTTACGAAAGGATGATGTTTTTGTTTGGGATGAGGATCAACAAAAATCGTTTCAAAAACTTATAGAAGTTCTCACCAATGAACCAGTTCTTGCACTTTACGATGGCAATGCACAGCATGAAGTCCACACTGATGCCAGCAGTTTAGGTCTCGCTGGTATTTTGTTACAATCTGTTGATGGAAATCAATGAAAACCAGTTTTCTATTATAGCCGCCACTGTACTGACACCGAAAGACACCGAAAGTCGGTACCACAGTTATGAGCTAGAAGTTCTCGCCGTGGTGGAGTCGCTCGATCATTTTAGGATTTATCTGTTGGGGAAACATTTCCGCCTGGTAACAGATTGTTCCGCAACTACCAATGTAAAGACCAACAAGGAGATCAAACCAAAGATTGCCAGATGGTGGATGCGGCTCCTTGAATATGATTTCACTCTGGTACATCGTGAAGGTAGCCGTATGGCGAAGCAAGAGGGGACAGTGCTACATTTTGGCTATTTCCGATTCATTTAGCAAATACTTGATTGTGAAACCAGTACGTAATCTAAAAGCAGCTCCGGTCAACGCACTTAATGAAATGACAAACTAAATGTATTGTTAGCTGAATGTATTGTTAGCGATCGGGGAACAGCTTATACTTCGAAAGCGTTTGAGGACTATTGCAACCACAATACAATAAGGCATATTAAAACTGCGGTCCACACTCCAAAAGCGAACGGTCAGGTCGAACGTGCAAATCAGACTTTCGTATATTCGAACTACAGTTGCAGACCCAAAGGACTGGGATTTGGCATTACGTGACCTTCAATGGTCCGTAAATTCTCAAAGGAACTCGACAACTGGCTTTACGCCCAACGAACTTATATTCGATTTTAAACTACGTGATGTGACAGCTAACCATTTAGTAGCAGCCATCCATGATGATATTGTTGAGAACGAACTCCCAATGGCCGACAAGCGTAGCCTTGCAATGGAGAATGTTCAAAAGGAACGAGAAAAATGGCAAAAGCGCTTTAACTCCAGACACACAACGCCCAGGAAATATGATGAAAACGACTTGGTTGTAATTGAAAATGAAGCTCCTGCTACGGGCGATTTGAGAAAACTCGAGCCAAAATTTCGAGGCTCTTACATTATTACCAAAGCGCTGGGAAATGACAGGTATCTTGTTGAAGATATTCCCGGAATTCAGATTACGAACCGAAAGTTTTCTTCAGTCCACACAGCTGAGAAAATCAAACCCTGGTGCAGCAGTTGCCCCACTCTTGACGAGTCATCTTGCGAAATCGAGGAAGATTCAGAGTCAGAAGAGGCCGAGCTGACACCCTGTGAAAATCAGACCTGGGATGAATGCATTAAATGTGTTAATGCATTAACAATTTTTTCTACATTAAAAAAAATTAATGTTAATGCAAGTTTATTGCATTAACATTAACATGGGTACATTTAATGCATTAAATTTACATTAACATTAAATATTTTTAAATTTAATGCATTAATTTTACATTAACATTAAATATTTGTGAAATTAATGCATTTAATTTGCATTAACATTAAATATTTTTGAATTTAATGCATTAATTATTCATTAACATTAAATAATAAATAATAAAATTAATGCATTAATTTTCCATTAACATTAATGTATAAAATAATTTATAAAAATAAGAATACAGCGCTAAAGACCTCGGTCTAACTAAATTCAAGTAAGTCCTTTCGAATAAGTCCTATACACGATAATTCTTATTAGAAGAATAGTATCACTTCCCAAATATTCCTTTTTTAGTTTATTTTGTCTGTGGAATTTTATATAAATATCATATTTAAAACACACAAGTTTGAATGGAATATAGGAGTTATTAGAAAGGACTTTAACCTATTTAATTTTAGTTGTATTTAGTTAGATCGAGGTCTTATGTGCTGTATTTTTATTTATGTTTATCAATTTTTATATATATTAATGTTAATGGAATATTAATGCATTAATTTTATTGCTTATTTAATGTTAATGTAAAATTAATGCACTAAATTCAGATATATTTAATGTTAATGCAAAATTAATGCATTAATTTCAAAAATATTTAATGTTAATGTAAAATTAATGCATTAAAATCAAAAATATTTAATGTTAATGGAAATTTAATGCATTAAATTTTACAAGTTTAATGTTAATGCAATATTTTTTACATTAAATTAATTTTTTTTATACCCTCCACCACCATCAGTGGTGATAGAGGGTATATATAAGTTTGTCATTCCGTGTGTAACACCAAAAAATATTCATCTTAGACCCAACAAAGTATATATATTCTGGATCCTTATGAAATTCTGAGTCGATTTAGCTATGTCCGTCTGTCCGTCTGTCTGTCTGTCTGTCTGGTTAAAACACGCTCACGCTAAAACAAAGCAAATAAAATCAACCAAATACACTGAGAGTATTCATTGTTTTCCTAAGCAGTTTGGTATTGAAAATCAGCAAAATCGGTTTACAACGTAAAAAGTTATGAGTAAAAATTTCAGACTACCTCAAAAAAATTAAGTTTTTTTCCCCAATTCTTGAGTAGTTTTCTCAGAAACTACCAAAGATAATTCGACAAATTTTGTCACAGATTATTTTGTCCATCTATAGATTAATTATGTTTAAAATTGTAACAATCGATGCCAAATTTCCCATAGCCCCCATACAAAGGTACATATTCCCGGAAATTAATTTATCGTTAATAACTTCCTCAAATATATCGGAATCAACACAAAATTTTGTACATATTGACTTTATATGAACAGGAATTAAAACTACCGACTTAGATCTGTATCGGTCCACAATTGGTCATAGCTCCCATATAAGGTCCACTTTCGAAAATCACTTAAATGAACATATTTTATTGAAAAATAAAGCTATCGGGATAAAATTCGACATTAATATGTTTTGTATATACATAAATCATTCTACGGAAGTTTTTTCCGGATCGGTCCATAATTGGTCATAGCTCCCATATAAGGTTCACATCCGAAAATTACTTAAACGAGCATAATTCATAGATAAATAAAGCTATCTGGATAAAATTCGACATGAATGTGTTTTGTGTGTATATGAATTACTCTACGAAATTTGTTCCGGATCGGTCCATAATCGGTCATAGCTCCCATATAAGGTCCACATCCGAAAATCACTCAAATGCGCATAATTCATTGATTAATAAAGCTATCAGGGTAGAACCCGAGGTGAATATGTTCTGTATATAGATATAAATCATTCAGTGAAATTTTTTCCGGATCAGTTCACAATTGGTACTAGCTCCCATATAAGGTCCACATCCTAAAATCGCTTAAACAAGCTTAATTCATTGATAAATAAAGCTATCGGGATAAAATTCGATATGAATATGTTTTGTGTGTAAATATTAATTATTTTACGATTTTTTTTTTCGGATCGGTCCATAATTGGTCATAGCTCACATATAAGGTCCACATCCGAAAATCACTTAAATGCGCATATTTCATTGATAAATGAAGCTATCAGGGTAAAACTCGACGTGAATTTGTTTTGTATATGTAAATCATTCGTGAAAAATTTCCACATCGGTCCATAATTGGTTACATTCCATATAAGGAATTTTTTCAGCATCGGTCTATAACTAGCTCCCATATAAGGTTCACTTCTGAAAACCACATAATACCACATAATTTATTATTAAACTCGACATGAGTATGTTCTGTGTATAGATAAATCATTTTGAATTTTTTTTTTTCGAATTGGTACATTATTGGTCATAGTTCCCATATAAGTTATTGGCAGGATCGGAACATAATAGGTCGAAGAATAATCGGTCGATATCTGAAAATTACTTAATACAAATGTTTCTTGTCCTAATCAAAATTAGTTACATACATACATGCATAAATAAGTTACAAAATGATAAATAGTATCTTAATTACGGAAACAAAACATGTGCCGGGTTTTACAGTTCTCCATAAGGAAAATAAAGTACTTAAGTACTTAGTATGTACTTTAATACTTAAGTAAAATTTATTTCTTTAGTATAAACTATAAATTCGGCCCTATAACATATTTATTTTGGGTTTTAATAAAAAGTAGTTTGCAGGTGGAGGGTATTTAAGATTCGGCAGTGCCGAATATAGCAATCTAACTTGTTTAATTTAATGTTAATGCAAAATTAATGGAAATCGCCCAGGTCTGGTGAAAATACAACTCTGCATAGTTGTTAACTTTTCCTTTTTGATCTTATATACTTATTGAAAATAAGATGTTTATGTAGTAGTGAAGACGCGCGCGATACGAATAGTCGAGAATCATCCTAAATTTTATTTTATTATTATTTTTAATATTATTTTTAAAAGCGTATTCATACGGAAAATGAATTAATAAAACTATATTATTTTGTTTAAAATTAAAGTATCGTTAAACGATTGTTTTTATTCCCAATCTTTGATGTCCTCGTTAGTGACATTTGTTACAATATACTTCTCTATGTCTTTAAGCGTTGTTATGGTATTTTTATACACTACACAACTATAGTGCGAGAGTATTATACGTTTGTGCTGATGTTTGTAACGCATACAAATATTGGTCCTACACCTTAAAGTATACCGATCGACTCAGAATCACTTTCTGAATCGATTAAGACATGTCCGTTCGTCGGTCCTGTCTGGCTGTCCATGTAAACCTTGAGCGCAAGCTACAGGCCACAATTTTCAAGATAAAATTTGGACCATTCGAGTTTTTTGGCACAGAGACGATGTCTATTGAAAATGGTTGAAATCGGTCCATTATTTCACCTAGCCCCCATACAACTTGATCTTCCGATTTTGGGTTTTTAACATATAACTTTGTCAAATATACTACTATCTCACCAAAAATTGGCACAAATAAGTTTAATATAAGCATAAATGACCACGCCAATTTTTATAATGATTAGCCGTCGTTTGACCCTAGGCCCATACAAACACCCCTTTAAAAAATATCTTAAACATCCAAAAAATTACTTATAACCATTATTATCGCGATGAAATTCGGCATAACTGTTGAAGAATGAGAATGAACTTCCTTTATAATATACTTGTTTTGTTTACTTTGAATTTAATCAATTTAGTTTGTAAATTTTAATTAGAAAATTTATTGATAGAAAAATAAATTTTTCATTCCTTGTTTTTCCGTAAATCAAATATCACCTATTAACAAGTTTGTGCCCTTCCGCTATATAAGGGTAATTAATTTCGCGTGTGTAATAATGAATAAAAATAATTTAAGAATGTCCAATAAAGGTCTTTGGAAAGCAGTTCTTGGAACTGAAACAAATCAAGATAAGCAAACACAAGCGAAGGCGGAATTAATTCTGTTGGTGGATAAAACTATTTATCCACACATTCGTAATTGCAATAGTGCGAATGAAATATGGGGTATACTCTCAACAATTCTTGAAGACAGCGGACTAGTAAGAAGAGTTGGATTAATACAAAAGTTTTGTTCAACAAAATTACTGAAATTCTTACAACAGCACATAAACTAAGAGGAGCTGGTCTCAGTGTCGATGAAGAATGGGTAGGTTCAATGCTACTAGCGGGGTTACCAGAAGAATACAATCCAATGATAATGGGTATTCAAAGTTCCGGAATAAAAATAACTGGAGACGCCATCAAACTAAAATTATTGCAATATGTTAAGAAGGAATCAACAGACGTTGCGTTAGCTGGTCAGAAGAAATTCGTCAAAAATAAAGGACCAAAATGTTACAATTGCAACCAGTATGGACACATTGCAACAAAATGTCCTAAGAAATCGAAGCCAAAATACAACAAAAATTCAAATGCCATGATTGGATGCTTTTTTGTGCAAGAGTTAAACAAAAGTGAATGGTTTTTTGATTCTGGTTCGACAGCACATATGTGTTCTAATTTAAAATTCTTTAACAACCAATTTCAAGAAAAGAATGCTGAAGTTACAATTGCTAATAAAGAATAAATGCAAGTAAAGGGTTGCGGTCAAGTTGATATGATTGCTAAGGTTGGAAAATTTAAAGAAGAAATTGTGATGTTTTGTGATGTGCTTTATATTCCCAACTTATATGTCAATTTGTTATCAGTTTCGAAAATTGTGGAATCTGGTTATGAAGTCGCATTCAATAAGAAAGGGTGCAAGGTATTGAACAACTTCGGTAAGGTTATTGCAACAGGTGACCTGGTGAATGGTATGTTTAAATTAAACATTGCAAGCAACAGTGTGCTTATTTCTGAAGTGAAAAATGAAGAATACAACTTGTGGCATAAACGTGTTGGCCATGCAAATGATAAAATCTTAAAAAGTATGAAGTCTGGTGCAGTCAATGGTGTCAATTGTGAAATTAACAAGCAAAACTGCATTACTTGTATAAAAGGTAAGCTATCAAGATCTCCATTTAAGGATCCTGGAACGAGAGCAAAAGAGGTATTAAGCCTAATACACTCAGACCTTTGTGGACCTATGGAAGTACCGTCAATTAATGGTTCAAAATATATGCTAATATTCGTTGATGATTTTAGCAGGAAAGTAACTGCCTATTTTATAAAAACCAAAGATAAAGTAACAGATAAATTTATGGAGTTTAAAAACTTGGTTGAAAATCAAACTGGAAGAAGAATAAAAGCATTAAGAACTGATAATGGAACTGAATACTGCAATGGGAGAATGAAGAAAATGTTTATTCAATATGGAATTGAGCATCAAAAGACAGTGCCTTATACGCCACAGAGAGAATGAACCGTACTATTTGAAAAAAACAAGATGCCTTTTAATTGAATCCCGTCTACTAAAGAAGTTCTGGGCTGAAGCTGTAAATACGGCTGTATATTTAATAAACCGCACTCCATGTAAAACATTAAATAGTGTTTCTCCTAAAGAAATATGGTCTGGTAAGAAACCAAACTTAAAATATCTTAAAGTTTTTGGATGCAAAGCTGTGATACATATAGCAAAAGAAAAGAGAAGGAAACTTGATGCTAAAGCAAAAGAATCAATTTTCGTTGGCTATTGTACACACTCCAAAACCTATCGGTTCTATGGCGTTAAATCAAAGAAGGTCGAGTTAAGTAGAGATGCCAAGTTTTTAGAAAACGAATTCTATAATGAAATGCCTAGTGATGATTCCAAGTTCTATATTATACCGGGATGTGATTCAGTGGGGGGTGTGGATGATCCAGAAGATATATGTTCTGATGATAGAAATCCAACAGATGATGTTGACGAATGCTCCGATGAAATAAATCCTACAGATACTATTGATATACGTTCAGATGCGACAATTACATATTCAGAAATGCCAAGTATTGGAGAAGATAGTAATTCTGATGAAGATCAATATTTTTCTGATACTGATGAGACATCGCATAGAAACAATGATGATCAAAGTAACGACTGGGTACCTGGACCATCTGTGAGAGGAATCACATCACCTGAAACTGTAAGAAAGTCATCTAGAACGCCAAAACCAGTTCAAAGGTATGGGTATGAATGCAATGTTGTTCAAGTGGATGAAGAACCCAAAACAGTGAAGCAGGCATTAGAAAGTTCTAACAAAAATGAATGGCAACGGGCTATGGATGAAGAACTAAACGCTTTAATTGAAAATGGAACATGGGAACTTGTAAATCTACCAAAAGGAAAGAAACCTATTGATAACAAATGGTGTTTTAAAATAAAGAGGAACTCTAAAGGTGATATAGAGCGATATAAAGCGAGGTTGGTCATAAAAGGTTATTCCCAATGCTACGGAATTGACTATGAAGAAACATTCTCTCCTGTAGTTCGATATTCCTCAATTCGACTACTCCTAAGTTTGGCCGTTCAGCACGACTTGGATATAGACCAAATGGATGTGGTGACAGCTTTCCCTCCAAAGTGAACTAAATGAGGAAATATATATGAAGATCCCTGAAGGTTTCACTGAAAAGAAAGACATGGTATGTAAACTTAAAAAAATCTTTGTATGGTCTTTAGCAAGCTAGTAGATTGTGGAATCAAAAGCTGGATCAAACATTGAAGAAAATTGGATTAACCCAATCAAAAACGGAACCTTGCGTATATTACAAATAATTCAAACAATAAATTGAATATAAAGAAACGTCTTACAGAAAATTTTAAAATGAAAGACATTGGTGAAGCAAACTACATCTTGGGGATGAAAATTACAAGAGATAGAAAGAATGGAAAACTATGGCTTGATCAGGAACAATATATTAACAATATTTTGAAGAAATTTAAGATGGTTGACTGCAAGCCAATTTCAACTCCATTGGATATTAACCAGAAAATTTCAAAAGATATGTGCCCGCAAACAAAGGAAGAGAGTGATGGCATGAAAACCATACCGTACCAAGAAGCAATAGGAAGTATTATGTATGCACCTCAAGTAAGCTTTGGCTAGATACAACAATAATCGTGGAAAGGCACACTGGCAAGCAGTAAAGCGCATAATGAGATACCTCAAAGGAACAATAAATTACAAGTTGCAGTTCTCGAAAGATAAAAATGTACATATTGAAGGATTCTCAGATGCGGATTGGGCTGGCGACTTAGGTGATAGAAAATCAACTTCTGGTTACGTTTTCAAATTTCAAGGAGGTTGCATTTCATGGAACTCCAAGAAGCAACAAACAACAGCTTTATCAACAACAGAAGCTGCATATGGGGTTTTGGCAGCAGCTGGGCAAGAGGCGTTGTGGCTACGATCTCTGTTCAATGAACTTGGACGATCATCGTCTATTGTGATAAAGTGCGATAATAAAAGCGCTATAAATTTGTCACATAACAGTACTTATCATGCTCGCTCTAAGCACATTGACATACGACATCATTTTATAAGAGATCTCGTAAATGACAAAAAGGTTGTTATTGAATATCTGAATGCCGAGGATATGGTAGCTGATGTTTTAACGAAATCCCACAACAAGTTTAAAGCATTTACATTGTTGTGGGGGTGTTGAAGAATGAGAATGAACTTTCTTTATAATATACTTGTTTTGTTTACTTTGAATTTAATCAATTTAGTTTGTAAATTTTAATTAGCAAATTTATTGATAAAAAAAATAAATTTTTCATTCCTTGTTTTTCCGTAAATCAAATATCACCTATTAACAATAACTAACCTTTATATAAAATTACATCCCTCTTCCCAATTTTTGAGGATCGGCCCATATTTGACCCTAGTTCCCATATAAAGCCTCTTTTAGAAGTTTAGTTTTTCTTCAATAAATTGCTTAAATACATCGGAATTAAGGTAAAATTCAACAAATTTTAGGTGTAGGGTATCATATAGTCGGCCATGTCCGACTATACTTTCCTTAAGTCTTTATATGTATGTGACCGTGATGTTTTTCTAGTGTGGGATAAACGATCCATTTATAATATCTGTCTATACAAGATAATCTACATATTTAAGATACTATTTATAATTTAAAGTAATGTTTCAATTTGTAATCCATAGGATAATGCTTTCTATTTTAATAAAATATATAAATATTAGTTTGTGGCCATACCTAATAAATGAAAGAACATGCAAATTTTTTTTTTTTGTTAATTGAGTACATATTTATTAAAGTTAATACAGTTATATATATAATAACTGTATTAACTTTAAAAGAAAAAGAAAAACAAATACTACATTTTACATACTTTTGTTATATCATCCATCAAAATTAGAAAATTTTTAAATTTTGTAAAGGAATTTTTATAGCTATGTAAAAATTTTAGGCAAACGTATTTTACAAAATTAATTTTTTTCAAATTAAGACATATACCTGGTTATCAGAAACACAAAACAAAAATACATTTTTCCAAAATTCTGATTTTTAATAATTTTTTTACTTAACCTATCTGTAATCAACATTTGTCATCTTACCAAAATTTATTGACTTTAGAGTCCTTTTTTTGGTGACAAATAGTGTCATATCATTCAAATTTTTGCACACATATCTTAGCTGCTTTATTACCTTTCCAACGATATATATTTTATTAATATTCTTTACAACTATTTTTTGACTTTTGTCTATTGGAAATTTTAAAAAATTGTATAAAAGTTATAATCAAATGAACATGTGAAGTTTCTTACCTTAAATTAAAATCCAATGAAAACCGTTTACCACATCCCTCAAATGTACATTGAAATGGTTTTTCTCCTGTGTGCACTAATTGATGTCGCTTTAACTTTGAACTTTCTACAAATGCTTTTCCACATTCTGAACATACATGAACACGAGGTCCATGCGTGTGTAAGTGTTTTCGCATAGCGGAATTATCACGAAATAACTTATTGCAACCCTTATGAGGGCAGGCGATTTTTTTGTCTGGAGCATTTGGAACTACATGGTTAACAACGTTAGGGGAATTATTAGATTCATTCGTTGCGGCAGTGTTGCTTGGTGAGGTATCGTTTGAGTTGTAGCTTAATGGAGGTGGCGTTACATTTTTGGATTGATCATTATTTATGTTTTGCAAAACTACACCCATAGATAAAAGGCGACCATTTTGTGTTCCAGTCATTAGTAAAGTATTCGCCGTAGGGTTATTTCTGTTTAAGGTATGTATTTGAACAGTATTAGAGGAAACATCCTCATCGGAAGTTATGCTTGTCAAGGTTGAATTACTAGTTTCATTAATATTCGTTAACAGCGTTGAAGGATTAACAATGTCCGATGCAGATGACGTAGATGCTGCTGTTATCAATGTATTGGTGGTTATCGTGGGTTGTTTAAGAGCATTGGAGGAATTAATTTGATGTGCATTGTTACTGGGTATAGCTCCCATTCTCTTTGATTTATCTGAATAGGGATTGGTACGTGAGCAAATATTTTGTGGTTTTTTGCTGTCAGTGATATTTAAATTAACAGCAGCAGGTAAATTGTGAGAAACTGTCAATGTGTTATTAACAGTGGATGCAGCATCTTCAATCATAATTTGATGTTGGTGTTGCTGCATCAAAATATGCTGGTGTAATACTTCGGGTTGTAAATTACAAGCAGAATCAAGTAAAGTGGCGGGTAATGTGGCTGGTGACGTAACAGCTGTTGTAAATACATTGGCATTTCTACAACGATTGGAATATTTTAAATAATCCTGATTTATGTCATTGTGACAATCTGAAATTTCGCTATTAATATTTACAGCTTCCTCTTGATCTTCTTCATCATCGGATATGCCAGATGCCCACATAGTAACACTGAATTCCCCTTCCATAGTTTTAATTTGTACTTGCTTCTGCTCCCAGCGCCTAGGTTTCATAGTCTCCTCTATTATTACATCGCCTCTTCGGCCAGCATGACTGGGGACGCATTTATTTACTGAAGTAGTAGATGACTGAAAAAAATTTGGTATCGATATTGCCGGCTGAAATTTTTGGTTGCGTTGAATGGTTGACGGTATTTTTGATGAGTTCATAACTGAAGCTAATGTATCACTAGTACTAGGCATTAAATTGGAATTGCCTTTTATCTCGTTATTTAATACATTTACACTTTGATTAGACGACAAATTATTTACAGCAAACGAAGAAATACTTTGATCTTTTTTTCGTTTTCTATGGAAATAAAATAAACTTTTTCTTAAAAAAATATCAATTTGGGTTTTAAAAGATTATAATACACTACTTGTTACTGGATGAATTTATCATAGTAGCTGCTGAGTTCAATGGTACAGATGTTTGTGACGATATAAATATATCCGGGTGAAATGCCGATGCGTTCAAATAAACATGGCTGGGTAATTGAGAATCTGGATGCATACCCATATCTTCTTGTATTAAAACTTGAAAAATAATAAAATAAATATTTTTTATAAATGCAATGCAAAAAAATAAATAAAGTAAATCCATTTTCCGAAATTCGTTTTCTACTTTTAAATCATTTCCTAATATATTAAGCAGAGACTGAAAATAACGGGTCCACTTTGTTTTTATAAGGTTAATTGCTGTGATCACCATTTATAATTGTGTTTTTGCAGTTTATCACTGAGATAAACCTTTATGTTAGATTTTTTTTTTGATAAGTGTTTGGGAGAAACCGAAAAAAAAAAATAAATAACTCGCTACAATTGATTTTTATTTCGTAAACATTTTTGAAAAGATCTGCTTATGATTTTTATTTTTAAAAGCAAAACAATAAACAACAATATACTCTCCCACTCTCATATAAGCAAGAGATAAAAGGAATACAACAACCAAGTGCTCAGCCAAAAACATAAGTAACAAAACAAAAGGAGTAAAGGTTATACTAAACCATTTAAGTAAAAATCATTTTATAACTGTTATTCTGTGTGATTTATTTTAAAAAACAAAAATAAATTACAATTCAATCACTTTGTTTATGTGGCCCAGTTATTTTCAGTCTCTGATTTTAAGTAACGAACTCAAATTAACTTAAACAAGATAAAGAACGTTTTTTTTAAGTTAGTTAGTCAACTGATAGGTGTTTTATAGCTTCATGTTTCTGTCTAATATGTATTACTATGTCCTTTACAGTCTGGAGTATTATTTGCCATATAGTTGCTATATGACATATTGATTGGTTCTGTGAGTTCACTTTTGGGATTGTTTTTGACTTCTACATATTCTTTTCTTTATTTTAACCTGTTTTGCTTCTTTGAATTACATTTGATTAATTGCAAATTATGTAGGAATTAATTTATGATCAATGCAGTACAATTTAATTATCCTATCGTCATTTTATATAGTTTATTATCTTTTTAAATAATTTAGTTTTAAATTTTTTTTTATATAATTATGTATTTTGTGTTGGAAGAATTATTGTAAAGTAGAAATTTGTAACCGCTTATGGCCTATAGGCAAGGTTATTGAATATCATTAGCATTTAACTCATTATTTTAATACGGTGGTGACGGTTATTACTACAGTAATTCAAAGTAATTCAGGTAAGTAGTAGTCATTTCAAGTAAGTGATTATGTAAGTACAACACATTACCGAATTTTTGCTGGGTTCTTTAAATTTATATTTCATAGATCGGAGATTTTTATATAAAAACTGGATTTTGAAATGTAAATATATATATATATATATATATATATATATATATATATATATATATATATATATATATATATATATATATATATATATATATTGCTCATTTACTACAAGGCCGGCATAAATCAAAAAACTTCGTTTTGAGTAAAACCGCATTGAATGTTGCTATTTTTATACCCTTCTCTTTCGTAAGAAGGGTATATATAAGTTTCTTATT
This sequence comes from Lucilia sericata, assembly GCF_015586225.1. Classification (NCBI taxonomy): domain Eukaryota; kingdom Metazoa; phylum Arthropoda; class Insecta; order Diptera; family Calliphoridae; genus Lucilia; species Lucilia sericata. The sequence goes on along the minus strand of NW_023994363.1, from coordinate 240,596 downwards.
TTGTTCACAATTTAAAAATATTAATTTTGTGGCCTCATAAGGTACAAATGTAATTTGTAATCCCATACAAGTATCGAAGTCTGTGATGTCCGTCTACACAACCCCCTTTTTTCAGTTTGTTTTCAAATATCTGTTTGACTGTCCGTCTGTTTATCTGCCCGTGTGTATGTTTTCTGAAGACCCTAGATATCTGCGAAATCGGCCCATAAATAACGGAGATATGAGCAAAAATCTGGGACAACCTCTGAAGATTTCATCAAAAATTAAGCTTTTTGGTGCATGCAGAGATAAAAATAATAATAAACAAACAAAACCACACACGGTATGGGTAAATTTTCTTCTTGCACTTGCTGGTTTATTAAAACAAAGCAAAGCAAGAGCAACACCCCAGTAAACAATCTGTTTAGACATGCCTGATGTCAGAAATTTTATAAAATAATTGATATACTTCATCAGAATTTTTAACGAATTTCTAAATTTCCCTTAGACAGTTTACAGACTAATCTGCAAACTTTTTCATAGACTTTTCTGAAATATTAATCGATTAACATCAGACCTGTGTGTACATTGTCTTATATATTTTAGACATAAAGCAGTATAGTCTGCATATTTTCTGAAGTAAAACATAAAATGGCTTCCGAATTATAAATCTGCAAAATATCTGAAGATAATTGCTATTGTAACTTTATCAGACAGTTAACCGAATCATATAAATATCCTTTAAATATTTAACTGAATAGTCATAGGTCATGCCCATTTTCAATACGTTTATAAGAAAACTTTGCGACAAAAACAACAAAAACTTTCATTTTAAAAATAAGGGGGAAATTAATTGCCAAATATTGGAAAAAAATCTTATTCTTAAGTTAAAAAAATTATTTTTTTGATAGATATCCCACTCGCATCCCGTTATGGGACCATAAAGCCCTTAAAGGAAATTGTCTAAGCTTTATTTTTAACAAAAAAGGGAGTTTTTTGAAAAAAAAAAAAAAAAAAAAAAAAATGGAAATTTAGAAAAAAAATTTAAATGTAAAAATATTTCAAAATTTTTTTTGGGAAACTATGAAGAAATAGCTATCTGAACTCCTTTGGACAATTTTTGATAGGACCAAAAGGTGAAAAGTTACACTCATTTGAATAAAAATGTTCAACTTTGACCCCCTCTGACTCCGGCAGTTCTTGACCAATAGAAAATTTTTGTCTAGCCTACTATCCCATAGTACTAACCTTGGTGCAAATTTCATCCAAATCGGAAGACATCGATTTTAAAAGTTGGGTCACTTGACACGAAATTCCCCATATGTATATCATTAATTCCATGAAAGAACACATTAACTGAATTTTTTTTTTCCAATTTCCTTCATATTATCAATATATGTATGTTCCTTATGTAGAAAATAAAACAACTTTGAAGGCTTATAGCTTTGAGAGTCTATATTGAATTTTTTGATTTAGAACCAAATCTATTACTATGGATGAGCTCTTCTATTCTAATATAATTTTTATATTAAAAAGTTTAAGATAGTGCATTTTTTAAAGAAATTCACTTTTGAATGCTTTTTTGAAATCGTTCTACCTTTTAAAAAGGTCTTAAAAGTGCATAAATCGATTATTTGAAGCTTTTTATGCAAAATATACACATATTTTGTAGTGACGTGTATTACATCTATTTTTGTCGATTTTTTTAAATGTTTTTTATTGGAAAATTTTTATATTTTATTGATATTTTATGCGTTTAACAGAATTTAAAACTGCTTAAAATACATTACTGATCAGAATTGGGATGCTTAAATTCGATTACTACTAATGTACACTTTCATAAATATGCATTTCTAAACAATATTTTTTAAGATGAATGCATTTTTAATACAAGTGCACCTTGTTAGCGTTTTCCAAACTGTTCTCCATGTTCAAAGTATTTTAATATATAATAAATCAAAACTTGCTAATTTTATATTATACACTAGTGGCCGAAACTAAAGCAACTGATTTTGTATTTATGTGGAATCGTTTATAAAATTTAGTTTCGTTTTTGTCAATTCAAATCTAGTGTGAATTTCTTTTTGTGTATTTAAATCATATTTAACAAAAAAATTTGGAAAATTTTCTTATAATTTTTTAGTTAGTAATATACATTACTTAAAAGAAAAAACTAATTTAAAATATAAACGAAACTAAAACAACATCAGTTGTTTTAGTTTCGGCCACTAGTGTATACATATACATTTCATAATTTTTCGCGATACATATTTTGAAAATTTATTTTTTTGGTTGAAATTAGTTCAAGTGTCCATAAAAAATATATAATTTTTTATTTTATATAAATTTATCTATAATTAGTGGTAATCGAATTTAAATAGTTGCATCCCAATTCTGATCAGTAATGTATTTTAAGCAGTTTTAAATTCTGTTCTCAGCAAAATACGATTTCAAAAATACATTTCTTTAAATGCAATTGAAAAGAATGAAAGAGCTCATCCATAGTAACAGATTGGGTTCTAAATAAAAAAAAAACAAAAAAAAAATCGTAATTTTGAAGGTTTATATCTTTGAGAGTTTATCTCAAAGATATAAGCCTTCAAGGTTTTATATCTTTTTGATTTTTTTCAGTTTTCGAACAAATTAAAATCAAATTAAAATTGTTAAGAATTTAACATTGATATGCCTTATGTGTCTAATAGAGTATGTGTTAACAAAAAATTAAAGACATCTGAAGACCATCGATCAGACTTTCTTATATTTGGTCAGATTCCACAGACAAAAGGCCTTATGGGCTTGGTTATAAAATTGTTTTAAATAAAACAAGTACCCTTCACCATAGTGTATTTAAAAAATATTAAATTTATAAAATTCCAATTTATTTCATTTTCTCTACTATATCATTACCAAGGCAAGGATTTGTATGCAAATGCATGTCTGTAGTCAGTAACTCAAAATAACTTTTAAGTAGTTTTCTTTTCGAATCAAAGAATTTGCAACAAAATGGCATCGATTTGTTGTTGCATATTTTTGCATATTTTGTTACAAATGCATAAATTGCATATTTTGCTTTAAAATGCATACATTTTGCATATTTCTAAAATATTTATGGGATATTTAGCATATTTTTTAATTTTTCGAACACAAATTGTGTTTTTTGTATTACATATTTTTAAAATTCAAGAAAAAATTATAAAAAAAAATTTGTAAACAGTAAAGAAATATCTAAACTCCTTTGGACAATTTTTTCTAGGACCAATAAGCAAAAAGTTACACTCATTTGAAAAAAACCCAGTATGACCAAAATGTCCAACTTTGATCCCCTCTAACTCCGGCAGTACTTGCACAATAAAGTTCTTGACCTATGTGTCTGGCCTACTATCTAATAGTTCTACTGCAAATTTCATCCAAACCGATTTTTTGAGTTGGGTCACTGGACACGTGATCGTGATTCTGTTAAATTGGTATTAGAGTACATAAAGTGGTACCTCCCAGCAAAATCTTTGCTTACAATGATTACCATTAAGTACTTTATTAATGACTTACTTTGTATGTAAAGTCTAAAAAAAATCATAGTAAAGAAACAAACAAACATAAAACAGTTACTTTTTCTTTTTTTCCTTTTTTTGTGCACACGATATCAAATATCTATTTTTAGACAAACAGAAATTAAAATAGTATTTGTGTGTGAAAACTATTATTTGACGCACAATAAAACAACTAAGCAGTGGTGTAGTGAGTGGAGCATCCAACTGGCAGACGGAAGGTATTGAGTTCAACCCCAGTCTGTGTCGACTTTTTATTTTTTCATAAATATTCTGTAAATAACTCTACTAAAAAAACATCTTATTTCCAACCAAATAATATTGACTTACTTTTGGAACATCTCAAACAAAAATAAGTACTTTTTCTAGTAGAATTGTAAGCACTTTACTCGATGAATTCTGGTGATTTTTCTAGTGAATTTGTAAGCAAATATTTTGCTGGGCTCTGTCATCAGGAACACATGTTGTCAAAAACTCAAGTTCTTAATATCTATAAAAACTTACTTAAATATGATAAAACAAAATTTAGTGTTATGAAATAAATTTTACAAGGAAATATATTTTTGGTGCATATTTTCCACATTTTTAGTGCATATTTTCCCATTTTATACTGCATGTTATAAGCGCATATTCTTCATTTTTTAGTGCATGAAAATCCTTGCCTTGATCATTACTTTAGGAATAGCAAAACAAAAGGAACAACGCTAAATGAAATAAAACACACAAAAAGAACAAAATACACAACGCAATGAAACCAACCAGCGTTGCCACTGACATAAATTTAATCCTACCAAATTTTTGTCAAAAATCTACCAAAATCGTTTGAAACCTACCATTTTTTTGAAATCATATACATTTTATTCATTTTTTTTAGAAAAGTATTACTTTTTTATTAAACTATTTTGTCCTCTAAAATAAAACACTATTCTTATATTTTTTGAGTTCCTTTTTATACCCTCCACCACCATCAGTGGTGATAGAGGGTATATATAAGTTTGCCATTCCGTGTGTAACACCCAGAAATATTCATCTGTGTAAAACACGCTCACGGTTAAACGAAGCAATGGAAATTAACGAAATTCAGCAAAAATATTCATTATTATCCGGTATAGTTTGGTATTGAAAATGAGCAAAATCGGTTCACATCGGGAAAAGTTATGAATCAAAATTTAAAACAACTCCAAAAAAAATAAGCATTTTTTTATACATTCTGATGTAATTTTCTCGAAAACTATGCAAGATAATTTCATGAAAGTCATCATATATTCGTTTCTACACAAGATCTTGATTCCTGCTGAAAATTGCCAGAATCGGTCCACAATTTCATATACCTCCCCTACAAAAGTACATATTCCCGGAAAATGAGTTTTTTGTTAATAACTTCCGTCAGAATGCTGATATCTTCACAACATTTTACAACTTAAAATCTTATGTCAATAGAATTCTTTCAGAGAAAAAATTTTCTCGATCGGTCCATAATTGGACATAGCTCCCATACAAGGTCCCCTCCCAAAAATCACTTAAACGCACATAACTCATTACTAAATTAAGACATCCATATAAAATTTGGTACAAGTATTGCTCTCACATACAGAAATATTACTACGGAATTTTTTTTCGATCGGTCCATAATTGGTCATAGCTCCCATACAAGGACCCCTCCCGAAAATCACTTAAACGGGGATAACTCATTACTAAATTAAGATTTCCATATAAAATTTGGAATAAGTATTGCTCATATGCACAGAAATATTACTATGAAATTTTTTTTCGATCGGTCTATAATTGGTCATAGCTCCCACACAAGGACCCTTCCCGAAAATCACTTAAACGCACATAACTCATTACTAAATTAAGATATCCATATAAAATTTGGTACAAGTATTGCACACATATACAGAAATATTACTATGAAATTTTTTTCCGATCGGTCCATCCTTGGTCATAGCTCTCATGCAAGGTTCCCTCCCGAAAATCACTTAAACGCACATAACTCATTACAAAATATTGATATCCATACATTTGCACAAATAAGTATTGCACTTACCCAGCAAAAAATCTGAAATTTTTGGTAATAGCCAGTAGTTATTTCATACATTACTTGGTAATGAGTGTTCATTATCATCCACATTATTTTATTTAGCTGAATAGGTTATTACTGGTAAAGAACAAGACAATTTGGATTTGTTATGGCTCAATTGTCTAGGTCGTTCATTTAACAAACAGGGGGTTCGTGGTTCGAGCCCTGCTGGATACTGTTTAATTTTTTCAAAATGACATTCATTTACATATTTTGTAAAAAGCCGTTCTCAAAATAACAAAAATCAATATGTTGATGGAGCATCGAGTAAGCGGCAGGAGTGAGAAGCATAGAAAATAACTGAATGCCTGGGTTCAAATCCCGGCCGAGGAACTTTTTTATTTTTTGTTTTCTACATACAAAGTCGGCCCAAAATAACTAGTTATCACATAACATATTTGTAGGTTTATTTGTAACTAGTTATTTCGCAAAGTTTTTGTAATCAAATTAGTAACCATTTATTAATTTGTTTAAGGTAGGTACATATTATTTGAACCTCGTCGAACAAAAATAATTAGTTATTCACCCCAAAAGTAATTAGTTTCCACGTGATTACAATATTACTTTCTAGATTACTGGGTAATGAAAATTTTTGCTGGGTATATACATAAATTACACTATAAAATTGTTTTACGATCGGTCCATATTTGGTCATAGCTCTCATAATAGGTCCCCTCCAGAAAATCACTTAAATGCACAATATTCATTACTAAATAATGATATAGATACAGAATTTTGAAATTTTGTCTTCATATACATAATTGGTCATAGCTAACATACAAGGTCCTTTTACGAAAATCTCTAAAACGCCCATTACTCATTACCAAATAAGGCTATTGATACAAAATTTGGCACAAATATTAGTTTGGTATACAAAAATTGTATTTCAAGATTTTTTCACGATCGCACAGTGGGGCAGAATGGAAATTTTTTGGAAATAAATCTGGCATTTCTAAACGGCTGATCCGATCGGGATAAAATTTGGCGTGAGCGTAGCCAAGGAGTATTTGAGTTTAAGTTTTGAAGATGAACCCTGCAGATGCCCCAGGGACGGCGCTGTGGCGGCTCAAAGTAGGGTACCTACGACATGTAAAATTTTTAAACTCGTGCCATTTTTTTGTTTTTCACCCAAATACAAAGATTTTTATATTTTGTGAAAGCGCTCGACGAGATCTTGAAAAAACATGCTTGGACATACTACTTATCTCTTATAATATCCGAGTTATAGGCATTTAAAAATTTAGTGATACAAAATTTACCATACCTTGGTCCGCCTTTTTTTGAATACCGGGCGTAATTTTGGACCAAATGGACTCAATTTTTTCTTGTTAGTTAGACAACAAAATTTCCAATAATATACAAAAAATTTCAGATCAATATTGTTTACAGATCCAAAAATATACGTTTTTTAATCTAAAAATTCAAAAAATTTTAGATTTTTGGCGTTTTTTTGCCAAAAATGTGTCTTAACTCTTTTATTAATAAAATAAAATTTTTATTAAGAACATATAACAATTTTATAGTTTTCTAAAAGGTATCTTTACGCAGAACGCTTTGGCGTAAAAAACTTGTCCTATTTTTTGAAAATGTTGCCACTGCGTCCTTCCGAATATGACCTATTTTTTATCAAAACTTCAACTTTGGGCGACATGTTCTAAAATCCCAAAGCTGGGATCAGAAAACTGAAAGCAGTTTTGGAAACCTCAATATGTTTTCTATTTACTCCAAAAGTATTTTCCCAGCCCTGAAAGAAATGTGGACCCTATGGGCAAAAAAGTAAAAAATCCCATTTTTTGGGATTTTCATTCCTATTTTTGGGAATTGCGGGATGCCCTTTGACCTTTTCAATTTTTTTTTTTTTGCATATTCTTATTTTAAATGACAAATTTAACAAACGTTGAAAATTTCATTGAGTTTTGTTCATAAATAAAGATTTTGTCATATATTACATATTTGTTTAATTTCTAAAACTATGATTTATATCAAAAATTTAATAGGATCGCAGATAGCTACAATAATTTAGTCCATATTTATCCTTTAATATCATTTTTTAGTTAGATATGGAAATTCTCGACCCTTTACAAAAAATTTCATGCCAATATCTCAATTACATTCAAAAATATGTTCATTTAAACCTGTGTCCTTTAATTTCATCTTTTTCATATTTTAGTATTAAGTATGACAGAACATACATTTGGTGTTGAATAAAATATTTGGACAATTTTTAAAAATTATTTAGTTAATTATTTTATTATAATATTGTATATAAAATAAAAAAAATTATAATTTTATTATGAGCCACGCACAACAACACCTAAATCCTTTCCCGCCCACCGAAATATAAAACACAATTTAGTACAATATCATCAGTTAGTATAATAGCTTTTTTTATTTGAACTGTTTATCTTAAACATAATACAATTAATTCTTACAACCTACTTATATAGTTAATTCCTAACACTACTTATTTTCTATAAAATAATCTGTCATATCGGTATACATATCCAGAAGGTAATATAAGTCCTTTAAATCTTCCTTGTTTTGAGATGATAGAGTTTCATAACAAATCCATCTTTTTCGCATAGTTGAAAGAACAGGATCAGAAGATAGAAGTAAACTATTAAAAATATCTTCATTCTGTGATTGCCTGGAGCATTTTCTTGAGCTGAATAGTTGAACATGCTTAAAATCTCGATTCCTCGCTTCCTGGGCTTCTTCTGTTAACTCTCCAAGTGGAAGAATATTCGATTCAATTATTATTTGACCATGACACAATACTTTGTGTACTGTTGGTGTTAGTTCCCTCCATGGATACAGAGATACAAGTAATTTAGAAATTTCAGATGTGTATTCCCCAAATCGATTTTCATTAATTTTATGTTTACTATTCAGTGCCATTAAAATAGTTTTAACTCTTCGAAGCAACTCCTTGTCGATTCCAGTTATTTTTGAAGTAATTTCAAAATCACGAAAAAACCTTCTCGACGTATTACCGTCATTTGTACTACCGCAACTTGAAAGTGGTTTGTCGATGTTTAATCCCATCTGAACTTTAAATTCTTCTTGGATTCTGCTTTTTTCCGCAGCTCTCAGTTCTTTCAATTCTTCATTATTTTTTGTTGATTTAGTAGGATAGTTTGTTTTTTTTTCCTGGATCGCCTTGTATGATGGTAATATATTGTGTCCTTTTTCATGCAGAGCTTTCCTTAATATTTGGTACTTATTTCGACTGAGACCCAGTTCCAACATAAGCGCTATTGCTTCCTCTTCAGTAAAATTTGATTATGATGTTGGAGTTGGTATACTTTCCACAATTCGCTTAAGTCGTTTTGGTGATGCATTAGGAAGAATAGTTGCAATATGTACGACATCCATATGTTGGTTTTCCTTTTTCAGCATTTCGTTAAATGTATCAGCAATTTCCTCATTTGAGATTGAAAAAAGTTTTTGTGTGACCCTCTTTTTTTTTACCTTGAACATAAGTCTTCGTATGACTTGCAAGGCGCTCCTATTGAGGTGTTGTAAGTTGAGATTTCCGTAGTAGTTTCCATCCAACTACAAAATTTTAATCGAAATTTCATTTGATTTCCATCCACAGACTTACTTTTTACATCAAAAAGTTTTCAATTTTTGATATGCCTGTTTTGTCTACTTTTCTACTATATGTAGTTTTTATATAATTTGAAATGTCTTCAATTCTTTCTGGCCCTTTTGAAGATATACTCCATAAAACGGAACACAACTCTTCGTATTTTAATGTAATCTTCATTGTAGATTTATTAAATATGGTACTTAAAATCTGAGAAGTTTACTTATATACCAATTCTTGTCATTTCCGATACAGCTATTCCAAAGTAAAAAATTACGAATTGTCTACCTATTAACATTTAGGACTATATTACTATAACCTGTAATTCAGTCATTGATATTTCTTATTAGTGAATGAATCGAAATTATCATTACCTGTATATTTTTACCTACATGATCATAAACGAAACAGAACGAAATGATCTGTCGAAAAAATTTAGGTAAAAAATAGTTATAAATTTTTGAAAATTTAAGCATAATAGGACCTTTCAATTATAAGGATAAGCAAACAAATAGGTAAATATAAGATTTAAATATGTGCTGTCATACTTAATACTAAAATATGAAAAAGATGAAATTAAAGGACACAGGTTTAAATGAACATATTATTGAATGTAATTGAGATATTGGCTTGAAATTTTTTGTAAAGGGTCGAGAATTTCCATATCTAACTAAAAAATTATATTAAGGGATAAATATGGACTAAATTGTTGTAGCTATCTGCGATCCTATTAAAATTTTGATATAAATCATAGTTTTAGAAATTAAACAAATATGTAATATATGACAAAATCTTTATTTATGAACAAAACTCAATGAAAGCTATTATACTAACTGATGATATTGTACTAAATTGTGTTTTATATTTCGGTGGGCGGGAAAGGATTTAGGTGTTGTTGTGCGTGGCTCATAATAAAATTATAATTTTTTTTATTTTATATACAATATTATAATAAAATAATTAACTAAATAATTTTTAAAAATTGTCCAAATATTTTATTCAACACCAAATGTATGTTCTGTCATACTTAATACTAAAATATGAAAAAGATGAAATTAAAGGACACAGGTTTAAATGAACATATTTTTGAATGTAATTGAGATATTGGCATGAAATTTTTTGTAAAGGGTCGAGAATTTCCATATCTAACTAAAAAATGATATTAAAGGATAAATATGGACTAAATTATTGTAGCTATCTGCGATCCTATTAAATTTTTGATATAAATCATAGTTTTAGAAATTAAACAAATATGTAATATATGACAAAATCTTTATTTATGAACAAAACTCAATGAAATTTTCAACGTTTGTTAAATTTGTCATTTAAAATAAGAATATGCAAAAAAAAAAAATTGAAAAGGTCAAAGGGCATCCCGCAATTCCCAAAAATAGGAATGAAAATCCCAAAAATGGGATTTTTTACTTTTTTGCCCATAGGGTCCACATTTCTTTCAGGGCTGGGAAAATACTTTTGGAGTAAATAGAAAACATATTGAGGTTTCCAAAACTGCTTTCAGTTTTCTGATCCCAGCTTTGGGATTTTAGAACATGTCGCCCAAAGTTGAAGTTTTGATAAAAAATAGGTCATATTCGGAAGGACGCAGTGGCAACATTTTCAAAAAATAGGACAAGTTTTTTACGCCAAAGCGTTCTGCGTAAAGATAACTTTTAGAAAACTATAAAATTGTTATATGTTCTTAATAAAAATTTTATTTTATTAATAAAAGAGTTAAGACACATTTTTGGCAAAAAAACGCCAAAAATCTAAAATTTTTTGAATTTTTAGATTAAAAAACGTATATTTTTGGATCTGTAAACAATATTGATCTGAAATTTTTTGTATATTATTGGAAATTTTGTTGTCTAACTAACAAGAAAAAATTGAGTCCATTTGGTCCAAAATTACGCCCGGTATTCAAAAAAAGGCGGACCAAGGTATGGTAAATTTTGTATCACTAAATTTTTAAATTTTTTTTCAAGATCTCGTCGAGCGCTTTCACAAAATATAAAAATCTTTGTATTTGGGTGAAAAACAAAAAAATGGCACGAGTTTAAAAATTTTACATGTCGTAGGTACCCTACTTTGAGCCGCCACAGCGCCGTCCCTGGGGCATCTGCAGGGTTCATCTTCAAAACTTAAACTCAAATACTCCTTGGCTACGCTCACGCCAAATTTTATCCCGATCGGATCAGCCGTTTAGAAATGCCAGATTTATTTCCAAAAAATGTCCTTTCTGCCCCACTGTGGATCGGTCCATAACATGGGTGCGGTCGGTCCTATGCAAGGTTCCCTTCAGAATATCACATGAACACACATTACTTATTACTAAATTATGATATAGATACAAAATTTTACTGAAATATAGCTTTTATGTACATTTTGCTTAAAGAATTTTTTACGATCGGTCATATCTCCCGTACTAGGTCCTGCCCCTAAAAGCACTTTAACCGTATTTAACTAGTTGCATTATCAATTTGTGTAGAACAAAATTATATATATATATGTATTTTGAAAATCCTTAAATCTTTCACACGAATGCATACATGCACATTATCAAATATCGTTAAAGCATATTTTAGGGCGCTATAAAAATATAAAAGAAAATGTAATTTTCAATAGATTTTGGAATTGTAACAGATTTAAGCTGTTTAAATCTTGAGGTTTTTCTATTTAAGACATGAGAAAACTTATTTCTACAAATATTTGATCAATTAAAAAAGTATTAATGTAAAGTGGTGGAAGGTATTTAAGATTCGGCTCAGCCGAATATAGCACTCTAACTTGTTTATTGTGCGTTGGATACGCGAATGCAAATGGTGTAATTCAAGTTAATGTGAAAAGAAAATTAAAATTAACTAACCAAAAATTCAAAATCGATGTTATTGGAGATTCTAATGTATTGCATCAAAACAAATGTCCAATACAAAAATTGGATCCCTCCGACCATAGTTATTGACAGAAAATAAAAGGCTCTATCTACAAAAACATTTAAATATTAAGGGTAAAAAGTCCAATTTATCCATTTTTATATACGCCATTGTCAACTATCTTAACAAATGATAGGTTTCACTATTAAACAATTTGTTTATTTACTACAAATAAATCCCGTTGAAGGAACAAACTTTTCAATTTAAATTGTTTTTTGCTTCTCCTGCAAAATTTTAAAAATGTTAGATAGGGCCGTTTGCGTTTAAGGTGACGATATGTATTTTGATGAAAAATCGAGTTGTAACAACATTTTTACTTCATAATACCTTACTAACACAAATACAGCTCAGGGACTTTTAATTTTTATTCGCTAAAAGTGTTTCCATTTAAATTTTTGTTTATTTTTCTAAGAATTAAGTATCGTCAATATCGGTCCCTACCCTACAAGAAATGAATGACCGAAACTAACACATACAAAAGTATTGCACTAACACATTTGCAAATATATTATTTTGTAATGTTGCCACTGTCGTTGCCATTGTTAGAAACAAATTGTTAACAGTGGCAACGCACTGATATTTACATCAACAATGACCATCATGACCATGATCGGTCAAATGACCGTCACTGTTCTCAATGTGTGATATTGTGGTTGCCACTGTTAGAACAAATTTGTTAGCAGTGGCAATGCTTGTTCCAACTGCTAAGGAATGCATATGTAAGAGTGAAACAACCACACTTTGATTAATATATAATAAAATGGATGTTTCCATCAACAATGACTGTCAATTGACCGGTCAAATGACTGTCACAGTTACAGAGTTGTGTTTTTTGTCGTTACAAATTAATTGTTTCTAAAGAATTGAGAGAAGACGCAGTGAAAAGTTTGAGAAAATATTGGATTAAATTAAATATTGGATTAAATTAAAAAATAAACTAAATAAAAAGAACCAAATCAACCAAAACAAGAAATAGACTTGAAGAAACATAAAATAAGAAAAAAATTAATAAAACAAAGATAAATAAACTTTTCTGAAAAAAAAAAAAATGAAAAAAAGGCATTTGCAAAACTGCCTATCAATTGAAAAAAGGACATTTGAGTCCAATATTAAAAAATATAAAAGTTTAATTGATTTAAATGATGTGAAAAGTGAACAAGTGGAATTAGAAAAAGTGAAGAAAATTAGTGAAAGTGTGGATTGTGACCCAGATTCTGTAGGAAGTGTAGGAATTGATAGCGAAGATTTTGAGACTGAATTTGAAGGAATTAATAGTGGAAGTGGAAGATTTGCCATTGTCGGCAAAAACTCTTTATAGTACAAGTAGGGAAAATATTCCAATTTCAACAATAGATAATGGTGAATTTTTATATTTAGGTATTCAGAAATTTTTTCTTTCAGGTTCTTTCGAATATTTATATGGTAAAGATGAAGTTTTGATTGATGTAGGCGTTGATGGTCTTAAACTTTTCAAGAGTTCAAATAGAGTTTTGTGTCCCATTTTAGGAAAAATTGTAGGCTTTGATAATGTTTGTCCTTTTATGATAGGGTGTTTTTCAGGTTTTAAGAAGCCACAAAATTTGAATAGCTTTATGGCTGATTTCTGTGCAGAAGTAATGTTGCTTAGAGAACATGGTGTTAAGGTAGGGAACAGAGAAAAGTTGTTAAAATTTAATGTTCGCTTGTTCATTTGTGATTCTCCGGCTAGGGCGTTTGTTGCAGGTGTAGTGTCCCACAAAAGCAAAAATGGTTGCTCCAAATGTTGTCAGGAAGGGTTATATAAGGAGAGAAGAGTGTGTTTTTCGAGGGAAGCTAGCGAACCCAGAACAGACATTTCATTTCAATTCAGACGTCATCCTTTTCATCATTCGGAAGAGTTTAGGGAAAAAAGAAGTGTTTTATAAGACTCAGGTTTTGAAATGGTTTCTCAATTTCCGTTAGATAGTATGCATTTAGTAGATTTAGGAGTCACTAAAAAATTGCTTAAGCTTTTAGTTAATAAGAAGAATGCAGTAGATATTAATAAAATGATATGTTTTGTAGCAAAGTATGTTCCATCAGAATTTTGTCGTACACCTAGGAGTTTAGATGAAATTAGTAATTGGAAATCGACTGAATTTAGGCAGTTTTTACTTTATACAGGTATTTATATTTTGAAAGATTGTGTTAGCAGTGATCAATATTATCATTTTTTGTTGTTACATAGTGCAAGAAGGCTTCTGTCTAGTGAAATATCCCATGTTAGAGAGGCAGATATTTCCCAAAAAGTTTTAGAAGATTTTGTTGTTTTCTTTGGTAGATTATATGGTGAGGAATTAATTAGTTTTAATATTCATGGCTTATTACATTTAGCAGAATGTGTTAAGCAATTCGGACCATTAGATTCTTTTTCAGCATACAAATTCGAAAATTATATGCAGTATATTAAAGGAATTGTAAAGAAACCAAATAAAATTTTGCAGCAGGTATTCCTTAGGCTAGAAGAAAGGCAGCGACTTAATTCAAACCTGGTTTCTAAATTAGGAAGTTTCAGTATTAATCATAATAAGGATAAAGATAGCTTTTGTTTTAGCAAATAATTAGGACCAATTAAGGTAGTTAGTTTATCAGAATCCGAATTTGTATGCAAAGTTTTTCGAAAGACTGAAAACTATTTTGAAGAACCGTTTCAGTCATTTAGGGATCTAGGTATAGTGGTTAGTAGTAATTTATGTATAGAAACTTTCGTTAAAAAAAGAGAAGATATAGATTTCAAATATTTTTGTATACCCTATGAAAGTAAGTTTCTCCTTATTCCCCTTCTTCACAACCTTTTCCACGAATTTTCGCACTAATTCACGGATTTTATTTCAATAAAACTTTAAATACGTATTTTATATTAACAATAGTATGTTTTCTTTTATTTACATGGAATCGCAAAACATATTTGAGGGGTTTGGTGAAGAAACCCAACAAATAAACGGTAAGCAAAAAATTAATTTACAAATATTTGCATATATTTTCATAAATTTTACTATTTAGCAAACCAGTGCGTTCTAAATAAAAAATGCTATTCTGCAGTTAAAGATGATGCGAGAGATATACCATCAACTTCATCCGCTACAAAAAATGAAGGTTAAGTTTTATTTTTAAATTATTTAAATTAAAAATTATAACTTTTTTTCTTCAAGACGTTTTGGATGTATTAAAAGTAATACTAGAGGGACAAAAGGCGATAAATGAGCGGTTGGATAAAATCGAACAACATGTAAGTTTGGAATTATAATTTATTTTATATATATAACTGTTTTCATATTTATGGTCATAAATCTAATATTATAAATATTTTCTCATTTCAATTAAGCAAACCGACATTAAAACAAACCAAAGTGTTTTGAGTAACGGCCAAAGTTCAATTGTTGCTAATCAACAGCAAATTGCCGACAAATTGCTCTGTATTGAAGCAAATGTAAGTCATATTAGTTTCACTTCTGCTTTTAATTGTTATTTTAATCTACATATTTTTCCAGAATATGTCTAAACCGGAAATGATGGCACAGTTTAAACTCTTAATGGAGTGCAAGGTGGCCATCAAGAAAGTTGAAACCTCAATATGCCGTATGACTGGCGAAGTTAAAGACGAAATCATAGACGAAATCTCCGCTATGCTTCCCTTAAGGACCATTGAGTGCAGGAAGTCGAAGGGAAACTTCTTACTCCGGAGTTTGCTCAAGCTATGGTAAAAAACAAAACACTTACTATTTATTTAAATATTTTAATATTTAAATTCCGTTACAGAAAACATATTTACATAAAGTAAAAGGAGCGTCAGAAGATGTCAGCAGTGTCATCCGTGGTTTATTCACGGATGACCTGCTCGAGAAATACAATTGGGATGGCAGGTGGGAGAAAAACGCTCTGTCAAAACTATTTTTATTTGACAATATTCTTCGAGGTGTGTATAATGATTAAATAATTGTTAATTTATGTATATATTTTTATATTATATTAATATTTATCTTCTAATTTCAGATGTTTTTCAAAAACAAGGAGCTTCCGATTTCGAAAAAAGCATGAAAAAGGCGGTAGAACGCAGCCACCACAGGCTAAACCAAAAAAAAAATATTAAAAAAAAATGAATTAAATATTCCAATAATTAAAATAATAGAATTAATTATAATAATAATAGAAAAAATTATAATAAATGGAATATCCATCAGCATTGACGGGTATATTCATCAAATGTGAGTGGTCAACTGTGATGAATATATACATCAAGTATGATTAGTCAACAATGACTGATTAATACATCAAGCATGATTAGTCAACAATGACTGATTAATACATCAAGCATGATTAGTCAACAATGACTGATTAATACATCAAGCATGATCGGTCAACCGTGACTAATATTTATATCATCCTTGATTAGTAAAAAGCAAAAGAGTGAGCAGCTCAAATATATGTTTTTTAATCGATAGTATTCATAAGTGCAAGGGAGATGCAAGATCACATGTACACAAAAGTTTCCATCAAGTTTTTCATATTGCCCTTAAGAACTTGATAGAAACTTTGTTCTACGCAATGATCGATATTTCCTTCACTAGTGTCAGTCAAATGACCGGTCAAATGACTGTCACTGTTCTTGTAGGGTAACTGTCAATAAAATGCCCTCAAAATAACACAAATATGTATGACCCTATAAAATACTAATATATACCTACATACATATGTATATAGTTAGATACAATTCCTTATAAACATTTTCTGCTTTCATAATTTACTTACAAATATTAGGTAGAATCGAGAAGATATTTAAGATATGCTGTTATGAATAAAAATCAATATAAATTATTTGTTTTAAGAAATTAATGACTCTAGCTGTATATTTCAATCCACAATTCGTCTAAAAATGTAATAAAGCTGATATAATTGTAAATATTTTAAAACAGTGTATAAAAGTGAGGAAATCGTTGTACTAAATTTTGTGATTTGTATTGGGTAGGTAGGTAGGTTGATAGGAGGATGTATACTACATCAAATCCGAAGAAATACACCTAGGCCTGTTGTGCGCTCCTTATCATGAAAAAAAGGGAACTGAATGAATTATTTTTCAGTGTTCAGAAATTCAGTGAATGTAATTCCTAAGAATCTTCCAATCAGTGTTAGTCAGGAATTTTATTTCCGGAATAACATCACTTCCAAGATACTTGGATCTAACTTCGACGAATGCCTGGCAGTGGCAAAGAAAGTGCTCCAGAGTTTCACTGTCCTCTCCACATGCTCTACATTCGTCTGAATCCGCACGTCCAATTTTGCATCCTGTGTGTCCACTCAGATTACGTACCATCATACTAACTTCAGACTTGCTCATTTTGAGGAGATTTTTCGTCTTGCTCTCATCAGGGTCACCCCATAGAATCTTCGTGGTTCTACCCATTGTTTCATTATTCCAAGAGGCCTTATGGGATAATTTTACCCATATTTTTAGTTCAGCTTTTGTTGCGTCGAATGGTTTTGCGTTTGTCAGGTTAACTGCCTCAAGCTCCCTTCCCTTTAAAGCTATTACATTCGCCCTTTCGTTACCGACTACTCCCGAGTTGGCTGGTACCCATATGATGTGAACCTTACCTCTGGGAGAGTATTCAGTTAAAGCTTTCTTACAATCCAATACGGTCTTATATTTATTTCTATCGCCTGATATCGCCCTAATTTTCTTCTGGCAGTCGATTAATATATTAAGCGCTGTGGGCGCCATATTTATTCTAATCCAATTTACACATTCCGTTATTGCTCGTACTTCTGCCTGGAAGCTTGTGTTATGATTTGGTAAACGGTGGTATATTTCTGTTTCTGGGTCTTTAATATAGAACCCCAGCTCCACTTTGTCACCTAATTTGGAGCCATCCGTGTAACAACGGATTCCTACTGGTATTTGCTCTAATGTTCCGCTTGACCAAGACATTGTATCTGGGATCAGCGTATCAAAGTTTTCGACATATTCTGTGTCTGGTATATGATCAGGCACGTCCGATGATTATGTATAATCTTCCAATGTGTCTAGTATACATTGATGACGTGTCCTATAACCGCTTTTGGCCAGTTCGCCTAAAGTAAAGAGCCGTTCGGCTGTAAGCGCCGCTTCATATCTTAAATATGTTTCAATGGATGAAATATCTAGCAACGTTTCCAGAGCCTTGGTTGAAGTAGTACACATGGCACCACTTATACCCAAGCAGCGTGTACGCTGAACTCCCTATAGTAGTTTGATATTGCACTTTTTGTCTAAAGCAGTCCACCAGATTATTGAAGCATAAGCAAGAATTGGTCTAATTACACTTTTATAAAGACAATTTGTCATAGTAGGACTAAGACCCCATTTCAGGCCTATAGTTCTCCTACATATCGCGCAGCACCGATGTGCCTTGTTGATCCTATACTCTATGTGGTGTCTCCATTTTAATTTCCGGTCGAGGATTACACCTAAGTACTTAACTTTGTCTGTCACTGGTATCTTCTTGCCCAGGAAGCAAGGTTCAGTATACGTAGAAATTTTTGTCTTTCTTGTGAAAAGACAGATTTCCGTTTTTGCCGGGTTAACATTGAGGCCTCTCGGTTGAGCCCACCTCCATTTGTAAGAGTGCCGGGAAAATGCCATCCGGCACTGCAGCTTCATAGGGAGCGAAGCTCTTGATTGCCCCTTTAACCATATCAGATGTAATTACAATTTCCGTGTTAGCCTCCCCTTCCTCCAATATCGGTTCATCTATGCTATTCGATATACCGGGTGGGAAATGAGAGTCCGTTAGGAGTTTCATTGTCTCCTCCATATTCTCCTGCCCGTGTCATCGACCATAGATTCAGGTTGGACATGAGTTTTAGATAGGAATTTTACGCTGTCTACCTATTCACTGAAAAGTTTCCAGAAGTCTCGTTTGGCTTTACGAACAATTTTCTTATATTCACCAAGTTTACGACGATACTCATCCCAGTATACTGCGTCCTTTTTACGCCGTGCCCGGTTAAATAGTTTGCGAAGAGTCTTACCAATGTTCCGGATCTCCCCGGTTACCCAGGGTTTCTCCTGGGCAGATCTCCGCTCTCGCAGAGGGCAGCAGTCCTCGAACGATTCAACCAAAGCACTTGTGAGCATTTCTACTTTGGCGTCTATGTCCTCTTTATTTCGACATTGAAAAGTGTACTGAAATGAACGGTTCTTTAGTAAGGAACCGAACATTGTCTAATTAGTTTTAGACTTATTCCGAAATTTTATCGGCTTTGGTGGCGGCCGTAGTATTTTGCATCTTATATACCGATGGCATCACAACCTATTACAATTTTCTTATTTTTCCTATGTGCCTCTTCGACCAGTTTCATCATCTCTGACGTTGGTGGTAGTATCGGAGAATCGAAAGGCAGGTAAACAGATGCAAGGTATATGTTGCCACGACCTTGCTTCAGCACCGTTGCATCCGATGTGGATAATCCTGTTGAGAGGAATGTTCTCGGTCGAGATCCTGTATCAGCGTAGAAAAGTTGGAAATTTACGTGATTTAATCCAGAAACCTTGTTGCGAATCATCCAAGGTTACTGGATTAAAGCTATATGTATCTTACCTGTGTTAATTTAGCCATCAAAGCGTTGGTAGCCGTCTCTCTTCGATGGAGGTTTATTTGGATAACCTCAATCATTGTCATCCATTTAAACTGTCTTCCAGATCACCTCCCCTCGTTGACTCGATGGCACTGCGGTGTCCTTATCAGGCATAGGAAGAGCAGTCTTTTTAATCGACACTTTCCCAATTTTGGACAGCACTAATGTTCTGTCTTCTGGCGATTGAGTGATTTCCTACTCCTGGTCATCTTCGGAATATCTATCATGGCGTCGTCAACCTTACTCTCAGGATTCTGACTTGAGGTTCCTTTGAGTGAAGTATGGCTTGGCTTCGACTGTGTATTAGAAGACGGGGAACTCTTTTTCTTCTTAGGTTTATTCTCAGTTGTCAACTCTTTGGGAGACCTGATCCTCTTTGCCACAGATCTTGTGAGAGAGTCCGATTTTTCTTTGGGAGTGTCGTTGGATTGACTAACTATGATTTCCTGAAGCATCTTTTTCACTTCCTCCTCTGTGCTCCAGATAGTATTTTCTTAGTAATAGGTAGTTTAGCTATGCTATCACTCACCTGTTTCACCATTTGCTCTACTTTATCCTTTTTGGGAGTTGCTATAATGGTGTTGTTATTATTATCTGAGGATTCAGAGTCGGAAACCTCACCTATATTTAAAGGCTGAGGTAGCTTAGCGCTCTCTCCGAGTACATCTTTCTCTTTCACCCCTATGTTTTTGCACTTAACGCATTGTCCGCCACGGAGGCCAAGGTACCCACCTCCTTAGTATTATTTTGCTCACGATTGCAGGATGACGACGAGTGGATCAACACTTGCCGCCGGTACTGGGTTATTTAGGCCCAGCGCCGTAACTTTCATCTTTTTATTTTCCATGTTGTTTTTTTTTCAGTGATTTCTATTGATTATATAATTTATTTGTAAAAATTCTTTAAAATTATGAGTTTTGACAAACCTACCAAAAACCTATTTAAACTACCATCCTACAAAACGAAAAAATACCTACCAAGTTTGGTAGGAAAAGCCCAAAACGGCAACGCTGAAACCAACAGACATCCAAACAAACGAAACAAAATACACAAAATAAGCACTGTTCAATAACTAAAACTACTAGTTAGTAACAATTGTTACTGGAAAAGCGTTCATTAACTAAAAAAACTTGCAAGGAGAGCAAAAACCAAGAGCGTAAACATTTGCTCTCGCTACAAATTATTACAAGATCTATTTTGTACTAGTAATAATTATCCTATACATCCGTTAAATATAATAAAAAAAATTGAAAAACATGGAATATTACATAAATTTATGCTTCATTAATATTCGTTTTTTTTTTTTCTAAATTGTTACATAATTTATTAAAATATGATTTTCAAAATAAAACTATTATCAGGTAGAGTGTTAGACGCTTATCTATTTTTTGTCAACTTATTCCGCTTACCCCTTTTTTTATGAATACGGCCTTAATTTTTATACCTTTGTACAATATCACCGACAGTATTTGGCTTCATATTTAATATTTCAACAATATTTTTATAGGTTTTTTCATTTTCATAATGCAAAAATACAATTTGATTTCCTTACGACTAGTTAAAAAAAAAAAAAAAACGTTTCTAAAATGATTCCACGTGATACACGAACTTATTTGAACATCATAATATAAATTCGTTCATTATACAATTTTTGAACGGTTGCATCTACACTGAAAATAATCCATGCTTAACTTTATGAAAAAAAAAAAAATTCGTAACTACTTTTTTCGTAATATATAATAATTTCGTGTATAATACGAAATATTGTTTAATCAACCCTTTTTCTAATTTTACGAAAGTACGAAAACCTGTCGTAATATCTTTTTTCGTATATATTAAGAAACTTTGTTTTCTTTTACAAAAATAATTTCGTTAAGGCATGTAATATTTAACGAAAGTAACGATTTTTTTTCGTAACAAGATTATTTAGTAATATATAAGAATTATTTTTGATTTCACAAAAAAATTATTTTGTTACGATTTTTTTTGTTATTTTCGTAATTTTAAGGGAGTTAAATTAAACGTAATTTTTAATTAACAGGAAATTAGCTGCCTAATTTCCTGTAAAATTTTTTATGTTTTTTTAAAAAACATAAAAAATTTGTTTTTTTTTTAATTTTTCTAAATTTACAATAATTATTTTAAAAGAACTAAAATATTTATGTCTTAAAAAAAAAATCGTAAAATGAACAAATTTTTTTTCTAAAATTATATAAAATTATTTCGCATTTTATTAAAATATTTCGTACAATTTCGTATATATTACGAAAGAATTTCGTGGTGCGAAACACGAAGCATTTCGTACAATGTACAACATTTTTCGTGTATATTAGGCATGGATTATTTTCAGTGTATTAATTTTTTCGTAAGATGAAAAAACCGAATATTAATGAAGCATAAATTTATGTAATATTCCATGTTTTTAATTTGCTTTTATTATATTTAATGGATGTATATAAAAAAATATTTTGTACAACAATAAGTACAAAATATTTTTTAAATACCTTAATTTTTATTTAAAAATTAAGAACAGAAAAAACGGAAAAGTAAAAACCGAATATTAATGACAGTCACTGTAAATTATTTCGATATTACGTAAATTTGGAAGCCTTAATTCTACTTTAAAACTAAAATTTGTAAAAATGTCGACGGTTGAAAAATTACAATTTTATTTTCTTGCAATTTTTACTATTAAAGCGTTTATTTACATTTGACTAATTTTGGGAGAAATTTATAAAATTTTTTTTAATCCCTCGTTGCAAGTATTTACTGGGAAAGTAAATGAACAGACCTATACACAACACAATGAAACCAACATTATTCAAGCATACCAACCAAATACACAACGAAACCAACATACAGGCAAATCCCGGTATAACGAATCTCACTTTAACGAAAATCCGATATAACGAACAGCCAAATTTTTAACATTAACTACCTTAGCGAACGTTTAAGAAATTTTATACTCGATATAACGAATAAAAAGAAAAAATACCTAAAAAAATCCAGCTTTTGATTTTATATTTATATTGTTAATATCAAAAACTTGATTGAGCAATTAGAATATAATGTAAAAATGAAAGAAGTCGCCCATATTCCTAATTTTAGTTATACTACATATCTGACCTATCGATCAAAATTCCTTACATTATAATCTAAAAAGCATAAATCTGTTAGATGTGAAATTAATGGTAAATTTAGCTTGAATAGTGTTTAAAAGGGATACATTGAAATAATAAAATTTTACAGCAAAATAAATTATTTCGATACCCCAATATGGCGCAATATTCCAGGGTTTTGAAATTATCAGCATGAGACTCAGTTATCGATTCTCAATTGTGTGTGTCTGATTTCAACAGACACACAGACGGTATGTCAGACAGACATGGCTTAATCGATTCCGCTATATATAAGGATTCAGAATATATATAATTTATAGGGTCGAAAAATTATATTTTGGAAATTACAAACGGAATGACAAACTTATATATACCCTCCTGCTGGCATCTCTGCCTCATAATAAAAACATCGTGTAAATTTTTTGCTAAAAAGAGTTTATTACATTTTTAAAATAAAAAGTATAAAAAACTTGATTTGTGTTTAATTTTCTTGTGCTAGACAACGTATGCTCAAAAAGAAGAAAACGTTGGGACAACAGCCCTAAATTCAAGGTACCAAAAACCTCTGACGGACCCAGTTCCAGCTCTAATAGATCTCATCTACTATCAGATGATGAAGAAGAAGGAGCAGTTGCATTCAAAGAAAAAATTCCACCTGTAATTGTGGATCCTGCTCACAGTTTTTCAACTCGCCGTTCTTAAGGATAAAAAGTTTCATTTTTATACTCTTGAGTTTAAAGATGCTTAACATTTTAAATTGGTTTTATTTGGACTACCTAAACTGGATGTTAAGGTTATTAATGAAGATTTTTCCATCTCGCATAATATAAAACCCGTAAGCGTAATGGAATTAGAAACTTAGAGATCTAGGGTAGACGACGCTCATTATCTGATTGAGTTCGGCCGTCAGCATGTTTTTAAGAGAGAGATTACGAAAATAAGATATTTTTGCAATATTTCTGTGTACTGGAGAAAATCCCTAAAGGGCAATAAAGGCCCCACTCAATTCACCAAATGTGCCATGTATGGGCATGGTTTAAAATTGTAACCGTGTAGTCGTGTGTTCAGCATGTGCTGGAAACCATGAATTTACAGCCTGTCCCATTAGCAAAGGTAACAGTAACGGAATGAAAGGAATGTTAATCACAGAGCCGATGTCCCAGTCGTCAATAATATTTAGAGATCTGAAATCGAGTAACTTTTAGGGCAAGAGTGACAAATAGAAGAACAAATGTTTCATTTTTTAACGAGGACAATAATGATTTCCCTCAATTACCAAGGCAAGATTCCCAAAATAAAGTGCGTAATACTCGCACTTATGGAAACTCGTATTCTGAAGTAGCTAAAAACAAAAACTACGAAAAAAAATAATGATGACATATCCAACGAAAGACTTATGGAAATATTTTTCGATGCTGTCGACGCTTTGCAAAGATGTCAGAATAAGTACGACAAGCTCCGAGTGCTCCAATATGACATATAATTCACCGTGTTTGCAAAATGTTCATGTTATGCACTGGAACGCCCAAGGCATAACGATTGAGTCAGCAGCTGCCGAACTAGAATATGTTTTACACAAAAGGAAAATTGATATTCTCCTTTTAAATGAGACCTTCTTAAAACCGTACCGCAAAATTAAACTTGGTGGATATATAATTTATAGAGAGGATCGTACATCGCATGGTGGAGGAGTTCTAATTTCTATTAAAGGTTATATAAAACATACATTACTAACGAAAATCAAAACAAGTACAGCTGACTCAGTACAAGTATTGATAAATAGACGGCCAGTTATATTTACTTCAGTGTATAACCCAGCTCACTTAAATTTCAAGGCTGATTTGGATAAATTAACGTCTTCATCGACTGATTTCTTTATATTTGGTGACCTAAATGCCCGACATATGCTTTGGAATTGTGTGTCAAGTAAAATATGACTTATTCAGTTCAATTGTATAAACTTGCAGCCTGGTCATCAATCAGAAATTGGGTGGAGAATGAAATAAGATACTTCATTTGAGAATATTGACCAACCTTTTACTAATAAAGGTAATCTGAATTTGTGTTATGATAAATTAAGTTGTATTTTTAAAGAAGCTTTTTTGAAAATACCAGCCGGGTACAAACAATCTTGGCAAAGGCAAATGATATTAGTAAAATGTTAATTAGTCAAAGAAATAAATATAGGCGCAAATTTCAAAGATGTAGGGATTTTAATACTAAAATTCAATTAAAAAATATTTTGAATCAGTTAAATAAATTAATTGATTTCCACCTCAATAAGGACCGAAACGAATCCTGGTAAAAATTTATTTCTAAGTTGCCTCAAGGTTCTAAAAAAATTTGGAAATTAAAAAATCCTTAAAAGGCAACAATATGGCGCTTACGGAACTTTAAGTAAACTGTGAAGTATTGAAAAGCGGCACTGAAAAAGCTAATTCAATAGCTGATGTATTTGGTGAATCTCACTTCATTACTATAAATAATTCTTCGCCTGTGGACTCTGCTGTCTCAAGATTTATTTATGTTCTTAACGATAAAATTCTTGACAGATCGACTGTCGAACTTACTAATTCAGCTGAAATTAAATCGTTAATTTTTTATTAAGAAATAACAAAGCTCCAGGTTTAAATGGTATTAATAAATTATTATTCTTAAAAATATGCCTGATTACTTTTTTGAATTGTTAAGTAAATTTTTAAATTTAATTCCTTTAATTTCCCTACGTACTTGCATAAGTTAATAAAGAGTTTTTTGGAAGATCGTTCATTTGTTGTATTTATCGATAACTTCGTATCCAGTGACAGACAAATTCCGGCGGGTCTACCGCAAGGTTCAGTACTATCGCCTACTCTTTACTCAATATATATATCCGATATTACTGTTCGTAGGAATCATGAAGTAGCCTTTTACGCTGATGATAGTTGATTTATTTGCTGCGGCAAGGTGTCTAACGCTATAACCAGGAAAATGGAGGATGTTTAAAATTTATCCACAAATATTTTGATAAGTGGAAAATAAAAATTAATGGTAATAAAACTCAAGCTATTATATTCCCATATAATAGCTCGATTAAACGTATTCCTACAAAACATATATATCCTCCTGAAAGATAGCATTAAATATCTGGGAATTATATTAGACAGAAAACTATCATTTAAACAACACGTAAATTATACTAGTGAAAAAGCCATTAAATGCGGTCGTGCCTTTTTCAACTTCTCAACAGAAATTAAATTTAAAGGATAAAATTATTATTTTCAATATGTGTATTCGGCCAATTATGACGTATGGTTGCCAAGTCAGGTTTCACAAAGCTGCTAAAACTTATACAAGCAAATTACAGATTATCCAAAACAAAAATCTTCAAATAATTCAAAATTTACACCCCAGATATTCTACTGACTTACTGCATAGTAATTATAATCACATAATGTTAAACTCATTTGTAAGGAATCTGAGTCTGTCATATAATGAAAAATGCAGATCGTCCAATTACGGATTAATAAGAAATTTGTTAAACAATTCCTAATACAATTCCTAATTATTCGTAATTCACGCTCTCATTCATCATTCAACCCCCAAACATACTGAATGACATGATTGGCCACACAAAATTTCAGCAGCGAATTACACAAGATGTACGTAATGCAGTTTGAATTACGTACGAATTACAAATGAATGAGTGTCATCTCTAATTTTTATCGGGTATTTATCATAATCAGCTGTTCGTTTTCATGGGTTGGAGACATATAAAAAACAAGTTACAGTGCTATATTCGGCTGTGCCGAATCTTAAATATCCCCCACCAGCAAGCTACTTTTTATTAAAACCCATTTAACTATCTAATATTTAGATAACTTGACAAAATTGTTGTTTCCGTAGTGGGGGTACTAACATTTATGCATATGTGGAACTAATTTTGATTAGGTTCATAAAACATTTTAATATGATTTATCTATACACAAACATACTCATGTCGAATTTTATCTGGATATAATCATTTAATAATGAATTAAGTGGTATTAAGTGATTTTCAGAAGTAAAATTCCGTATAAAGATTTATATATACAAAATACAAATTTATGTCGAATTTTATCCCGATGACTTTGATTGTCAATAAGCGTTTAAGTAATTTTCGGAAATAATCCTTATATGGGAGTTGTGACCAATTATGGACCGATCAAGAAAAAATTTCGTATAATGATTTATATGCAAAGAAAGAAATTCAAGTCGAATATTACTCCAATAGATTTATTAATTAATAAAATATGTGCGTTTAAGGGATTTTCGGAAGTGGACTTTATATAGGAGCTATGACCAATTAGGGGCCCATAGCTCCTATGGTCATAGCTCCTATGGGAGCTATGACCAATAATGGACCGATCCGGGGAAAAATTGGTATTATGATTTATATGTACACAAAACCTTATATCGATAGCTTCATTTATCAATGAAACATATGCGTTTAAGTGATTTTCGGAAGTGGACCTTATATGGAGCTACGACTAATAATGGACCGATCCGAAAAAAAAATTTGGTAGAATGATTTGTATGTACACAAAACATATTCAGCTCAAATTTTATCACAAAAGGTTTATTTTTGGAAGTTGACCTTATATGGAGCTATGACCAATTGTGGACCGACTGAGATCTACGTTGGTAGTATGATTTCTATTCATATTGTATTTGTATGTGCAAAATTTTGTGTTGATACCGATATATTGAGGGAGTTATTAAAGGTAGACTTATTTCCGGGAATATACACCTTTGTATGGGGGCTATGCTAAATATTGGATCAATTATTATCAATTATTATATATATATATATATATATTATATATATATATATATATATATATATATATATATATATAGATATATATATAGATATATATATATATATATATATATATATATATATATATATATATCTATATATATATATATATATATATATATATATATAATATCTATATATATATATATATATATATATATATAACTTAATATATAACTTAATATATAACTTAATTTGTTAAAATAATGTAACAAACTTATTTTTGTATCATAAAGACACACTATTTCAAAAAAAAAAAAATTACAAAATAATGAATGAAAAAACCCCAGCGATGAACTGTTAAAACGAATTACGAATGTGTCGTAGAAACGGGTTAATTGGCTATCGTCATTCAGAAGCCGAATTAAGTAATTCAACTGCTCGTGTGAACTTGGTATTAGACTCTTTTGTATCAAAAGAACAACAATTAGTGGTTGTTTTTAGAATTTCTTATAACACTTAATGATGGTACAAGGTTTTTTAGAATATTTTTCCTCAATTTCTGTGATATTAGTAGTTTCTTTATTTAATTATTTAGTTGTTAATTACTGTAATACTTTTTAAGTAAATCCTCAAAACATTGTAAATACTATATATACTATATACTATAATAATAAAACAAGTAAGAGTGTTATATTCGGCTGTGCCGAATCTCATATACCAACCATCAAACCGTATGCCATAAAAGGAATGCTTCCCTTACATCATGATCACTCATCAAATTAACTGATCGTTTTTCATAAAATTTTTTAGACCGATTTTGGTTCATATAAACATGTTTACATTAAATAGCATCGCTGTTATCGCATTTTACTCTTAAATCTTTCGTTAGGAAGATTTAAGAGTCTATAAACGTTTCTGATATCAAATTGTGGACCGATCCGCACCAAATTTGGTAGAGAGATCTTAGGTTAGGTTAGGTTGATAGGAGGATGTATACTACATCAAATCCGAAGAAATACACCTAGGCCACTATCGGGCCTGTTGTGCGCTCCAATTCAAGAAAAAAAAAAAAAAAAAACAAAAAAATTGTTCACTGAATGTATTATTTTTCCATGTTCAGAAACTCAGTTTCCTGGACGTAATTCCTAAGAATCTTCCAATCGGTGTTGGTTAAGAATGTTATTTCCATCACTTCCAAGATACTTGGATCTAACTTCGACGAATGCCTGACAATGGCAAAGAAAGTGCTCCAGAGTTTCACTGTCCTCTCCACGTGCTCTACATTCGTCTGAATTCGCACGTCCAATTTTGTATAGATGTGCTCGTAATCCTGTGTGTCCACTGAGACTACGTACCATCATACTAACCTCAGACTTGCTCATTTTGAGAAGATTTCTCGTCTTGCTCTCATCAGGGTCACCCCATAGAATCTTTGTGGTTCTACCCACCGTTTCATTATTCCAAGAGGCCTTATGGGATTCTCTCATCCATATTTTTAATTCAGCTTTTGTTGCGTCGAATGGTTTTGCGTTTGTCAGGTTAATTACATCGAGCTCCCTTCCCTTTAAAGCTATTACATTCGCCCTTTCGTTGCCGACTACTCCCGAGTGGCCTGGTACCCATATGATGTGAACCTTACCTCTGGGAGAGTATTCAGTTAAAGCTTTCTTACAATCCAATACGATCTTAGATTTAATTCTATCACCTGATATCGCACAAATTGCCTTCTGGCTGTCGGTAAATATATTAAGCCCTGTGGGCGCCATATTTATTCTAATCCAATTTACACATTCCGTTATTGCTCGTACTTCTGCCTGGAAGCTTGTGTTATGATTAGGTAAACGGTGGTATATTTCTGTTTCTGGGTCTTCAATATAGAACCCCAGGCCCACTTTGTCCCCTAATTTAGAGCCATCCGTGTAGCAACGGATTCCTACTGGTATTTGCTCTAATGTTCCGCTTGACCAAGACATTCTATCTGGGATTAGCGTTTCAAAGTTTCCGACATATTCAGTGTCTGGTATGCGATCAGGCACGTCCGATGATTGTGTATAACCTTACAATGTGTCCAGTATACATTTATACGAGAGATCTTAACTCGTATAATACTTATGTGTATCGAATTTCATCGCTTTACTTGTATTTGTAAGCCAATAATGAACTTTAATGTCACTTTCCGAAGGGGAGCTTATATGGGGATCAATCATACGCCGATTCCAATAAAAGTCAGTAGAGAGGTTTTGGCTCATAAGAAACCTACTTATGTCGAATTTCATCTGAATACTCGTACTTCTAAGCGTTAAAAAAATTTTCTGAAGGGGACCTTATATGGGGGTAGGGTCAATTATGGACCGATCCACATTAATTTTTGTGGAAAGGTTTTGGCTCCTAAGATACTTACTTATGTCAAATTTCATCGCTATAGTCGTATTTTTAAGCGGGTAATGAGCGTTAAAGTAATTTTATGGAGGGGACCTTCTATGGGGGGTAGGGTCAATTATGGACCGATCCTCATAAAATTTGGCAGAGAGTTTTTGAATCATATAAAACTTATTTATGTTGAATTTCATCGCTATAGTTACTTTTAAAACATATATGCCCGTTAAGGCAGTTTTTCGGGGGTCCACTTGTATGAGGGCTTTCCGAAAACGTGGACCAATATAGCACATTTTCAACCCTCTAGCTCATTCCGTTCGGACGCTATCGTGTTTTCAACAGACAGGCAGACGGACGCACATGGCTAGATAGTCTTAGAATTTAATAAGTACCCAGAATATATATACTTTTGTGGGTCTATGACGAATATTTCGATGTGTTACAAACGGAATGACAAAATCAATATACCCCCCATCTTTTTTGATGGTGGGTTTAAAAAATATATATATATACCCTACTCACGAAGATGAAGGGTAAAAAATGTTTAGAGGGACGTTACGGATGATACTGTGTGTTGTTTTTGGCTTGAAACAAGAAATTAAGTATTCAGGGTCTGGAGTAAGTATAAGCTATAAAAGGGGATTTTTTGTAATTTTTCGTTCTTCAAAAAGTACTTTTCGAATTTTCTATAATATGAAATTAAGCTTGTAGGGTCCGGAGTAAGTGTTAACCAATAAAGGGGATTTTTTTTCTTTCTTCAAAAGGTACCTTTTGAGTTTTCTATACTATTAAACCTAAACACATGAAATTACGCATTTAGAGCCCGGAGTAAGTATGAAACTATAAAAGGGGACATTTTGGTAATTTTTCGTTCTTCAAAAGGTACTTTTTGAATTTTCTATAACATGAAATTAAGCATGTAGGTCCCGGAGTAAGTGATAACCTATTAAAGGGAATTTCTTGGTATTTTTTCGTTCTTCAAAAGGTACTTTTTGAAATTTGTATAAAATTGAACCTAGAAATATGAAATTAAGCATGTAGAGCCCGGATTAAGTGAGATCACATAAAAGGGGACTTTTTGGTACTTTTTCGTTCTACTAAAGGTACATAGAAACATGAAATTAAGCATGTAGAGCCCGGACTAGCTGAGAAGCTATAAATGGGACTTTTTGGTATTTTTTCGTTCATCAAAAGTTACTTTTTGAATTTTCTATAATATTGAACATAAAACTATGAAATTAAGTATATATGTACGTGAGAACATAGAGGACTTTTCGTACCCTTTCGTTCTTCAACATATACTTTTTGCATTTTCTATAATATTGAACCTAGAAACTTAAAATAAAGGAGTAAATGAGAACTTATTAAAAGGGACTTTTGACAATTTTTCGTTCTTCAAAATGTACTTTTAATAATATTGAATCTAGAAACATAAAATCAAACATTAGAATTTATAAAAGGGGACTTTCTGGCACTTTTTCATTTTCCTACTCGTATTTTTTATTTTGACTTTTTTGTAATAGAATACGTACTGGCGCTTTTTGATTAAGACACTATGATGAAGGGAATATAAGGTTTGGCACAGAGGAAAATAGAACTCTTACTTGTTATTCCCTCCACCACAATCAGTGTTGATAGAGCGTATATATAAGTTTGTCAATACGTGTGTAACATCAAGAAATATTCATCCGAGTCGATTTAGCTATGTCCGTCCGTCTGCCTGTCTCTGTAAGACTCGCTCACGTAAAAACGATGCTAAATAAATTAATGAAATTCGGCCAAAAGATTCACTATTGTTCTAGGCAGTTTGGTATTGAAAATGTGCAAAATCGATTTATATTTAATTTTACCATTATATACAGATATGATACTGTAAAATTTTTTCACTGTCGGTCCATATTTGGTCATATCTTCCATACATAAAAACAAAACCAAAACAACAAAATCGATTTTCACATTTGATTTTGTAATGTTTTTGCTTTTGAGCACATCATGTTCATTAACTCAAATGTACGCAGCTAGAAAAGAAAACAATGGGAGCAAAACTGAAAAGTTTCTAGCGAAACATTTTCGCAAACGTATCCTGATGGTTTTGCTCATTACAAAAACATTTTTGAGTAAAATTAAAAGAATACTTGTCGGTTTAAGTTTTTGTAGATGTTTATGTGGAATACAGTAGTAATAAAAACAAAAACAAAATAAAAACCGTATATATTAAATGAAATCCACACACACACTTTATGATTCCTTCATAAAATACGTTTCTGCATTTGTTTTGTTCTCAAATGTACGATTGTAAAGGCAAACAAAAGCAAGTACATGAGTGAAAAGCCAACTGTTTTGTTTAGCTCTTTCTCACTTAAAAAATATTTGTTTTAGTTTTGCTCATGTACAAAACGATTTAAAAATTTTGAAAAGTTTTGTACATTATGGAAACGTTTGCGAAATGTTTCGTTTGTTTTCATACTCTGACTTAAACGCAGATAACTCATTACCAAATAATGGTATCCATACAAATTTTGGCAAAAATATTGCTTTTATATATAGAAATGATACTGTGAAATTTATATACAAAATTTTCCACAAATATTACTTTTGTATACAAAAATCTAAATTTAAAATTGTTTCACGATCGGTCCATATTTTTTCATAGCTCCCGTATAAGATCTCCTTCAGAAAATTACTAAAACACAACATAAATCATTACCAAATAATATATATCCTTACAAAATTTGGCACAAAAATTAATTTAGTTTACAAAAATTTTATTTAAAAAGAAATTTCACGATCGGCCCATATTTGGTCATAGCACCTCCCAGATATCTCATAAATTCACATTACTCATTACCAGACAATGATATCCATGTAAAATTTGACACAGACATTACTTTTCTATACAAAATATTATTTAAAATTTTTTTTACGATCGGTCCATAATATGGGTCCGATCGGTCCCATACAAAGCCTCTCCCGAAAATCACTTTAATGCACATCTCTTATTATCAAATAGCTACATATATGTATGTATAAGTAGATACAAATTTTGACAGAAATATAGCTTCTATTTACAGAAATGGTAATGTAAAATCATTTTAACCGTATATAATTAATAGTAGAATTTATAAACCGGTTAACTGAAAAACTGTTTTTATTGCATATATCAATTTGGAGTCCTATGACTACCTCATATTTGGAGTCATACGACTACCTCCAAGTATCTAACGAATCAATAATATCTTCAGATCTGCATGAGTTTATTTCTTATAAGAACAATTACTTATATATATATATATATATATATATATATATATATATATATATATACAGTATTGTTCGAAACCTAAGCAACTTTTTTTGGCATTGTATACAAAGTGCTATATTTTCTATTTTAATTGATTTATTCAAAATTATATAATTGATAATAATAATATTATGCGTCTACATTATAATAACAACAACAAAATTTTAATTCCATTTCGATGTGAGTTACAAGAAAATAATAACTGAATTAACTCCATAAATAGCTGTTCGAAACTTAAGCAACTTTTTGATCTTCTTATGCAAATCTTTGGTCCCTTTGAGTTCCAAACACCTTTATGGAATAGATTAGTTACTAGTGTAGTTCGTAATGAAACCCAATCGGATTTTAAGCTATTCGCCCCTTCAATGTTTTCTAAAACGGCGAGTTCCGAAACAGCACTTCAAAACGCCGAACAGCATCTCTAAGGGATTTGAGTCAGGAAATTTTGATGAGCAATCAAAGAGTTTGGGTCCTATTACCCGATAACAACTCTTAGATCAACTTTGCCAAAGGTTTTGGTTCATTATCATGCTGAAAATCGCAATAAAGTAAGTTGATCTGTTCGATGTACTCAATCATATGATTCATTTTGTTGGCGAAAAACGTCCCAAAAGGAAAAACAATCCAACTTTGTTTGTGTTTCAACATCAGGACTAACTCTTCTCTTTAAAAAACATAGCCACACCCTAAAATTTTGCTCTCTATTCATTATTGGGCCTTTACTAAAAGGGTATATTGTAATATTTCCTTCAGCCTCTGAGCCTCGCATACTCTGTTTGAATTTAAGACGGAAAATGTGGACCCGTTTGTAAATAAAACTGTTTTTATTAGTCTTGCGTATTCTATTTCAATATTCTACCCAAAATTGTACAAAATTTTTGAAAAAATCGAATTTCTTTAAGTAAACTCTGTGCCATGTCACTGCGGGATTCATATGCGGTTACATCATCGTACATTAAAGACTTAAAAAAGCATGGAGGTCACACAATTAAGGTTATGGGCAAGATTTTTAGTGAGTAGAGTAAGTCCTGATGTTGAAATACAAATAAAATTGGATTGTTTTACTTTCTGGGACATTTTTGGCCAACAAAATAAACCAAAGGATTAAGTACATTGAACAGAACAAATTACTTTGTTGCGATTTTCAGCATGATAACGAACCAAATCCTTTAGCAAAGTTGATCTAAGAGTAGTTATCGTATAATGGGACCCAAATTCTTTGATTGTCCATCAAAATCTCCTGACTCAAGCCCCTTAGAGATGCTGTTCGGCATTCTGAAGCGCTGGGTCGAAATCGCAGTTTTAGAAAACATTACAGCTGGCGAGTGGCTTAAAATCCGATTGGGATTCATTACGAACTACACTAGTAACTAATCTATTCCATAAATGTGTTTGGAACTCAAAAGGATCAAAGATTTTCATATGAAGATCAAAAAGTTGCTTCAGTTTCGAACAGCTATTTATGGAGTTAATTCAGTTATTATTTTCTTATAACTCACAGCGAAATGGATTTAAACTTTTGTTGTTGTTATTATAATGTAGACACATAATATTATTATTATTAATTATATAATTTTGAATAAATCAATTAAAATAGAAAATATAGCACTTTGTATACAATGCCAAAAAAAGTTGCTTAGGTTTCGAACAATACTGTATATATGTATATATATATATATATATGAATTTACCAAATTTATGTTATTTAATAAATTTTGCATTATTTCAGAAATAACGTAAATTATTTATTAAAACGTTGTTGTTGTTTTCATGTGTCTGCATGAAAAAAAAACTAATTTTTTGGCGAAATTTTATTGTGAATTTTTTGAGTTCATTGCTCAATTCAAACATAAATATTTAAATTTTTATGTCTAGAGAACATTTTATACGGCAAATACAGAATTTCCTTTTTTATCAGATTTTTCCCTAAGAATGGGCTTTCAAAATATACATATTTCTGAGACTATAAAAATTATTTAGTCTATAATTTTTTGGCTTTAGAACAGAAAAAATCAGTCTCAAACCACAAAATTACTAATTTTGCCCGTTTTTCACCTTTTTATCCCCTTTTTGTCCCCTTCTTGAGAACAGTATAGCATATAACACCCTAAAAGTATATGTTCCAAATTTTAAGGAAATCGGACCAGCCAGTTTAGGCGTGATTGACGAACAAATAAACAAACAGACTTATAAAGAGATTTATAGTATGTATATGTATATTAGGATTAATGTACATACTATCTATACTAAAAAGTAATTAAGTAATTCATAATATTTCGCAAAAATACTTATTTCAACTAAATATTGTCAATTATCTGTTAACCGAAGAACCGCTTTTTCCAAAATTCAGTTTTTCATAAACACTTATGAAAACTTTGTGTTTAGTTTTAACATTTATAACAAAAAACAAGTAAGAGTTCAATATTCGCCTTTGCCGAATCTTATATACCCTTTACCATAGTGTGTTAAAATAGTTTAATTTTACAACATTTAAATTTTCAATTAAAAAATAAAATAAGAAAAAAACAACAAAATACGTAAAGTAATAAAGCCAATCACACACACGTTTTTTAAATAAGCTTGGTTGGTTGTTGTTTTTTTAAGTATGCAATAACATTATTTTTTGATGAAATTTTCAGAGGTTATCTAGGATTTTTGCTTATATCTCCGTCATTTATAGACAAATTTTGCTGATTTTAAATAGGAAATTTCTCGAAAGCATGTCTAACAGAATTATTGATTATTTGTATCCCGAAGATATCTGGAGTCCTCAGAAAATTGATTTCAACAGACCGACAGACGGGCCTGACTTAATAGACTCAGCTATCTGTAAGGATCCAGAATATATATACTTTATAGGGTCAGAAAAATTTAAATTTTTCTGATTTATAATTGAATTTTATTTTATTATTATAATGCAGAACATAAAAGCGATTTGTAGATAAAATTTGTAAAAACAAAATCCTTAAATATTAGTAAATAATGTAAGAGCAAAACAATTGCATTTTAATTGGAAATATTTACATTTTTCTGATTTAATTGAAAAGCTCCAATTAAATTTTGTTATAAATGGCAAATGTCATCGACTTTTTTTAATGAATATAATTTGTTTGATTTTTATAAATTTTTTTTATCACATTTAATAAATAATATCATAAATTTCACCGACTTCTCCGGAGATTTTCGCTTATTTTTTTTTTTTTTTTTTACTTGCAAATTTAATGGCGGTGAATACAACAAGGTTGCCCACTAGTGTAAGTAATGTACACGTAGTTAACAGTCCCAGATTTCAATGGGATTATGTAGAAACCGTTGGGTGTTGAAAAACACCTCCTACCACATACTACTTCTGCAAAAGTGGAGGGTTGTGTTCTAAATAATTTGGAAAAAATATGGTAATTTCATTCATATAATTTAGCTTAAGTGTACTTAATTTGAACTTAAAATTAACAAGTTAGAGTGCTATATTCGGCTATGCCGAATCTTAAATACCCTCCACCAGCAAGCTACTTTTTATTAAAACCCATTTAACTATCTAATTTTTAGTTAACTTGGCAAAATTTGGAGCTAACACAACTTATGGACCGATCTGGAAAAAATCCGTAGAATGATTTATATATACAAAATACACATTTATGTCGAATTTTACCCCAATAACTTTGATTGTCAATGTGCATTTGAGTCATTTTCGGAAAACGTCCTTATATGGGAGTTGTGACCAATTATCGACCGATAAGGAAAAAATTTCGTATGATTTATATGTAAAAAAAAAATCAAGTCGAATTTTACTACAATAGATTTATTAATTAATGAAATATGTGCGTTTAGGTGATTTTCGGAAGTGGACTTTATATGTATAGGAGCTATGACCTTACACAAAACGTATTTGTGTCGAATTTTATCAAGTTATCTTTATTTGATAAAGAAATATGTGCGTTTAAGTGATTTTTTTTGAAGTGGACCTTATATAGGAGCTATTACCATAAATGGATCAATCCGGAAAAAAATTGGTAGAACGATTTATATGCTCACAAAACATATTCAAGTCATACTTTATCCGGATAGCTTTATTATTCAAAGAAATATATGCGTTTAAGTGATTTTCGTAAGTGGACCCTCTATGGGAGCCTATTTCGTAGAGTGATTCATATAAAAACAAAACATAAACAAATTTTATCAAGATAACTTTATTTGACAATTAACTGTGTGGGCCTATACGGGAAAAATTTCGTAGAGTGATTCATATAAAAACAAAATATAAACAAATTTTATCAAGATAACTTTATTTGACAATTAACTGTGTGCGTTTAAGTGATTTTCGGAAGTGGGACTTATATGGGAGCTATGACCAATAATGGACCGATCCGGGAAAAAGTGGTAGAATGATTTATATGTACATAAAATATCTTCAAGTCGAATTTTATCTTTTTAGTTTTAGAATTTAATGAAATATAAGCGTTTAAGTGATTTTCGGAAGTGGATCTTATATGGGAGCTATGAGCAATTATGGGGCCATTCGGAAAAAATTTCGTAGAGTGACTCATATAAAAACAAAACATATTTGTGTCAAATTTTATCAAGATAGCTTTATTTGACAATGAAATATGAGCCTTTACATGAATTTCGGAAGTGGGCCTTATATGGGAGCTATGACCAATAATGGACCGATCCGTAAAAAATTTGGTAGATGATTTGTATGTACACTAAACATATTTAACTCGAATTTTATCACAATAGCTTTAGAATTCAATGAAATATGTGCGTTTAGGTGATTTTCGGAAGTGGACCTTATATGGGAGCTATGTCCAATTGTGGACCGACTGAAATCTACGTTGATAGTATGATTTGTGTTCATATTACATTTTTTGTCGATACCGATATATTTGAGGGAGTTATTAACGATAAACAAATTTCCGAGAATATATACCTTTGTATGGGGGCTATGGGAAATATTCGATCGATTGTAAAGATTTTGAACATAATTGATCACTGCCCTGAGAAAATAATGTGTGACAAAATTCATCGAAATATCTTTGGTAGTTTCTGAGAAAACTTCAAAAGAATTATGGAAAAAACGTAATTTTTTCGAGGTAGTCTCAAATTTTTACTCATAACTTTTTACGTTGTGAACCGATTCAATACCAAACTGCTTAGAATAACAATAAATATTTTGGGTGAATTTGGTTGATTTCCTTTGCTTGGTTTTAACATGAGCGTGTTTTACACAGACAGACAGACGGACATTGCTAAATAGACTCAGAATTTGATAAGGACCCAGAATATATACTTTGTTGGGTCTTAGATGAATATTTCTTGGTGTTACACACGGAACGACAAACTTATATATACCCTCTATCACCACTGATGGTGGTGGAAGGTATAAAAAGAAAGCAAAAAAAAAAAAAAAAACTAAAATAAAATTTTAAATCAAAATTGAAATCAAAAAATAAAAAATCAGAAAATAAAAAAAAAATTAAAAATCAAAATCAATTATAAAATAAAAATTTAAAACAAAAATAACAATTAAGAATAAAATTTAAAATTGTAACAAAACAAAAATTATGAAAAACAAAATTACAATCTAGATCAACGGTTCCCAAATGGGGTTTCGTAGAACCCTAGTGATCCGTAACAAAATCCTAAAAGACGAACGAAAAAACATGAACAAACAATATTCTGGTTTTATATACTTTTTTAAAAAATATTTAAAATATATCCAAATTTTCCATAATTACTAAAATATACAATTTTTGTTCAATAATCCCAGATTTTTTGGTGACTTTTTGATTGAAGTTTGTCAAATTATAAGCAAAAGTATTTATTTATTTACATTATATTAAACTTATATTAATATAAGACTAATATTACTGAAAAGGAGATTAGCTATTATATTAAGTACAAATTAGATTTTTATACACTCCACCACCATCAGTTGATGGAGGGTATATATAACTTTGTCATTCCGTGAGTAACACCCAGAAATATTCATCTAAGACCCAACAAAGTATATATATTCTTGGACCTTATGAAATTCTGAGTAGATCTAGCTATGTTTGTTCGTCCGTCTGTCTGTCTGTATAAAGCATTCTCACGCTAACACGAAGCAACAGAAATTAACGAAATTCACTCAAAATTTCTATTATTGTCCTAGGCAGTTTGGTATTGAAAATGAGCAAAATTGGTTCATATCGAAAAAAGTTATGAAACAAAATTTGAAAAAACTCCGATAAAATTAAGCTTTTTTTTACATATTCTAATGTAATTTTCACAAAAACTGTGCAATATAACTCCATGAAAATTATCTCACATTTGTTTCTATACAAGTGCTTTATTCTTGTTAAAAATTGGTGGAATCGGTCCACAATTTCATATATCTCTCATACAAATGTATATATTTCCGGAAAATGAGTTTTTTGTTAACAACTTTGAATGTCGATTTCTTCACAAAATTTTACAATTTAATGTTTTATGTCAGTAGAATTCATCCAAAGAAAAAAATTTCAGGATCGGTCCATAATTGGTTATAGCTCCCATAATAGGTCCCCTTCAGAAAATCACTTAAACGTACATAACTCATTATCAAATAATGATATTCATTCAATTTGGCACACATATTGTATACTGATATGTTAATTTAAATTTTTTCACGATGGGTCCATATTCGGTCATAGCTCCCATACAAGGTCCCTTTCCGAAAATCACTTAAACGCACATAACTCATTTCTAATTTGAAATATCCATACAAAATTTGGTACAATACAGAAATGTTACTGTGAATTTTTTTTCCGATCGGTCCATAATTGGTCCTATCTCTCATACAAGGTCCCCTCCAGAAAATCACTTAAACGCAAACAACTCATTACTAAATTAAGATATCAATATAAAATTTGGTACAAGTATTGCTCTTATAGCTGAAATGTTACTGTGAAATTTTTTGCAATCGGTCGATAATTGATCATAGCTCCTGTACAAGGTCCCCTCTAGAAAATCACTTAAAAGTACATAACTCACTGCTAAATTAAGATATCCGTATAAAATTTGCTCTTATATACATAAATGACACTATAAAATTTTTTCACGATCGGTCCATATTTGGTCATAGCTCCCATACAAGGTCCCCTTCACAAAATCACTTAAATGCACAATATTAATTACCAAATAATGATACAGAATTTAGCCAAAAATTTGTCTTTATATACATACATTAATGATAGAAGGTATATATAAGTTTGTCATTCCGTGTGTAACACCATGAAATATTCATCTGAGTCCCAACAAAGTATATATATTCCGGGTCCTTATCAAATTCTGAGTCGATGTAGCTATGGCCGTGTGTCTGCCTAAAACACGCTCACGTTAAAACTAAGCAAAAGAAATAAAGCAGATTCACCAAAAACATTCATTGTTATCCTAAGCAGTTTGGTATTGAAAATCAGCAAAATCGGTTCACAACATTAAAAGTTATGAGTAAAAATTTCAGACTACATCGAAAAAAATTACGTTTTCTTCGTATTTTTAAGTCGTTTTCTCAGAAACTACAAAATATAATTCGATGAATTTTGTCACACGTCAGTTTTTTTTACCCAGGGATTATTTATGTTGAAAATCAAAACAATCGATCCAAATTTCCCATAGCCCCCATACAAAGGTACATATTTCCGGAAATGGATTTATCGTTAATAACTTCCTCAAATATGTCGATAGCAACTTAAAATTTTGCATATATAAATAAAACATGAACAGAAATCATACTACGTAGATTCATATAAACGTAGATTTCTATCGGTCCATAATTGGTCATAGCTCCCATATAAGGCCCATTTCCGAAAATCACTCAAACGCGCAAATTTCACTGATAAATAAAGCTATTGAGATAAAATTCGACATGTATATGTTTTGTGTATGTATAAATCACAGTACCAATTTTTTTCCACTTTCGAAAATCACTTAAACGAGCCTATTTCATTGATAAATAAAGTTATCGAGATAAAATTCGTCAAGAAAATGTTTTGTGTATCAATCACTCCACGATTTTTTTTCCGGATAGGCTCGTAATTGGTCATAGCTCCCATATAAGGTTAACTTCCGAAAAGCACTTAAACGTACATATTTTATTAACTCATAAAACTATTGTGGTAAAAAACGACGTGAATATGTTTTGTATACATAGATAAATATTTATGCGAATTTTTTCCCAGATCGGTCCATAATTGGTCACAACTTCCATATAAGGATCATTTCCGGGAATAAATTAAATGCACAATTTCATTGACAAAAAAAGTTATCGGGATAAAATACAACTTGAATATGTTTTGTGTATATATAAACCAGTAGATCCATAAATAGTCATAGCTCACATATAAGGTTCACTTCTGAAAAATCACTTAATACCACACAATTCATTATTAAATGATTATATTCGGATAGAATTCGACATGAGAATATTCTATGTGTAGATAATTCATTCTGCTAAAATGTTTTGCAATTGATCCGTTATAGGTCGTAGCTCCCATATAAGGCCAACGTCCATATCCGAAACCACTTAAAATAATTTTTTTTTTTGACCTAGACAAAATGAGTTCCATATATGCATAAAGAAATTATTAAGTGATAGTACCCTTACTACGGAAACAAAACTTATGTCGAGTTATCTAAAAACTAGATAGTTATATGGGTTTAAATAAAATGTAGCGTGCTGGTGGAGGTTATTTAAGATTCGGCATAGCCGAATATAGCACTCAAACGTGTTTTACAATCGGACCGTAATTGGTCATAGATCCCATACAAGGTCCTCTTACGAAAATCTCTTAAACGCACATTACTTATTACTATTGATACAAAATTTGGCACAAATATTATATTCCAAGATTTTTTCACGATCGGTTCATAATATGGGTGCGATCGGTCCCATACGAGGTTCCTTTCCGAAAATCACTTAGACACACATTAGTTATTACTAAATTACGATATAGATACAAAAATTTACTGAAATATAGCTTTTATGTACAGAAGTTTTACTTAAAGAATTTTTTACGATCGGTGTGACAAAATTACAAAAAATCAATACACTAATCGCGAGACCTAGTGAAGTTGGTAGGTCTAGTATAGTAGATTACAGTACCATTTTCAAATGAAGTGTGGGTCTAAAATGATCTTGAATTGTAAAAAAAATGAAAAATATGTATAAAAATTTGTATTTAGATCTAAATATACACATTTGCTTACAAAATATAAAAGTGCGTGTACTTTTTGAAAAGTACAAAGGAAACTCTTTTCAAAACAGTTGAAAAATATTAAATCGGTTAAGAAAATTTTGAGATATAATTTTTTTGGTCTGTCTAGTCAAAAAAAAAGCGTTTTTTCCAATATCTTCCGGTTTTTAGGGTATATTGAAGATTCTAAAAATGGTAAAATGATCTACTCATCTAGGTCTATAAAAAGCATTATATGGCGTAATGAGTGTTTTTGAGTGTCACACAGTGTAATTGGTCATATCTCCCATACTAAATTCTGCCCCGAAAATCACTTTAACTGCATTATCATTTGAATTTCCTTAAATCTTTTACACACATGCATACATGCAAATTATTAAATATCGCTAAACAATATCTTAGGGCGCTATAAAAATATAAAAGAAAATGGCGTTTGTAATGTTCAATAAATCTTGCAATTGTAACAGATTTGAGCTGTTTAAATCTTGTGGTTTTTGTATTTAAGACATGAAAAAACTTGCATATTTCTACAAATAATTGATCAATTTAAAAAATTATTAATATAAAAGTAGCTGGTAGAGGGTATTTAAGATTAGGCTCTGACAAATATAGCACTCTAACTTGTTTTATTTATTTTTAAAATGTAGTTAAAAATGGCGTTGATGTTATCGTTTGATGTTTCTTTAAGAAGATTGAGACCATTGTTTGATAGATATTTAGATTGAAGACTACTTTGATATGGACAAGTAGAGAGAAGGTGTTTGACTGATATTCAGTAGATGTTGATGTGTAGTGATCGTGTGTCCCATACGTTTGGTAACCGATGCCCAACTGTTATTTGTTAGGTTTATTATTGTTGATATAACGGAAAAGCTGTCGGTGTAAATAACAGTGTTTTTAGTCGCAATTATTATAGCTTGTAAAATGTCTGCTGCTTCGGCTGTAAAAATTGAAGAGAATTCGGCTAATATTTTTGATTTTATGATGTTACCATTTTGATTCACCACTGCATATGCTACATTGCTGCTGTTCTTTGATGCATCGGTGTAGAGTTGTTGCCATTCTGGATTTTTATAAATGGTTTGGTAGAATAATTGTTTGTACATATCACTAGAGGTAGTATCTTTCTTATAGGTTGAGAGGCTGATGTCACAGGTGATAGGGTCGAAAGACCATATGGGGTTCTTGTTGATGTAATTAAAAATTTTATGTTTAAAGTTAATTATATTGTGGTTAAAACATTTGTATAAAGCAGATTGTATTCTTTGATTTTTATTAGAAGACAAAACTTTTGCAACGTCAGAATCTATAATTGAATTGTGAATGAAAGGAGTTTGGGTAAAAGTCGGTTCATACACTCAGAGATCTTTTGTTCAAGTGAGGGAAGATCTGTTCTATATGCATATATGTCGTTCTATATGCATACGTACTGGCTCTTAGTGTTTGGTGATATAGAGTTTTAATTTGATTTATATTAGTTTTTGCTGCACTGCTGCACAAAAAGAGGGTATATTCGATTTTACTCAAAATAAGAGTAGTAAGGAGGTATTTAATAGTATCTATGTATGCATACATAGCATCTAGTAGATAAATATCTAATGAAGTTTGCTCTAGTGACGGGAGATTTTTTGAGCACTAAGATGTGTTTTTTCCAGCTATAGTTTTTCTCAAATATTACTTCTAGTATTTTTTGTTCAGTAACGTTGGGTATTGTACTGTTGTTGATATTAAGATTTGTTGGAGTACAATTGTGCTTTCTGCATACATGTAAAATTGATGATTTTTCCAAGGATATTTTTGCCCCAGACACTTTAGACCAGTTCTCAATATCTAGAATTAATTTTTCAAATGTATTATTTATTTTAGAAGTGTCGTTATTTTTGAAGAGTATGTAAAGGTCCGATCTTGACCTGGTGATGTACTATTTACTTTTTTTAAAGCCAATAATAATTCACATTACATCAACTGACTTTCAATTTGTTTGGATTTGGTGTTGTCGGCATGAATATTTGTAATTGATAAAGAAGAATTTGTTGAAAAATTGCAGTCAAGAGAGTTGGTTGACCACCTGTCAGCAAAGTAGTTTGCAATGGAAATTGGCTCCGTAATAATTCCATTGTTAGTTTCTATTGCGGTTATAGGTTTTGCTTTATTACGACTTGAAAATATGTTAACTTTTTTCCAAAGAAGAGAAATTGAGGAATCTCTTCATATGGTCTCGGTAATTTTTTGAAAACTTTCGGCTTTTGATTTTTTACATTCAAATCTAAATTTTGCATTGACTTTTTTATATAAAACTAAATTATTACAGAGAGGATGCTTTTTGAAAGTTTGCAATTACTTCATTTTGTCGTTGCGAAGTTTTGTGAGAGTTTCATTCCACCAGTAAACGATTCTT
Organism: Lucilia sericata; assembly: GCF_015586225.1. Taxonomy (NCBI): domain Eukaryota; kingdom Metazoa; phylum Arthropoda; class Insecta; order Diptera; family Calliphoridae; genus Lucilia; species Lucilia sericata. Next base: position 195,652 of record NW_023994363.1, on the reverse strand, counting down.
TTTTGAGTTGGTGTTGTTTGTGGTATATGAAAGCAGCAGTTCTAATCGCTTTAGTAATTAAAGCATTGTCTTTGTTAACCTCATGTGAAAAGTTTATGTTACTTAATATATTTTCAACTTCTTGGCCATAAAGATTCCAATTCGGCTTTTTTAAATTGAATTTTCTGATTGGCGTATTTATAAAGTTATTAGTACCAGTAGTTAATGTTGTTTTTATCGGGAAATGGTTGCTGTGATGTAAATCATCTAAAGTTTGACAGTATACGGAAGTTAATAAAGAGGGTGAGCAGCCAACTATGTCGATGTGCGTTAAGGCGTTATGTGTTGAAAGGTGAGTGGGATTACCATCGTAAATAATACATAGGTATGTTGTTTGTATATAGTTAATCCTCGCGTATTATTAGTTTGGGATCCCCATAGTACATCCCAGCTGTTGACGTCCCCAACCAGAATAATGGGAGTTTGAATATTTTTAAAAAGTTCGTTAAAATCGTGTAACGAAAATGGTTCTGTGGGTGGAATGTATAAAGATATTATCGTAAATGTTATATTCAGGGTGATTTCGATAGCAATATTGAGCAGTTTTGATGAATTATAAATACGTAAATGAGGGATATATTCTTTAATGAATAAGCCTATTCCACCTTTGGCTGAGGTGTTGGCAATGTCATTTTCAAAGTAAGATTTTAATGTTTTTAGGAGTAGGAATAAAATTATAAGGACAGTGTGTTTCTTGCAATGAAATAAATTGGGAATTTTCATATTTTAAGATTAATTGGAAGTCGATATAGTTATTAAAAAATCCTTTTATGTTCCATTGTATGATTTTGAATTATGCCATAAATTAAATACAAAATAGAAATAAATAAATAAAGGAAAGTAGTGTGATTTTTAAGTCTCCATTTGATCATTGCCGTCGATAGTCAATCTTCTGTTTGTAATTTTTGCAGGAGTTTCAGTATTTACTTTGTGTTTTTCTGTTTTCTCACGAGATGATTGTTTTAGAGTTATTGAAAATCAGTATTTGTATGTTACAAAACAACATTATGGTGAACAGGTAAGAGTGTTATATTCGGCTGTGCCGAATCTTTTATACCCACTATCAAATCATGTGTCTTAAATATCAAGTGAATTTCGGAAAGTGGACCTATCTATACATATAAAAATTAATGTGTGTTTGTATGTATGTTTGTTTGTTTGAACTTTATAGATTGGTAAACGGCTGGACCGCAAAATGGGCGGGCTATCTATAGTGGGCGTGGTCCATCCCATATAAAGAAAACCTTAAATTAGTATATCTGAGAAAATATAACAGCTAGAGTCCTCCAATTTTTCGGAGCCACTTTAGAATCAACATGAATACTTAGCAATAGGGTGCGTGGCACCTCCGATATGAATTAAATACAAAAAATCGTTTATTTGGAAAACTATTGGAGCTGGAATCTTTAAATCTTGCACGAAGCACATTACTCAGAAACTGCAAGAAAATCGTAAAGTGCAGTTTTTAGGGTAGCAAAGCACACTGGGTATAGCTAGTACTATAAAAATCGATACTTTTGCTACCACAATTTAATCATTTATTGGATTTATTCTAAACTGTTTTATTATATATAAATCGTAGTAATGGTAATACTTGTTTTATCATATTTTTTATGAATTGATTTCCTCTAAATTTACTTATGGTATGGACCGATCCCAAAAAAATTTGACAATTAGAATTATGTTCCTTTAAAACTTGTTTATGTAGTTGATTTACTATCATTTTAAAGCAAGTTATAAGCATTATAATAATTTTTTTAAGGGGACCTAAAATAGGGTCCCCTTAAAAACTCAGAATCACTTTCTGAGTCCGGCCGACTCAGAATCACTTTCTGAGTCGGCCGTCGTTTGACCCTAGCCCCATACGAACCCCTCTTTAAAAAATATCTTAAACGTCCAAAAATTTACTATAACCATTAGTATCGCGATGATATTCAGTATAACTAACCTTTATATAAAATTACATCCCTCTTCCCAATTTTTTGAGGATCGGTCTATTTTTGACCCTAGCTCCCATATAAAGCCTCTTTTAGAAATTTAGTTTTTCATCAATAAATTGCTTATATACATCGGAATTAAGGTAAAATTCAACAACTTTTTTATGAAAAATAAATAATTTTTAAAATATATTCATAGTGTAGGGTATCATATAGTCAGCAATGTATGATTATACTTTCCCACTTGTTTTTATTTAGGAAGTAGAAACTTGGTTACCAAATTTCTGAAATCATGATATTCTAAAAGTTTTTATTTAAGAATTGGAATTAATTGGATTGCTTTAATTTAAATTTATCTTCTGTTGATTAATTTCCACAAGATTAAACAATTTTCTTCACAAACATGAAGATTTAAGATTTTCATGTATAAAATAATTAAATTTATGTAATCCCGAAATATCCCAGGATCCCGGGATTGCAATTTTTAAAATAACGAATCCCGGGATTTGTAAAAGCCAGTCCCGTTTGGCATCTCTAGTGTGCAGACATTGATTTGGTGAATGGAATAGTTTTATTTTTCTTGCAGATATCTTTTCTCTTGAATTCTTGTCGTATTTTGAAAGTGTTGTGGTACCCTCTTCTGATTACAATGTTTGAATGTTGAACTTGGTTTCATATATTCACTTTTTTGGTGACTTTGTTTTCTATGTTGGGTATTCATTCCTATTATCTTGTATAACTGAGGGTGAATTTGATTAATAGGCTCTCATTTTCTTGTACTTTCATCTCTTTAGAGATTGGGGATCACGCTTCTATCTTTTAAATTGGTCGATTAAAGTAAGTTACACTCTTAAATTTAATTAATTCATGAAGATCTTTCTTATCATAGTTTCTGAGCAAGTCAATAAGACTTGTATACTTGTCAAAAACTTTATGTTTCCTACAAATATCATAAAATTTTGCACAATGGAAAATGAGATGACTAGCAGACTTAACAATATTACATGTGTCGCATAAGCTGGAGTCATTTACCCTTATAAGATTAAAAAATTTCTTGTCATACGCATGACCAGTTAGAAGACGATTAATTATTTTAACTTCACCAGGATCCAATGAAAATCCTCTATACCATGGCTTCAAGGGAATTGCCTGGTTTAAGGAAAAGTAAAAATTACCCTTGCTCTGAGATATCTCTGCATAACACAGTTTCAGATTTTGCAAATTTAGGGGGACTAAACTCATTTTTTTTGTGTGTTTTTTTGATTAAGTTTAAATGCAGTACGACAGACAACTGTCCAAATAATAAATAAATGCTTAAGAAAGTGAAGGAATGTAAACCAAAACAAGGTAACGGTATTCTGAATGTCGTGTATATTACAAAAAATAAAAATCTTATTTTTATCTGCCGAGTATTCAATAACTTTGAATCATTATAACTTTTTTGTTTATGGATATTTTTCCATTTTTTTTGCTTTTTAAAGGTATTAATCTATTTATTAATAGTAATAAAGCTTTTTGAAAAATAAGTGAGGACACATTTTTCTGTGCCGTTTAAAGTAAGTCATTTTATTGTAAGTAAGTTTTGAAATTAACAAATATTTAATGGAATCAAAAATATAGAATACCATTTGATTCCAAGGTTCTGTTGGCACTATATGATAAATTGATATATAACCTATTGGGATTACAAAATATTTTTTGCATCTTTTTGCATACCCCATACACATTTTTTCAAAAGTTCATCATGAACTCGCAAATGTCGAATCAACAAATTTTCGATGTTTGGTGTTCCGCTGCGCCAAATAATAAATATGAGCGGGTCTTTGATTTTATTTTAGGAAATATTAGTAATGAATCCAATCAAACTATTGATCTTAAAAAATTAAAAATTTTTGTTAGTAAAATTTGCCATGATATACTGGAAAAGTGGAGGAAGTCTCAAAGATTAAAATCAAAGTTTTTAAAAATTAACAGTGAGTGGCTCGCATATAAAATTGATTTCTCAGTATACTTGAGTCAACCTCCTATTTCAAAGTCCAGAGGTGGTAGACCAACAAAAAATTTCGTTGACTGTTGTCGAAAAACAAAAACAAGAAAAGCAAAGGAGATTGTGAAAGGGACCACTCCGAATGAGTCGTTAATGGCAGCGGCTGTACAACTACATTCATCTGGTAAGCGATCTTCAGCTGCAATTGTAACTGAGCTTGCAAATGCATCCCCAAAAAGAGGTGTCTCAATAAAAATGGCTAGAATGTCTAATGAAAGGCTAACAACTCTTTCTCCTGACCAGGCCTTAGCAATGATAATTGATACCGATTTATCGACGCATAAATATCGATTAGTAAGACAACATACAAAAGCTGTACATCCCAAGATATATCCATCTTACGATTTAGTATCGAAATCGAAGCGTTTATGTTATCCGAATGGTATAGTTGTCACTGAGTCGTATGCGGCTATTAATCTTCAATCTTTAATTGATCATACAGTTGAAAGATTATGTTCCGCTTACGAAGAAGTTTTTCTATCGATACCGAATAATTTCCATGATGTAATTATCATTATTAAATGGGGCTGTGATGGAGCTGAACATAATCAATACAAGCAAAAATTCGCCCAAGAAGATATTTCGGACGAAAATTTGTTTAGTATTTCCATGGTCCCAATTGAAATGTATGTAAATACAAAGGATGGAGTTAAACATACTATTTGGAAAAACTTGGCACCATCCTCAACGCGGTATTGTCGTCCAATAAAATTTATATTTGCTAAAGAAACTAAAGAACTTATTTTAAATGAAGTAAAGTTAATTGAGGAACAAATTTCGTCACTTGTACCAACCACGATAACAATAGGCACTATTGCTGTTACTGTTACTTCCGAATTAATTTTGCGTATGATTGATGGAAAAGTGTGCAGTGCACTTTCTAATTATTCATCGTCACAAGCATGCTATATATGTGGAGCAACACCATTAGCTATGAATAACCCAGTGGCAATTTTAAATAGATCAGTGGATCAGCATATGCTGCGTTTAGGAATTTCTCCTCTCCATGCCTGGATCCGTTTTATGGAATGTCTCTTACACATTGCATACAGAACAGACATTCAAAAATGGCAAGTTAGAGGAGATGAAAAAAAAACAAAATTGTTGGAACGAAACATATCCAAAAAAGATTTAAAATCGAAATGGGATTACTAGTCGATATGCCAAAACAAAAATCCGGAAATTCTAACGATGGAAACACGGCAAGAAGATTTTTTAGAAACGCCGAGAAAACAGCAGAGATAATTAATATTGACATGGAACTGATAAAACGTTTTCACATTATCCTAGAATGTTTAGCATCAGGATATCCAATAAATTCCACAGCTTTTGAAAAGTTCGCAGAAATTACAAGAAATATATATTTAGAGAAATATTCTTGGTACTTCATGCCAGTGACAGTACACAAAGTCCTCTTCCATGCAAAAGAAATTATAGATAGCAGTATTCTTCCAATAGGCCAGTTATCGGAAGAAGCACAGGAAGCTAGGAATAAAGACAACAGAAGATATCGACTAAATTTTACGAGAAAAACATCTAGAGTTGACTCTAATACTGATTTATTGCATAGACTTTTGATATCATCTGATCCGATAATATGCAGTTTGCGCAAAAATCCGAAAACTAAAAAACACGCTTTAACTCCTGAAGTTTTGGCATTACTTAAAGAGCAGGATATTTATAATGACGACTCTGATGGCTCTGATTTGGAATAAATAATGTAAATTAAATGTTTATGTACTTACCTACTATTATATTATTCTGTAACAAATATTAAATTAATAAAAAATAAAAATATATTTTTTGACCAGCTATAAATTTTTTTTCAGTGTAGTAAGGCCCGAGTATTTTTAAATATGGGTTTATCCTAATGGGTTTGCCCTAAAAAATCTCCTGGCCATAACTTTCAATCTTTCCTTGGGGCAATCTTAGCATATTTATTCTTACTGTTACATGGGAGGTGGGCGTGTCAGTTGTCCGATTTCGCCCAATTTTTCTAAAAAGATGCGTCTTTTCATGATAATACCAAGTTCAAAAATTCGTGGCTTTACCATTAATAGTTTTTGAAATACAGAGTTTAGTCCCCCTAAAATGGCAAAATCTGACACTGTGCATAAGAGAGATTCCCCTCATCCTGCAGTTCATTACGAATCTGTCTCAATGTCCACTTTACCGAGTAATCCACCCGAAGAGGAACCCCACAAAATAGCAATGCCGCAACTACTTAGGTCTCACGAACAGCAATCAGTTCAGCAGTCAGAGACGACAATCGCATATCACACTTAAACAAGAAAAAACGATCAATGTGTTCCAAAAAAATAACACATCCTGCTGCCGATTCGGAAAGAGAGCCATCAGTGGCCATAATCTTAAAGCCATTCTTTTTTTACTCCCCAAGAACATGACTACAGTACGCCCTAGTACTTTCCCTAGGAGCATTGTGCTTACCACCAAATAGATTATCAACCTTAAAAGTAACCTTCACATATATACTCGATCTAACACATTTCCCCAGCCTGTTAAAAATATGACCAAATTTAGAGAAGACAAATGAATAACTGTTGTTTAGTTCACTATACGTTGCAATTAATCTAAAAAGGACAGGATTGAATATGAAAATTCAACTTTTTAGCCGTCAAATGTTTATATGGACCTCAAATCCGGAGGAAGTTCAATTCCAGAGCATAAATTATATGAACCGGTATTGATGGTGTAAGACCAAGACATCTTCTAAGAGTCGATTTTTTTAACAACCGAATCTTTTTATCAATATAAGTTTTAGAATGAGCCGTGGTAGTTTTGGCATATTAAATTTTGCCCTATTTTCTTAATTACACTTTTATATTAATGGTAGAATTAAGATGTGATGGTTGTTAGAGCTATTGAGCTGACTAGAAACAGCTTCCAAAACAGCTGAAAACTCATGCGGTCATTGACCGCATTATAAAGTCTAATGCCCTAAAATATCCAATATCCACGTTTAAAGTTGTTGGTAACTGCATCGTTATTTGATGCTTGGCAACTTCTATTGGTGAAAATCTTAATTTTCTAGACATTATAATGAAGTCAAAAGAGAATTTTCATAAAAATTTTCCTATATTACCTCAGAACTTTATTTTATTTGCCATTGGAAGTTGTAATTATACTATGACTCTAGGGGCTCTTCACTGTTTTGGAAACAAATGACAGGTTAAGAAAGCTCCAAGCCATCTCAAAAACCCTCTGAACCTTAAAATCTCAATCCAATTGAGTATATTAGAGATTATTTGGGCAACCATATCAGAATATGACACACCAAAAACAAACAAAACCCTGAAATGGCGTTATTATAAAAATAGGCAAAAAAGTCGGTGAAATTGATGATATTTTTTATCAAATGTGACAAAAAATTTATAAAAATTTGAAAAAATTATATTCCTTGAAAAAAATCGGTCACATTCGCCATTTATAACAAAATTTAAGAATATAAAAAACGCAAAAATTAAATTTTGAATTGAGTCACTTTTGTACTAAAGTTAAGGGTATACTAAATCTCAAACCATAAATAATAGACTTTTTTTTAAAGACAAAACGATATAAAAGACTACAAAACTATATAAAAGACTAAAAAACTTTATCTGAACAATTATTTTTAGCAAAATAAAGCAATTTGATTGTTGTATTTTTTAAAGAATATCTTATATTTTAAAAAGTAAAATCGTGATATTAATTAACGAGATTTTTGATAAAATTTGAACGTATTGTTAATTTTTTAGGTCAATAAAGTATTTTGCTTTTTAGATTTGCTTTGCTTTTTAGATTTGTACATTTTTTAAATATTGCTGCATCTATATATGTATATAAAAATTAATGTGTGTTTGTTTGTATGTATTTATGTTTGTTTGAAGTCTATAGCCGCCTAAACGGCTAAACCGATTTTGTTAAAATTTTCACAGTGTGTTCCTGTATGCCTGGAAGGAAAAATAGGCTACTTATTATTTTGAAATTTCAAGCGGGCGCGGTGCCACCGCTACTTATTAAATAACTATTAAAAGTCGTATTTCTTGGAAACTGGTGCAATTAGAGTCCTCAAATTTTGCACGGACAACTTTGACATCCATAAGAATATTTTTGGACAAAATGGACGGAATGGCTATAGTGGGCGTGGCACCTTCCATATTAAGAAAATATTAAATCAGTATATCTCAGAAAATATAACAGTTAGAGTCCTCAAGTTTTGTCGGAGCCACTTAAGTTTCAATATGATTATTTAGGATAAAAAGTGGGCGCACTAGCAGCAGGGGGCGTGGCACCTCCCATATTAAATAATACAAAAAGAACTTTAACATACCTGTAAACATTTTGGGTAATAAATTGGCAGACTACCAATGGGGGAGCGGCACCTCCCATATGAATTAAATACAAAAAATCTTGGAAACTAATAGAACTAGATTCTTAAAATTTTACACTAAGGACTTTCATATTCATCTGAACATTTTGGGGAAAAAAACGGACTTTCATCAGAGGGTGGCTTGGAACCCCCTTCTGAATTAAATAGAAAAAATTGTATATCTGTGATACTATAGAGGCTAGAATCTTCAAATTTTTCATGAAGAACTTTGACATTCATGTGAACATTTAGAAAAAAATGGGCGGACTTTCAATGGGGTGATTGATTAATTAAATACAATACAATATTATTCTCATTTTTCATAGCTCACATTAAAATCCTTATTAGCGTTCCGAAAAATTGAGGAACTTGCAATAATTTGCGTGTCACCTCCCATGTGTAAGTGTTTTTTTATTTATATTGCTTTTAGGGTAGCAAAGCACACTGGGTACAGCTAGTACACCTATAAGAATTTATCAATATTTGACTTAACATGAAATCTATCGTTTCTTTGATTTAATTTCGAAAATAATAAGTTATTTTGAATTGGGTACATGACATATTAGATAATCAATGGATTTTGACCTAGAAAAAATGTTTAGTGGGGTATAAATCTATATATTATAATAAAAATAATCCGGGTTTTTGGTCATTTTGTATTGATAAACAAAAACTACATTACGGAAACTCCATCTATTTGGGGTGTACTGTGTAAATTTTATTTAGAATTGTAGAATATTGATTATTATTCAATAAATCGAACACGAAGTACCATCCTAGCCACTCTAAGTATGGGAACGTCACCATATACCACTATAGAACTATTACATGCTAAAATCTTGATTTTCAACCTCATATTTTTAATGCTTTATTTTATGAATAAGATACAGTAGGCGTATTTGGATCTGGATTGTTATTCTTGATTTGGGTTCTAAATATATATAAGTATATGTATTAGCTGAAAAATATTGCTTTTGTTGACCTTAGGTGATGATAACCATCTCTATTTTAAAATATCTAAATTAAGTATTTTTCCTGTACTACACGACAGTTCACTTTACATTGGTTCCAAGCAACCTAAGGTCTGTTTAGAGGTCTAAATTTAAACATAGTGTTCCTCCTAGTTCGTATATGGATTTTGGAGAAGATAAATCAGGAATCCAATGGTTTTTCTTGGATACAAGTCGCCTCTCTTTGGCAATTAAAGATTTTGAAAGAGCACTCAGTGCGTTTTCTCTAATAATTCATTGGATCATTTCATAAATTACTCTATTTTATATTTCTTAATGATATTGATTAAACATCTCATAATTATATTTCATTGATTTACACTTGTTCTGGAAATCTAAGCTAATTTTTATACCCACCATCAAAAGAGATGGGGGTATATTGATTTTGTCATTCCGTTTGTAACGCATCGAATTATTCATCATAGACCCACAAAAGTATATATTCTGGGTCCTTATTAAATTCTAAGACGATCTACCCATGTCCGTCCGTCTGTCCGTCTGTTGAAAACACGATAGAGTCCGAACGGAATGAGCTAGAGGGTTGAAATTTTCCAGAAATATTCTCTATAGGTAAGGTTTGTTTGGGCTATATGGACTAAATGGGCTATATTGCTCCAAGTTTTCGGATAGCTCCCATACAAGTGGACCCCCGAAAAACTGCCTTAAAGGGCATATATGTTTTAAAAGTGTAACGAAGTGTATGTAAATAAGTTTTATATGATTCAAAAACTACCTGCCAAATTTTATGAGGATACCTCCCATAGAAGGTCCCCTCCATAAAATTACTTTAACGCTCATTACCCGCTTAAAAATACGACTATAGCGATGCAATTTGACATAAGTAAGTATCTTAGGAGCCAAAACCTTTCCACAAAATTTTATGTGGATCGGTCCATAATTGTCCCTACCCCCATAAAGGTCCCTTCAGAAAACTACTTTAACACTCATTACTGGATTCAAAATACGAGTATAGCGATAAAATTTGACATAAGTAAGTGTTTTACTATCAAAAACTCTCTACCACATTTTATGTGGATCGGATTGACCATACTCCCCATATAAGATCCCCAGCAGAAAATGACTTTAACGCTCATTACTAGCTTAAAAATACGAGTATAGCGATGAAATTTGACATAAGTAAGTTACTTTCAAGCCAAAACCTCTCTACCAAATTCTATGTGGATCGGTCCATAAATGAACCTTCCCCCCTCCCTACAAGGTCCCCTTCAGAAAATTAGTTTAACGATCATTGCTGGCTTAAAAATACGAGTACAGCGATGAAATTTGACATAAACCAAAATCTCTCCACCGAATTTTATGTGGATCGGTCCATAATTGACCCTACCCCCATAAAGGTTCCTTCAGAAAATTACTCTAACGCTGATTACTGGCTTAGAAATATGAATATTCAGATGAAATTCGACATAAGTAGATTTTTTATGAGCCAAAACCTCTCTACTGACTTTTATGGGAATCGGCGTATGATTGATCCCCATATAAGCTCCCCTTCGGAAAGTGACATTAAAGTTCATTATTGGCTTAAAAATACAAGTAAAGCGATTAAATTCGATACACATAAGTTTTATACGAGTTAAGATCTCTCTAACAAATTTGGTGCGGATAGGTCCATAATTGACCCTACCCCCAATATAAGGTCTCCTTCAGAAAATTACTTTAACGATCATTTCTGGCTTAAAAATACGTGAACATTTATGAAAGTTGACATCAGAAACGTTTATAGAAACTTAAATCTACCTACCGAGTTTCATGCGGAAATTTCGGTAAAATGCGATAACAGCGATGCTATTCGATGTAAACATGATTATATGAACCAAAATCGGTCTAAAAAATTTTATGAAAAACGATCAGTTAATTTGATGAGTGATCATGATGTTAGGGAGCATTTATTTATTTATATATATAACACTCTTACTTGTTTTATATTGAAATTGCCTCATTATTTTCCTTTAATCATTTTTAAGGCAAATAACTTCACAGTTTCACATATGATTTTTGCAAATTGCAATTAAAAAATACTTAACACGCGTCCTTTTAACAATAAAACAATACATTCCAAAAAGTAATTCAAAAATAATTTGAAAAACCTAAAGAAATTTACTCGAATTCTAAAAATTCAAAATACTTTATTGACCTGCAAATTCTGATGAAAAATAAACAAATGCACCAAAATTTGTATTTTAATATTTTTTTCTTGGTTTTCCCATTTTACACAATCTCTATTTTTAATTGGAAAACATAAATTTACTTTTTACCAGTTTTTTCGAATTTTATTTATCAACAAAAAACAAAATTCTATTAAAAAAATGTAGGCAAAAAACATAGTTGATTCACTGTATGTGTTCAAATCAATTGAACATGTTTTTATACCATTGACCTTCGTAAGAATAATATTTTAATTTAATATTTTCATTTAATTGACATTTAGAGCACTCCATATGAATGCAAAACATCATGGAGAATATTTTTATACACATAACAATCCATTATTTGTTTAATTTCTTAAAATCTGCCATTATTTATTTAGTTTTAACTGCACGGAGTATATATTAAGGTCCGTCTTAAATTGCAAATAAATTCCGATGGCAATGAACAAAAATAATAGTTTATGCTTTAGTTTTTTCTAACATAACGCTTTTTTCAAATGTAACGCTTTTCTGTCATTTCATATATAGTACACTGTAAAGTAGTACACTATACAAGACTAGAAAATGTTGCAAACTTTTCTTTCAGTGCAAAAAATGCAAAAACAACAAGTAAGAAATTATAGTCGGGCCAGGCCGACCATATAATACGCTACACCTGTTACAAAATTAAAATGTGATTTAGTTTTCATAATAAAGCATTTAAGTTGAATTGCACCTTGCCTCAGATATACTTAAGCCATTTATTGTTGAATAAAATTGTGGACTTTTAAGTCAAATTTTGAAGGTAGCTTTGTATAGGGGCTTTGGTCAAATGAGACCCTATAACTATAAAATTTTTGAGGGTCATCAAGGCTAGTAGAGAACTTGGTTTTGCAGCTTTTTGTCGGGATACGAGTATATTAAACATAATTATGAACTTAAGGGCCTAATTCGCCGGGTTCAGTTGTATGGGGGCTAGGTGAAATAATGGGCCGATGTTAACCATTTTCAATAGGCTTCGTAGTCGGTACCATAGAAGATCATGTGCCAAATTTCATTGAATGATCTTCAAAATTGCGACCCCTAGTTTGATTACAAGGTTTCAAGCCCTATTCGGAGGTTCAGTTGTATGGGGGCTAGGTGAAATAATGGACCGATCTTAACCATTTTCAATAGGCTTCGTCCCTGTGACAATAAAATATCATGTACCAAATTTCATTGAATTATCTTCAAAATTGCGACCTGTAGTTTGATTACAAGGTTTACATGGACGGACGGACATAGCTAAATCGACTCAAAAAATGATTCTAAGCTGATTGGTATACTTTAAGGTGGGTATAGGACCAATATTATTGTGCGTTACAAACATCAGCACATCCCCAATATACCCTCCCCACTAAAGTGGTGTAGGGTATAAAAACTGAAGTGGTGTTAGTGAGGCAAGAAAATTTTACGCTCTGCCGATCAGAGATACAAGCCGAGACGGCTGAAATCAGCGGCGGCTGGCCGCCGGTAATATTTTGCAAGCCGCGCCGCCGCCGACTTCTTTCGGCTCAAAAGCTAAAGGCCTAACTATAATATGCTTAAACAAACTGAAGTCAGCTTAAGCAACTGTGCGAACACATATAAAATGTATGTGACAAACTATAATGTACTTAAGAGAGTTTCGTCAAGTTTCGTCAAAATTTATTTGCTTAAGCAAAGAGCGATACTGACAGCACATTACGTACGGAATCAATTGTTTGTTTATTATACACAAAGAAAATAAAGAAAAATAAAAAAAAATACGTTTCAATAATATTTAATTCCAAATAATCATTAGGTGATTAAATGGAAAAATTATTTAATAAATTTAGAATAATGATATCAAGCAGCATACTGTAAATAATAAAACGCAAACCCAATATTTAAAAGTATTTTCAGAAGTATTAATTAAATAAAATTCTACAGTCTGTTCCTAGGTGCTGTTGGGAATAATGTAATCAAATAAATATTTAAAATTTCTTTGATGATTTTAATATAAATGTATGTATCATTATTTCTAAATTAGAAATATGCAATAAATCAACTTACCATCATCTATAGAATGCATAACTAAGCTTTGACAATTAGCTGTTTTGAGACTCATTTCCTCATTGTGGTGCAATTCGTTACCGTCTTCATCAATACCGTCATTATCCACCCTTGTTAAATGTTCCTGAATATCATCATACTCCTTTGTTAAATGTTTGTGACGCTCAAGTGCTTCAGCAATATCATGTATATCAGGTTGTATTATTGATAACGGCGCCGATGCTACATCATCAAATTGATCATTTCTGACTAGTATACCATATTGAGTGTAAGTTGTCGTTACCAAATTAGAAAAGTTATTGTTATGGAGATGATCCGTTAAATGATCGTTCGCCTCATTTGTTACCGCTATAGCCGCTCCTTGTGTTTCGCATATAATATCAGGTTGTGACATTTTTTTGTCAAAATTTAAAAGTTTTGTGGTTTTATTCAACATTAAAGATTATTTGCGTTTACTTAAACTGTGTTTTTAATAATTAATTTTCTCAGCATATCACATTGAAAATGCTGTCAAATTTAATATAAAATTCCTGAGATCGTACAAAGCAATTATAAGCATTTTCAAAATCGACTTCTTTGGTGTGTCTATATTTTGCCCCTAAAAATTAGGAGAATTAAAGAATTTAATTAAAATATAAAAATTAAATAAGATATTTGTTAATTTATTTTAAATATAATGAATATCATGGCATGAATGTCTCTTATCCGGGTATTCCGATATTTAAAAATGGAAGACTGTAAAATATTATTCAATTATTTTGATGGTAAGAGCATGCGCATCGGCGCCAAAGTTTTGAACAGCTTCGTGTCAAGTGACAACTTCGTGTCAAGTGACCCAACTTTTAAAATCGATGTCTGGATGAAATTTGCACCAAGGTTAGTACTATTGGATAGTAGGCCAGACACAAATTTTCAGCTGTATCGGTCAATAACGACCGGACTTAGAGGCGGTCAACGTTGGAGATTACGGTCATAATAGAGTGTTTTATTCAAATGTGTGTAACTTTTCACCTCTTGGTCCTAGCAAAAATTGTCCAAAGGAGTTCAGATAGGTATTTCTTCATTGTTTCCAAAAAAAAAAAAATATTTTTTTAATGGGCCCTTTTTTGCCTAAAAGAAAGCTTATACAATTTCCTTTAAGGGCTTTATAGTCCCATAATGGGATGCGAGTGGGATATCTATCAAAAAAATTATTTTTTAATTTTAGAACAAGATTGTTTTCAATATTTGGCACGTAATTTTCCCCTATTTTTTTAAAATGGACGTTTTTGTTGTATTTTTTTTTTATTTTGCACAAAAGCAAACTCATGCAATTTCCCCCAGAATTATGTGGTTCCGATTACACATAAATAATATCGCCAATTGATAGCACATTGGGGTAAATGGGGTTGGGGCTCTTAATTCAGGGGAAGATAATATTATTTTTTTATTAATATAGTCGTATTTGTGTGTTTATTTTGTGTTAAACAAATTAATTTCTATTATTTTAATGTCTGTCCGTCTTTCCGCGAATCAATTTTAAATATGTTTGTATTAGTGCAAGGTGCAATTTTGAAGATATGTATTATAATAAAACTTGGCACATAGGTTTATATAAGTAAAAG
Organism: Lucilia sericata; assembly: GCF_015586225.1. Lineage (NCBI taxonomy): Eukaryota > Metazoa > Arthropoda > Insecta > Diptera > Calliphoridae > Lucilia > Lucilia sericata. Next base: position 180,429 of record NW_023994363.1, on the reverse strand, counting down.
AAGGAAAACATTTCAATTTGGTGGGACTGCTCCCTTATTTCACATATTTCCAATACAAACGGACCTTCCGAATATGGTTTTAAGCTTATTAATACATATGGGCAATTCCATAAAAAGGTAAACCACGACTGAAAAAAATAAAATCCCTATAACTTTTGCATTTTTGAAGATAATTCAACAAAAATTTGTAGCACCAAAGACGAAGACTGTTGTAAATTTTTGAAATCGGTCTATTTTTACACCTCCCCTCATACAAACGGCCCCGCAAATATCACTTTTTAGCTCATAATTCTGTTAATTATAATACTATTCCTTCCAAATTGGCAGATCTATAATGTTTATGATTGGACCTCATTTGACCCTAGTTCCATTCAAAGTTTAATTTCAGAAAAACACTTAAACGTCCGTAACTCACTTATAAGCACTAGTATTATAATAAAATTTGGCACAAATAAGTTTTATATGAATAAAAATCCAACCCCGATCCAAAGGATCGGTCCATATTTGACCCTAGTCGCCATATAACTTCTGTGTTTTAATTTTATCTATAAATTGCTTAAACATGTGTATAGGACGGCCATGTCCGACTGCACTTTCCTACTCCATTTTATTTGTTGAGGTGTGTGTGTGCATATATTTCCAAAATATATATTTTATATCCAAAAATAATCAGGAAAAAAATCTATCACATACGATGTGTCACGTACGATATTCAAAAATGTTCATTATAAAATTATATTGCCCATATGTTTCTTTTATTCGTATCATTATATTATATGTAAGAATATTTAAATGTGTTTATAATATTTAAAGAAATAAAACATACTAACTTTCATCAAAATTGCAAAACAAATAGGAAAAAAACTACATTATATGTTTTTGGAATTTAAAAAAAAAAATATAAAAAAAAACTGATATTACTAACATTAATGTAAATATTTAATTGCTACTTTTAAAACAATAATGTTGAAAATAATGATATTAAACAAGAAAACGTAACAAACTTCTTTGTCTGCACTAGGTATTATAAAAATCTTAATTTCTTAAAATGGGGCAAATATGTGCAGTTTTTTTCTTGAATATTAAAGAAGACAGTATACAGTAATTTTCAGAAATTTTTTCGGAACAAACAAATGCTAACATTTTAAGATGCAATCCATTAAATTTCAAAAACAGTTATTTTTAGACTATTTTTCTATTTTAAAAATTATTTTCCATTTTAAAATATTAATTTTATAATTTTTTTCTTATTTAAATAATATTTGAAAAGTCCTTAGATTTACGTTTTTTTCTTGTAAATTTAAAAAATTTTTAAAATTTGACAGCGCAGTACAAAAAAAACAGTAATTTTTCAGAAATAATTTTAGTGCTACTTAAAGGCCCTTCAGACGATCACACTTTACGTACGACAAGTCTAATGAAAAAGTAAAATGAAATTCCATCTGTATGACAAAAAAGAGAATAAAAGTCGTATGATTTATTTTTTGTGTTTACACGATTAGTATAAAACAATAACAAAGTAAGATGGAAACAGTTGTTTCACTTTTTTTGTATGTGTTTACATAAAAATACATCCCTGATATAATGCGACTTGCTTGTTTTTTGAATCATTTCAAAAAATGAAGAGAGCCATACGACTGTCAAATTTTCCATCCGCATTTTCTCTCAATGTGTAATGGTTTCATTACTTATTGCGTTTAGACGATCCCATCCGATCTCTTCTACACAAAATTTTGACAGATCATATTACTTGTGTGCTCGTGTGAATAGGGCTTTATAAATAATTTTGTATAGTTTTATTTGGTACCTAATTTTGCTAAAAAACACAATTTTCAAAATCCTATTAATCGCCATTTTTGCCATGATTTACCCCATCGTGCAGTGGTGGAAAAAATAATAGAAATGACGTTTTTTTTTCATTTATTTATTTCCAAATGACATTAAGCTCTTTAAGGCCAAATACAATTCATACTTATCTATTTAATAATTAACATTTAAAATATAGAATAGAGCTAAACATTAAGCCAAATCCCCGCTAAGATATAGGGAATTAACATAAAGTTAAAGGTTTTTTGTTAGCGTTTTCAAAATATTAATAATCAGATTAATGCCAATTTAGGGGGACTAAACTCAAAATTTTTTGATTTATTTTGCCTTTGTTTGAATTCAATATGAGAGTCCAAATAGTAAACAAATGTATTTAAAAGTAAAGAAATGTGGATCGAAACAAAATAACGGTACTCCAAAAGTCGTGCTTATTATAGAAAATTAAAATCAATTTTTACCTGCTGCATGTTCCCTAACTTTAAACTATTATACTCTGTTGTTTTTGAAGATGTTTTTAATTTTTCTTTTTGTATTTTTTAAGCTTTTATTATATTTAATAATAGCAATATTTTTTTTATAAAAATATAATTGAGAATAAGGTCTCCACGTCTTTTAAAGTTAACCGTTAATTGTAATTATATTAAAAAAGAGATATATGTTGTCATGGACTCAAAAACATAGAAGACCACTTGATTCTGGGGTTCTGTTGTACCCATATGATAAAATGATATATAATCTATTGGGATTATAAAATATTTTTTGCACTCTTTTGCGTACATTTTTGATACCCTCCACCAGCTACTTTTATATTAATACTTTTTTAATTGATCAAATATTTGTAGAAATAAGTTTTCTCATGTCTTAAATAGAAATGTGCATGTATAAATGTGTGTGAAAGATTTAAGGATTTATATATATATATATATATATATATATATATATATATATATATATATAAAATTCATGAGAGTCATCAAGGCTAGTATAGAACTTGGTTCTGCAGTTTTTTGTCCAGATACGATTATATTAAACATAATTATGAACTTAAACGCCCTATTAGTCCGGTTCAGTTGTATGGGGGCAACTGAAACAATGGACCGATGTTAACCATTTTCAACAGGCTTCGTTTCCTGTACCAAAGAAGATCATGTACCAAATTTCATTGAATTATCTTCAAAATTGCGATCTGTAGTTTGATTACAAGGTTTACAAGCCCTATTCGGGGGTTCAGTTGTATGAGGGCTAGGTGAGATAATGGACCGATGTTAACCATTTTCAATAGACTTCGTCTCTGGTACCATAGAAGATCGTGTGACAAATTTCATTATCTTCAAAATTGCGACCCCTAGTTTGATTACAATGTTTACAAGGCCTTATGCAGGGTTCAGTTGTATGGGGGCTAGGTGAAATAATGGACCGATTGTAACCAGGCTTCTTATATATATATATATATATATATATATATATATATATATATATATATATATATATATAACAGGCTTCTTACCTGGGACAATAGAAGAACATGTACCAAATTTCATTGAATTATCTTCAAAATTGCGACCTGTAGTTTGATTACAAGGTTTACATGGACGGACGGACGGACAGACGGACGGACATAGCTAAATCGACTCAGGAAATGATTCTAAGCCGATTGGTATACTTTAATGTAGGTATAGGACCAATATTATTGTGCGTTACAAACATCAGCACAAACCCAATATACCCTCCCCACTAAAGTGGTGTAGGGTATAAAAACCACTAAAATATTAGCAAATGCAACAAATTTCACTCTAGAAAAAATATATTTATTGTTTATGAGCAAAAAGTACCAATTTTTACCGTTTTTCCCCTTTGGCCCTTTCTGGGCCATGTTACGAAAAAAATATAGACATTTAAGCTTCCTAGTGTAGATCTATCAATTTTTTAAAATTGGTGTGGTTGTAACATGTACTGGCGTAATTGGAACATGCACAAAATGTGCAAAAAGTACCAAAAATACAAATATTTTCCTGTATTTTAAATTTTTTTAAATACTAATATTTAAGTGATATTATCTTAAGTATTTTTTCACTCATATTTAAAATTTTGACTCTATAAATATCTTTTTTACAAATGAATGTAGAATGCCCTCTTTTTCCCGTTTTTACACCCTGAAAGGTTGGCAGTCACAAAAGTTCTTTACTTATACATAAAGTACTGCTCAAAAATATAGCGCACCTTGTATTAGATTTTTTTCTTTTCATTTTATTACAATTAATTAAGTTACAAAAACATGACTGATGGCAAATTCAAGAACGAAGTCCACTTTATGTGGTAAGTATCAAAATTCAGTGTAAGATGACAAAATAACTTTATTAGGGCTTTTTATAGAAAACTAACCAAAAAAAAGTTAGAGTGCTATATTCGGCTATGCCGAATCTTAAATACTATCTAATTTTTAGTTAACTTGGCAAAATTTGGAGCTAAGGCAACTTATGAACCGATCTGGAAAAAAATCCGTAGAATGATTTATATATACAAAATACACATTTATGTCGAATTTTATCCCAATAACTTTGATTGTCAATGTGCATTTGAGTAATTTTCGGAAAACGTCCTTATATGAGAGTTGTGACCAATTATCGACCGATAAGGAAAAAATTTCGTATAATGATTTATATGTCAAATTCAAGTCGAATTTTACTACAATAGAGTTATTAATTAATGAAATATGTGCGTTTAGGTGATTTTCGGAAGTGGACTTTAGGAGCTATGACCTTACACAAAACATATTTGTGTCGAATTTTATCAAGATATCTTTATTTGATAAAGAAATATGTGCGTTTAAGTGATTTTTTTTGAAGTGGACTTTATATAGGAGCTATTACCATAAATGGATCAATCCGGAAAAAATTTGGTATAACGATTTATATGCTCACAAAACATATTCAAGTCATACTTTATCTGGATAGCTTTATTATTCAAAGAAATATATGCGTTTAAGTGATTTTCGTAAGTGGACCCTCTATGGGAGCCTATATGGGAAAAATTTCGTAGAGTGATTCATATAAAAACAAAACATATTTGTGTCAAATTTTATCAAGATAACTTTATTTGTCAATTAAATGTGTGCGTTAAAGTGATTTTCGGAAGTGGGCCTTATATGGGAGCTATGACCAATAATGGACCGATCCGTAAAAAATTTCGTAGAGTGATTCATATTTAGACTAAACATATTTGTGTCGAATTTTATCAAGATAGCTTGGTTTGACAATGAAATATGAGCCTTTAAATGATTTTCGGAAGTGGGCCTTATATGGGAGCTATGACCAATAATAGACCGATCCGTAAAAAATTTCGTAGAATGATTTGTATGTACACGAAACATATTTTATCACAATAGCTTTAGAATTCAATGAAATATGTGCGTTTAGGTGATTTTCGGAAGTGGACCTTATATGGGAGCTATGACCAATTGTGACCGACTTGCGTGTACAAAATTTTGTGTTGAATCCGATATATTTGAGGGAATTATTAACGATAAACTAATTTTCGGGAATATATACCTTTGTATGGGGGCTATGGGAAATATTCGATCGATTGTAAAGATTTTGAACATAATTGATCACTGCCCTGAGAAAATAATGTGCGACAAAATTCATCGAAATATCTTTGGTAGTTTCTGAGAAAACTTCAAAAGAATTATGGAAAAAACGTAATTTTATCGAGGTAGTCTGAAATTTTTACTCATAACTTTTTACGATGTGAACCGATTTTGCTGATTTTCAATACCAAACTGCTTAGGATAACAATAAATATTTTGGGTGAATTTGGTTGATTTCTTATGCTTAGTTTTAACGTGAGCGTGTTTTACACAGACAGACGGACATAGCTAAATCGACTCAGAATTTGATAAGGACCCAGTATGTGTATACTTTGGGTCTTAGATGAATATTTCTTGGTGTTACACACGGAACGACAAACTTATATATACCCTCTATCACCAATGATGGTGGTGGAGGGTATAATAAAAACATTTTATTAAAATAAACGATAAAAAAATATATATATTTTTATACCCACCATCAGTTTATAATACACCGAAATATTGGTCATAGGCCCAAAAAAGTATATATATTCTGGGTCCTTATTAAATTCTAAGACGATCTAGCAATGTCCGTCTGTCTGTCTGTCTGTTGAAAACACGATAGAGTCCGAACGGAATGAGCTAGAGGGTTGAAATTTTCCAGAAATATTGTCTATAGGTAAGGTTTGTTTGGTATTGAAAATGGGCAATATAAAAAATAAAAACACCGCTAAATGCAACAACAAAAGCCACAGCAGAAAAAATAATAATTTCCAACAGTGTTGGCACTTGTTAATAGTGTTGACACAATAGGCCGTTTTTTATCATAACTTTTAACTGCGTCATTGTGAAACCTTTTCCCTATCCTCTGACCACTAATTTCTTGTGATATTGGTGTTGTTATATTGATTGTTGTTGAACTGTTTGATGACGAAGGTATAGCACTGGTCACCAAGCAGTTTCATTAACAATAATCAATTTTAGGAACACTATATCATAGGAAATTGACAATTGATTTGAAGCTCTTCTTGTATCGTAATGGCGGGTCGCTTTTGCATCGACTTTTGCAACATACGCGGGTTGAGAGCGAATTTTTTCTCTGTATATGCTCACGTATATCTCCATCAGCCGGATGTTTTCGCCTTATGTGAAACCCAGGTATCTGAGAATGCTGATCCACAGGATTTTTATATACCTGGGTATCACCTTCTATCGCTTTTCAACTTCCATCGGGGCATTGGTATGTACGTTCGCAATGAAGTTGTCTACCAGTGCCAGCAACAATTAGGCACGAATGATACCGAATTTAGCTGTCTCTGGGTTAGATTCAAAATCAGGACACACTATTTGCACTTCGGGATTCTTTACAGAAGTCCAAACGCGGGAAAGGATGCTACCATATTAAACTTCGACGCCCTTTCCGATTCCATACTGAAGATTCTTGAGAGTTGTCCGAACAGTGAAATTGTAGTTGCTGGTGATTTCAATGTTCACAACTCATCTTGGCTTCGCCATTCAAGTCATACAACTCCGGAAGGCCAATATGTTGAGTTATTTGCCGCGCACAACCACCTTGCACAATTAGTGAATGAACCAACACATATTTCATGTGTTGAAGGGCACCAAAATAATACCCTCGACCTCTTTCTCACCTCACATCCTGATAAGTATGAAGTGGATATTCTTGCACCTTTCGGAAATTCGGATCACTGCACCTTTTCGCTCTCTGAACTTCGTAACGTTTCAAAAACAGCTTCGAAACGTTTAATTGTTATTTACGAAAAGGATCGCTGGGCTCAGCTCAACAAATTCTATAGGCAATTCAATTGGAAACTTTGTTTCCTAGACAATAACGTCAATGTCATGGCGAAAATGGTTGAAAATATAATTATGCTGGGAATGAAAACATTCATTCCATCAAAAAAATCGTCGATTAGACCTAAGCAAAATCAGCAGTGCAAAAATGCAATCAGATATAGAGAGGAAGCTTTCAGAATTTGGCGTAATAACAAAAACGTCCAAACTGATAAGCTGCGCAAAAAGGCGAGGTCTTCGTGTGCCAGAGTGCTAAGACGCCAAAAAGCTCTACATGAGAAGCGCCTTCGCACTAAGGTTCTTGCTGCTCCTAGGGGCAGCAAAACCTTTTGGTCGTAGGTTAAAAGTGTAAAGGATAATGCTAGGTCTTCAATTCCGACGCTTTTCAAGGACAACCAAATATTCACTGACCCAGTTGATAAAGGTAACCTTTTAGCTGAGTTATTCGCAAACAATTCTTGCTTGCCGGTTAGCGATCAACCACTGCCCGAGCTCGAAAGTGTATCAATAACTATGCCAAATATATTCTTTCGAGCGCGTGCCGTTAAAAAGGTTTTAACAGATCTCAACATAAACAAGTCTTCTGGACCAGATGGCATACCGGCACTGGTCCGACCGAAAATGGAATACAACTCTCATATATGGGCCGGAGCTTCGAAGTCTATTTTGGAGCTACTCGACCGCGTACAAGAGAGGGCGAAGGTACTTATCGGTGACAGTAGGGTATCCAACTCTATTGATTCACTGGAGCACCGTCGCAACGTGGGGTGTATTTCACTGTTCTATCGATACTACAATGGAATGTGTTCCTTTGAAATTAGGGAACTTGTTCCCGATACCCGTATATTCTTGCGTAACACACGTCTTTCTTCAAGAACACACCCATTTGTGGTAGATTGGCCAGTGGACCGCACAACAGACTACAAGAAAAATTCATTCTTATGCCTTAGTAGCCAAAATATTTCTACCACATTTTATGTGGATCGGTCCATAATTGACCATATAAAATCCCTATCAGAAATGACTTTAACGCTCGTTACTGGCTTAAAAATACGAGTATAGTGATGAAATTTGACACAAGTAAGTTATTGAAAGTAAAAAAAGCCAAAAGCTCTCTACGAAATTTTATGTTAATCGGTCCATAATTGACCCTACCACCACCCTCCCCCTTTTTAGATCTCCTTAAAAAAATGTCTTTAACGATCATTACTAGTTTAAAAATACGAGTACAGTGCTAAAATTTGACATAAGCAAATCCCTTTTGAAAAATCTCTCCACCGAATTTAATGTGGATCGGTCCATAATTGACCCCCATAAAAGTCCCCCTCAGATAATGACTTTAACGCTCATTATTGGATTCAGAATACAAGTATAGCGATGAAATTTGACATAAGTCTTTTAAAAGCCAAAATCTCTCTACCACATTTTGTGTGGATCGCTTCACAATTGACCCTACTCCCATATAAGATCCCCACCAGAAAATGACTTTAAGGCTCATTACTGTCTTAAAAATTCGAGTATAGCGAAGAAATTTGACACATGTAAATTACTTTCAAGCCAAAATCTCTCAAAAATATCTCCACCTAATTTTATGTGGTTCGGTCCATAATTGACCCTAACACCCTTCAGAAAATTATTTTTACGCTCATTACTCGCTTAAAAATACGACTATAGCGATGAAATTTGACATAAGTGCTTTACTAGCCAAAATCTCTCTACCACATTTTATGTGGATCGGTCCATAATTGACCCTACCCCCCACATAACATCCCTATCAGAAAATGGCTTTTAACGCTCATTACTGGCTTAAAAATACGAGTATAGCGATGAAATTTGACACAAGTAAGTTACTTTCATGCCAAAACCTCTTAAAAATCTCTCCACCAAATTTAATGTGGGTCGGTCCATAATTGACCCTACCTCCCATATTATGTCTCTTTCAGAAAATGACTTTAATGAAATTTGACAAAAGCAAATCTATTGAACAAATATCTCTCCATCGAATTTTATGTGGATCGTTCAATAATTGACCCTACCCCCGTAAAGGTCCCCTTCAGAAAATGACTTTCAAAATACAAGTATAGCTATAAAATTATACTAAAGTAAGTTCCTTGCGAGCCAAAATCTCTTAACCAAATTTTATGTGGATCGGTTTATAATTGACCCTACCCCCCAAAATGTCACTTTCAGAAGATAACTCTAACGCTCATTACTGGCTTAAAAGTACGAGTATTGAGATGAAATTCGACAAGTTTCTTTTGAGGCAAATGCTCACTACTGACTTTTATGGGAATCGGCCCCCCTTCAGAAAATGACTTCAGAGTTCATTACTAGCTTAAAATTACGAGTAAAGCAATGAAATTCGACACACAAGTTTTATACGAGTTAAAATATCCATACCAAATTTAGTGCGGATCGGTCCACAATTGACACTACTCCCCATATAAGGTCCCCTTCAGAAAATTACTTTAAAGATCATTTCTGGCTTAAAAATACGAGTACAGTTATTAAATTTGAAACTTTTATAGAAACTTAAATCTTCCTACCGAATTTCATGCGGAAAGTGTCGCTAACTTATCCTACCCGCCCATATAAGCCTGAATTCAGCGATGCTATTTGATGTAAACATGTTTATATGAACAAAAATCGGACTAAAAAATTGTATGAAAAACGGTCAGTTAATATGATAAGTGATCATGATGTTAAGGGAGCAATCCTCTTATGGCATACGGTTTGATGGTGGGTATATGAGATTCGGCACAGCCGAATATAACACTCTCACTTGTTTACTTTGTTTTTTATGATAACGTTTAATTTACCGTATAGTTCCTGACAACTGATTCAGGGGTCCGACATTCAAAATTTGTCTAATAAAATTAACAAATAGTGAAAGAAATTACTTAACTCTTAGACAATTTTTAAATTAGACATAACATTCTATGCCCGACTTCTGATATATCGGATCCTTCCCCAAAATCTGAAATTGTGGCTATACAATAATATGGAGCATTTAATTATATGAAATATAGGCTTTTGAAAAGCTCACTTTTATGCATAAACAGCTATTTTATAGATATTTAAAAATGTTCAAATATTCATTATCAAATGAAAGGTTTTCAGTTAGAAACCCTTCCAGATCCTACTTCCTATCAAAAAAGAGGAAAGTTTATTATATCATACATCACTATAGTGGTCTAAGTTTGTCCATCCGACTTGTAATCAAACTACAAGTCGATATTTTCACAGATAATTCTATGCAAATAGGCTGATATGTTTCGTTTTATCCAAGGACGAAGTTGTTTGAAAATGGATTAAATCGGACCATTATTCCCCTAGCCCTCATACAACCGTACTCCCCGAATAGGGCTCTGGAGCTCTTAATAATGGCTTCAAGGTCGTTAATTCCCTCTTAAACACTACAATTATGATGGAATTCAGCACATCTATCTCTTATAAGAACATAAAACCCACCACTAAATTTTATAGCATCGGTCCATAATTGATCCTAGCTCCCAGAAAATCAGTTTTTCATCAATAAAATATTGTATGGAAATTAAGACAAAATTCAATATTAATGCTATTTTAATATATATAAAATATAAATCCTATTTTAGATATGCTCATATCTGGTATCATATGGTCGGCCATTCCCGATTATTCATTTTTTATTAGTTTTAATTATTTCAAGAACTTCTTTAAAAATATGTAACTAATTAAAGGAATGGTTAATTTATCATAAAATAATTTGATCACTTTTTATAAAAATGAGTATAAACATTTTTAAAAATTGTTAAAAAAACATGCAAGTAATTGTATGGAAAAACAACTTAACATAACACTTTAATTTTTAAAATAGGGGGTAGGATGCAATTTTTGTATTGTAAATTAATTTGAAAACAAGTTAGAGTGCTATATTCGGCTATGCCGAATCTTAAATACCCTCCACCAAGCAAGCTACTTTTTATTAAAACCCATTTAACTATCTAATTTTAGATAACTTTACAAATTTTTTGTTTCCGCAGTGAGGGTACTAACATTTATGCATATGTGGAACTAATTTTGATTAGGTTCATAAAATTTTATATAAATAGGCCAGTTGCAAACATTTTAATTTAATGATTTATGTATAAACAAGCATACTCATGTCGAATTTTATCTGAATATAATCATTTAATAATGAATTAAGTGGTATTAAGTGACACACAGACAGACAGACGGACGGACATAGCTTAATCGACTAAGAAAGTGATTCTGAGCCGATTGATATACTTCAAACAAACATCAGTACAAACGCATAATACCCTCCCCACTGTAGTGGTGTAGGTTATAATAATAGAAACGATTCACCGTATTACACTGGAGAGACAAGCTGAGATTTATTAAACTGCGTTTTGTATTTATTTTTAAAAATTTTAATAAAAAATGAAATTCTTAATATAAAAGTATAGTTTTTACTTTAATTTTTATGTAAACATTTGTTTTTTCGAAGCTTAATTGACTATATGGATCCTGACAGCTGAATCAGAGGCCCGATTTTCAAGTTCTCTTAAATAAAAAGTTCAGATAGTGAAAGATATGACTACTAATGGTTAAATTATTTAAAAAATTAGTTATTGAGAAGACTTCGAGAAGAAAAAGTTTTTAATCCACTTATAGATAACGACAATCCACCGGTTTTTGGGCCAAATTTCGAGCAATATTTCGCTATTTTGCAATTCCACCCGTTCTTGGTGGTTAAGAAGGGGCTTACATATCAAAGTATATTGATGGACTTGTCAAATAATGCTAAAATAAGATAAATTTAACATAAAAAGTTCACAAAATCTACAAAAAATTAAATTCAGTTTGAATTGTAGGTAGTTTACTGTAACGTAAGTTTAGATAAAATGCACCCTATTATATAACAAGTTAGAGTGCTATATTCGGATATCGGATGCCGAATCTTAAATACCCTCCACCAAGCAAGCTACTTTTTATTAAAACTCATTTAACTATCTAATTTTAGATAACTTTGCAAAATTTTTGTTTCCGCAGTGAGGGTACTAACATTTATGCATATGTGGAACTAATTTTGATTAGGTTCATAAAATTTTATATAAATAGGCCAGTTGCAAACATTTTAATTTAATGATTTATCTATACACAAACATACTCATGTCGAATTTTATCTGGATATATTCATTTAATAATGAATTAAGTTGTATTAAGTGATTTACAGAAGTAAAATTCCGTATATCGGTTTACATATATACAAAATACACATTTATGTCGAATTTTATCCCGATGACTTTGATTGTCAATGTGTGTTTAAGTAATTTTCCGAAATGATCCTTATATGGGAGTTGTGACCAATTATGGACCGATCAAGAAAAAATTTCGTATAATGATTTATATGCAAAAAAAAATCAAGTCGAATATTACTCCAATAGATTTTTTAATTAATAAAATACGTGCGTTTAAGTGATTTATTCCAGTATAGCCACAATTTTAGATTTTGGGGAAGGATCCGAGATATCAAAAGTCGCGCAAGGAATATGACGTCGAATTAAAAAATATATAACAGTCCTCCTCGGACTGTTAAGGGGTGAAAATTGTACCTATTTTTGATACTTTTTTCATAAAACATTGTTTCCTATGTATTGACTTGTGTATATGAAAGAATAACTTAATGATGGGCTCCCACTACGACATTGCAACTTTTTGGAATGAAATGTTTATTACTTGAATAGGGAGTACCAAAACGGTGAAAATTAAATATGCTAATGGGGTGCTAATTAGAAATCCGGCACAAAGGACTATTTTTGGTACTTTTTCGTTTTTTTAGCTGGTATTTTTATGTTTTTTATAATATTGATCCTAGAAACATAAAACTAAGCATGTAGAGTCCGGAGTAAGAACATATAAAAGGGGACTTTTTAGTACTTTTTCGTTCTTCAAAAGGTACTTTTTGAATTTTTTATAATATTGAACCTAGAAACAACAAATTTAGCATGTAGAGCACTAAGTAAATGAGAACCATAAAATGGGACTTTTTTGTACTTTTTCGTTTTTCAAAAGGTACTTTTTGAATTTTCTATAATATTGAACCTAGAAACATGAAATTAAGCATGTAGAGCCCGGAGTAAGTGAGAACATATAAAAGGGAACTTTTTGGTACTTTTGTGTTTTTTATAATATTGATCCTAGATACATGAAATTAAGCATGTGAAGCCCGAAGCTAATGAGAATCTATGAAAGAGGAATTTTTAGTACTTTTCCGTTCATTAAAAGGTACTTTTCTATAATAATGAAGCTAGAAACATAAAATTAAGCATGTAGAGCCAGCTGTAAATGAGAACGGGAAAGGGGAGAAAGGGGACTTTTTGACACATTTTCGTTTTTTAACTGGCACTTTTTGAGTTTATTATATTATTGAACTTAGGTACATGAATTTAAGTATGTAGACCCCGGAGTAAATGAAAACATATAAAATGGAACCTTTTGGTACTTTTTCGATCTTCAACTGGTACTTTTTGAGTTTTCTATTTTAATGATCCTAGACACATAAAACTAAGCAACCAGGGACTTGATTGACTGAAAATTTAAAATGGGGTATTTTCTGGCACTTTTTCGATCTTTACCTGGAACTTTTTGAATTTTCTATAATATTGAACTTAATAACATGAAAGTAAATAAAAGAGGTCTTTGGATACTTTTTCGTACTTCAACTTTTTGAGTTTTCTAAAATATTGAATATATAAACATAAAATTAAACACTGAGTGTCCTGAAATATTGAACCTATCACGGCAAAACTATAAGATCTTGATCGGATGCCACGCCCCTTTTTACCCCCACTTTTTGTAAAACTATTCTTACACCAATTTTGCAATCACAATATGCAAAAACTACCAAACCAATTAACCTGAAATTTTGCATACCGATAGGTATAAGCTTGGAAAGAACTATAGGCTATATATAAGAACTTGATCCGATGCCACGCCCCTTTCTACGCCAACTTTTTATAAAACATCCTTACCTATATCTTATCCTATAATTATATGAAATAGAAAGTTTGTTACGCTTTCACGGACAAACTGCTGAACCGATTTTCATGAAATTTAGAACACTAATAGTTCTATTCTAAAGTGAAGCAATAGGCTATAAAAAATCATGATTTGACGTCACGATTCTTCTTATGCTCACTTTTTTCTATATAATTGTTATAGAAAATTTTCATTCGAGGCTTACAGAAAACTATTGAACCGATTTACATAAAATTTAATATACCGATCTCAGGTTCTAGATCGGACGCCACGCCCCTTTTTACACCAACTTTTTGTAAAACAATTATTAAACCAAATTTACGTTCAGGCATACAAAAAACTACTGATCCGATTTTCATGAAATCTGTTATAATGAATGTTGTGGAATGAACAGTACGACATATTACATCTTCAAAACGTATAATATATAATAATAAATATATATGAGACTTTTTTATTCTTTCACTACATAACTAATAAAGGTTATAAATAACCTAAAGGTGGAAGGTTAGGTTATTTTAAGGAAGAGAATGTTTAATACATTAAATTCGAATAAATACACCTATGCCACTAATTTCGGGCCTGTTATAATTTTAATGAAATGCAATGACCTTTTTCCGTCCATTTTTTGTTACATTTATAATGCTCATGATATATACTTCTTATAGTTAATGAGAATTATTATTTAGGTAGTTAAAATTTAAAAAAAAAAAATTATTTTTATTTGAAAACTCTAAAATATTTGTAGGTCCTTAACTTACTTTACGATTAGGTAAAATAAAACTCTGTAGTCAATTTAATTTATTATCAAAAATCGATTTTTCATCTAAAGCGTAAAATCGGTTGTGGATTCGTATACCCCATCACTTATATTTTCCACGCCAAAACTATTCTTATTTCAAAACCTGCATATCCTCAAAAAAAAAACTATTTTAAAACAGAATCGGAAATTTTTTATCAAAGTTATATTGTTGTAGATCTGTATATATTACTCCCATCACTTATATTTTCCACCGGTAAACTATTTTTATTTCAAAACCTTTAATTTGCTGTATATCCTCAGAAAATAACAATTTTAAAAGAGAATCGGATGTAGTTTCCTACGATCGAGAAAACTATAAACTATATTAGATCTTAAATGAATGTCTACGATGCCACTTTTGTATGCAGTACTGAACAAAAAAAAACTATAATTATATTAGATCTTGAATGAATGTCTACGATGTCACTTTTGTATGCAGTACTGAACAAAAACCGCTCCTAAAATAGGGTAAATAATATATTCAAATTACATTTTTCTCGAAAATTCGAATTTTAATTTTAAATCTACAAATCCATCTAGAAAATCATTTATATCTCCTTTTAAAATTTCTATTTATATAACTCTTTAAAAATTTACTTTAAATAACTCTCAATTCGAGAAAAAATAAAGATCCGTAATCATATTCTCACTCACTCATATTTTTCATACAAAAATATAAAATTTAAATTTATTGTTAAATCGAGATAACAATAAAAATCTGCAATGAGTTAAAAAAAAAACCTTCATAAATTATCATGATATAAATTCGGTTGCCATTTTTTGAATGCAGCTCAAATCTAAAAAACATGATATGTATTTGACTACTCATTTGAGTGTCCTGAAAGACAGCACTTTTGCAAATCTTATATAGGTATACCTCTGAAACGATGCATATAAAGCATTGTTCATATAAAATATAGATGAATTCATCTTTCAATATCTTTTTATACTTTTAGAAAATTATTCACCAAAAATTCTGCACGTATGTACCAACGTATTTATTCCAAGCTTTTCAAATTAAATAATGATTTTGAATAATTCCAGCACACGTTTTTCCATTTACCATTAACAAATTCCGAAATTTTTTAAT
This sequence comes from Lucilia sericata, assembly GCF_015586225.1. Taxonomy (NCBI): domain Eukaryota; kingdom Metazoa; phylum Arthropoda; class Insecta; order Diptera; family Calliphoridae; genus Lucilia; species Lucilia sericata. The sequence continues at coordinate 164,304 of NW_023994363.1, read as the reverse complement.
TAGTGGGGAAAAAACTTTCGGTTGATACAGCTGTCGCTGGGTTGACAATCTTTGGCCGAGTATGACTCGGGTCGTTCCGGAGCGAAGATCCAATTGTCGTGGGAACGTTTTAATAAGTAAAATTATTTGGGTAACTTTTTTGTATATCCAGCGATATTTGATCTTTAAACCTTTATTTCTTCGGATTTAATAAGTGGTGTCTAAATCCATCCAAAACTTTAGTGTGGATGCATAAAAGCTAATGAATAAAAATAATATTTTTAAACATACTTTTTTATAAATGGATGTATTTTTGAGAAACAAAGACGAAAAACTGTGGTTTTTTCGTCTTTGTTTCAAATTAAAAGTAGTTATGTTTTCTCTGTCAATATTCAAGGATTCTTCATATTTTCCTAGGGCAAAAAAAAAAACGTAATTTTGTTCTTTTTAAAGGAATTTGAAATCAATGAGCCCAAATTTTTCATGATTTTGTGCAGAATTTCTCATAATCGTTTCAGAGTTTCTTCAATTTCATGTACTTTTTCAAACAGCAAAAAAAAATCGCTTGAAATTTTATACGAAATTAATAAAATGCCCCGAAGACTTTTGCCTCTTTACACCAGGGGTACTACAATTCAAAGTACGGTGTGACGTAATTTAAACTGAACAGTTCTTTAAATCTACTGTACATGGAAAAAATAAAACAAATCCTTAGTTCCCTACCAGTGATTGAAAATAGTGATTTCAGTATAATTTCTCAAAAAAAGTTTTTTAAATTTTTCTACAAATTTCCTGATTTAAGCTCATTTTCAATTTCTAAAATTTTAAGGACTTTTTAGTCCAGAAACTGACTTTAAGGATTAAAAAAAGGCAGAAAAATAAAATAACTATTTTATAAGATAAATTTTGATATATATTTCAAAAAACGACATTACAGATAGAAAATTATTCTCTTTACTTTTTGAAGAAACCCGGACAACGCCGGGTACACACAGCTAGTAATAAATATATATGAGACTCTTTTATTACTCTTTCACTACATAATTACTAAACCGATTTAAATAAAATTCGGCATATTAATAGGTCTGACCTCAGAAGTTGAAAATGTCTTTATAAGATATTGATTGGATGCTACTCACATTTTTATGTTCACTTTTAGAATAACAGCTTCCAGCAAAAATAATGCGAAGTACTTATTTATTTATTTTATTTAACGTTATAACCAAGCCTAAAAGGCCATCTATAGTTAAACAATTCTACTGAATAAGTCTATAATACAGTATAATTAATCCTTTATTCATAAGCAACATTTTACCTTATAAAAGCTTTACAAAACAAAATTTCTATACAAAATTTGATTTACAAACCTTTATAAAACAAAAATTCGCTTATGAATAAGGCCCTAAATCTATAATCAAAGTATAAAAAACACTTATAAGTGAATAAAAAAAAATAATAAATGCTGATAATGTGCCATACTTATTTTTAGAACAAATTTAACAATAACGAGATACAACATAGATAGGATAAAATTAGGTATGAAAAATAATTAGAAAATTAGAATAATTATTGCTATAAAAAATAAAAATTTTTTTATTATTATGTTCTGGCAAAAATTTCAATTTTTTTTAAATATAAATGTATTAAAAAGTCGTGCAACTCTCACGTAATATGATCGTTCTAAAATCGAAGTTAACTTTGAAATTATGATTTGACAATTACGTCTTGAATGAGTGAATGAAAAAAACGACATTAAATATGTCAAATTATTATTTCTGTAAATCTTTTAAAAATATAATAAAAGCCTATACTGGATATAATTAATAAATGAACAACCTAAGAATTTGGATATGTAATCTGATATATGTTCGTTACGACGCACGGTGTATAAATATCTAACAACTCTGTTAAACAACAGCAAAAGTTTGCGAATGTTATAACCAAAAGTACCACTATAAAATTCCATACCATACAAAAATACAGGCATGATCCTGTATCCTTATGTGAAATATATATTAATACTGTATAAATTGCGTAATAGATAATTTACTTTACATGACATGAAATTTAAATGTTTAATAAAATTTAGTTTATTATCTATTATTAAACCTAAACAATGCAAGTGGTCAACAAATTCAATTTGTATATCACTTATATTAATGTCAATGTTATTTGTAGATGTACCGAAATAGATAGCTTTGATAGTTTTAAGAGTGTTAATTAAAAACCCATTATTTATCATCCATTTTGAAATATTCGTCATAGAATAATTTATTACATTTTGAAAAACATCAACAAACTGTTGCTCACCAGTAAACAAAAATATTAAATCATCTGCATATGCAAATGGAATACATGAGACAAGATCAATGTTCGTAAAGATATTTAAGTAAATGTTAAACAGTAAAGGCACATGAACAGAGCCTTGGGGTACACCACTTTTAACAGGTAACAAGCCAGATAATCTACCATTAATTGCAACATACTGCCATCTATCTTTTAAAAACGATGCAATGAGCAAGCTGTATAAGATAAATCGAATTTTTGGCTAAGCTTTTTAATTAAAATTATATGAGCCACCCTTTCAAATGCTCTAGTCAGATTCATAGACACTAAAATGTTTACATGTCCTTTACTATTATATTGTCTGATAGTATCTGTGACTCCAAGCAGAAGTGCAGTAGTATCTCTTTTACATCGGAATCCATATTGAGCGTCATTAAACAATGATTTACTACTAATATAATCCAAAACCTGATTTTTTTAAAACAATCTCAACTATTTTAGAGAACGCAGGAAGTATAGAGATTGGGCGTAAGTTACACATTTCTACTAAACCACCAGACTTTTTTATTGGAATTACTTTTCCAATCTTCCAACCTGAAGGAAAAGTTGAGGTCATAATAATTAAAGGCAAGACTAATTTCAAAAACACAATAGGAAACCCATCACACAATTAGACTTAACAGAATCAAAAGCAAGAAAATCCACCATTAATTTGAAGATCATCTAAAACTACTTCACAATATGTATCATTTCCTTGTTCAGACGAAAAATATTTATTTTGTTCATTAACATTAAACTGAATCTAATTCATTTATATTTTCTCCAAACCCATAAGCTTTTAGAGTATTCCAAATCTGTTTGGAAGATTTATCTTGAAAAAGTCGTTCGTGTGCTCTACATTTCGTTCTACGCATTATAGTTTTTGCACGATTTCTGAAATCAGCTTGAGTTCTTGTTATCAAATAATTTCTATATGCAATATTTCGGATAGATATGACATCAATAATTTCCTTGGAATTAATCCAAGAATTATGAATCTTTAATCCAATAACTTTTCTTTTCAAAGTAATTGCACTATGCATATGGCATAACAATTTGAAAATAAAATCAGCCTGTGCATTAACACTAGTACAATATAGAATATTATTACAATCATATAATGAAGCAATATTATTAAGTGACGTTAGGTCAACATTATTGTAATCATAATATTCGATAACTCTATTCGCGCGTAAAATGCCTATATCCAAAGAAATATAAATAAATGAATGTCTTGAAATAATAGGTATCTGCACTTGACCAGAATGACGTACTAACATACTGTGAGAAATTAAAAAAAGATCTAACAACGAAGTAGAATCAGATGCTACACAAAGGTGAGTAGCATCATTCTCAAATAATTCAAAATCTTTCTTAGTTCCCTTGGGAAGGTGAACAACACCCATTAAAATCTTTTTCTTAGTACCATAAACTTCAATGAATAAATATTCAACAGTTCCGTAGTTCTTACCCATGAGAACAATTTTATATTTTAATGTATCTGATATATAGAAGGCAACTCCCCCTCCCCTAAAGCCAGGTCGGTCATTGTGACATATAACATATCCAGGAAACGAAATCACATTAGAAGAGATATTATTTTTTAACCCTGTTTCAGTTATACCAATTATGTCAAATAAACCTTTAGCAAGAACATTGATTAGTTCATCTAATTTACTTGTGGAACTTCCAAGTCTAAAGCTCTGTAAGTTAATGTGCCCGACATTAAAATTTTGACCATGGTTACGCAATTGAGAATTCAAATGGGAAATGTCGTTAATAACAGTACCCAAATTGCGATTTAAATTCATATTGAGGCAAGAAAAGTAAAAGAATTAAAATAAATTAAAATAAAGTACTTTCAAAAGAATAATATTTATCACCACTTCAAAAGTAGCAATTAGTGATTTTTTTAGTTTCTGTGGAAGTGATGTTTAATGACTTCCGAAGAAGCGAAAATAATTCTATTTTTTCAATGCTGAAGATATTTTTTTTTTGTTTTTACATTTTTTGTGAGTAAAAAATTTTATTTTTGGGCTTCTGTTTTAAATGTATCTATTACCCTTATTAATGTTAATATTATTTAAATCAAATTAGTTGTATTCCACAATATTACAATTTCACTTTCGAATAACTTTCAAAAAAGAGTATAAAAATTACATCTTAATGACTTCAGACATAGTGAATTTTGCAATGTCCTTTTTCCGTCCATTTTTTGTTGCATTTATAATGCTCATGATATATACTTCTTATAGTATATACGAATTATTATTTAGGTAGTTAAAATTTTAATCAAAAATTTATTTTTATTTGAAAACTCTAAAATGTTGTAGGTTCTTAACTCTTTACGATTAGGTAAAATAAAAATCTTTAATCAATTTAATTTATTATGAAAATTCGATTTTCATCTAAAGCGTAAAATCGGTTGTAGATTCGTATATCCCATCACTTATATTTTCCACCGGATAACTATTCTTATTTCAAAACCTGTAATCCGCTGTATATACTCAAAAAACTATTTTAAAACAGAATCGAATGTAGTTTACTACGATCGAGAAATAGCATATGGAAAATTTTGATCAACGTTATATTGTTGTAGATCCGTATATATTACTCCCATTGCTTATATTTTCCACCTACGATGCCACTTTGGTATGCAGAATAAAAACTACTGAACAAAAACCGCTCCTAAAAAAGGGTAAATAATATATTCATATTACATTTTTCACAAAAATTAGAATTTTAAACTTAAATCTACAAATCCATCTAGAAAATAATTCATATTTATATAACCCTTAATTCGAGAAAACAATAAAGATCCGTTACGTTAGGTTAGGTTGATAGGAGGATGTATACTACATCAAATCCGAAGAAATACACCTAGGCCACTATCGCGCCTGTTGTGCGCTCTTTAAAGATCCGTAATCATTAATATTTTCCATACAAATCTAGTTTTATACCACAAATATAAAAATTAAATTTATTGTTAAATCGATATAACAAGAAAAATCAGCAATAAGTTAAATAAACCATCAAAAATTATCTTGATATAAATTCGGTTGTCTTTTTTTTAAATGCAGCTCGAATCTAAAAAACCACTCATTAGAGTGTCCTAAAAGACAGCACTTTTGCAAATCTCAAACGATGCATATAAAGCATTGTTCATATAAAATATGGATGAATTCATCTTTCAAAATTATCCACCAAAAATTTGCTAACATAAGATAACATTATAACCAAGTCGTGTTTTTTATGCTCTACTTCTAAAGCTAATATATTGAAAAGTATAAAGTGTTACCTGTTGAAAACAACGTTGTGATAAAAGTTAACTGCTCTTACATTTGTATTGTATAAAATACAATACATTATTGTGCCTATTGTGTTATAATTGTTAATGTAAATTAATTTTATTTATTATTTCCAATTATTTTTTATATTAAATATTGGAATACTTAAGGCACGGATAAATCAAAAAACACTCAATAATAACAAGTAAGAAATTATAGTCGGGCGTGGCCGACCATATGATACCCTACACCAATTGCGAATATTAAATGTGATTAATTTCAATAATAAAGTATTTCTGTTAATCTTATATAGGTTCCAAATAATGTCTGTTCATGTTCGATTGTATGCTGACTAGGAGAAATAAAAGACCGATTTCAATCATTTTCAATAGCCATCGTCAGTGGATCCAGAAAATAGTATGTGACCCATTTTAACAAATTATATTCAAAATTGCGATCTTTTGCGTGCACACAAGGTTTATACAGTCACAAAGACGGACATAGCTTAATAAGGACAAATATTTTTGAGTGTTACAAACATCACCACATTGTGCCTACATCTGGATAGATAGTTGTATATATGACGTAGTTAAAAGATAAACAGCCGAAATCGGAAGGTCCGGATGTGTGAGGGCTAAGGCAGAAATTGAGCCGATCCTTATAAAATGTGTTTTTGGGAATTATATATATACATATATAAAAATCAATGTGTGTTTGTTTGTATGTTTATATGTTTGTTTGTGGGTTTATATCTTTGTATGTTTGAACGTTATAGACTACTAAACGGCTAAACCGATTTTCTTCAAATTTTCACAGCACATTCCTGTATGTCTGGCAATAGACTACTTTTTATTTCCGATCATGGCGAAAAATGACAGTGTTATTTACAATTATATTAAACTTAGTTGTTCCAATTTTTGGGAAGATAGTAGTATATTTATAGTAGTTATGACTAAAAGGCCCAAATCGGTAGGTCCGGTTGTATGGGGGCTAGGGCAAAAATTGGTCCGATCCTTATAAAATTTAATGTCGACATTTATGTTTATATAAAATCTATTTGTGGCAAATTTCATCGTGATACTAGTGTTTATAAGTGAATTGTGGACATTCAAGTCATTTTCTGAAGGGAATTTTGTATGGGGGATAGGGTCAAATAATGCCCGATCATTATAAAAATCGACAGTGTTATTTATAATTATATTAAACTTAGTTGTGCCGATTTTTGGAGAGATAGTAGTATATTTGACAAAGTTATGAGCTAAAAGGCCCAAATCGGAAGGTCCGGTTATATGGGGGCTAGGGTAAAACTTGGTCCGATCCCTATAAAATTTATTGTTGGGAATTATGTTTATATAAAACTCATTTGTGCCAAATTTCATCGTGATACTAGTGTTTATAAGTGAATTGTGGACATTCAAGTCATTTTCTGAGGGGGATTTTGTATGGGGGCTAGGGTCAAATAATGCCCGATCTTTACGAAAATCACTATAATTATTAAGACATATATAAAACTAAATTTTTCCAATTTTTGTAGAGATAGTGGATCATTTAACATAATTATCAGGTCAAAAGCCCTATTCGGGGGGTCCGGTTGTATGGGGGCTAGGTGAAATAATGGACCGATTTCAACCATTTTCAATAGCGTTCGTCCTTGGACCAAGAGAAGTACATGTTCCAAATTTCATCAAATTATCTCAAAAATTGCGACCTGTAGAGTGCGCACAAGGTTTACATGGACAGACAGACAGACGGACATAGCTTAATCGACTCAGGAAGTGATTCTGAGCCGATTGGTATACTTTAAGGTGGGTGTAAGACCAATATTTTTGGGTGTTACAAACATCAGCACAAACGCATAATACCCTCCCCACTATAGTGGTGTAGGGTATAAAAAGTAAACAATAACAGCTGACTGATCTTCACAACACTTTGGCGAACTTTAATGATCAGAGTTACCACATTGATAATATAACTTAACACAGAGTCGTATTATTGATAACATCTATTCTACACTGCGGGAAATTCTTAAAAGTTATAATGTCGAATACACCACAAGCACCAAAGAGACTCCGTATAAATAATAAAAATATTTCTAATACTCCAAATCGTTTATCTCATGATACCCCTCGATTTATGGAGTTAATGGAGCAAAAAATACATCAAATGTCCCTACAAATCTCTGCTGTAATTTCCTTTAAGATCGCATTTTATCGAGAATTGAAACTATTGATGATGTGAACTTGAAAAAACCATACCGGAAATATTTGATTTAAAAGAAAAAGTTGATAAATTAAAATTGTTATTGATAAACAGGAAAACTCCTTAATTTGTGGCGAATTAAGAATTAATGATATTCCATTTGAGGATAATGAGAACTTATTTAACGTTTTTGAAAATATCTGTTCAACTATTGAATTGCCTGTTCCTAATATATTAAACTTGAAACGTATTTATAACTTTAAAACTAAACACAACAAGGTTGATCCAGTTATCAGTTTGAAACTCTCTTCATCTTAGGATTAAAACAATTTTTTAAAATCTTTTGCTGACTTTCGCATGAGAACTAAGGATTTGCTTCGTTTGAAACATGCTGGTTTTCAGTCTGAGAAACCTATTTACATTAATGAGGCACTTACCAGGGTAAATCATCAAATTTTAACTGAGGCCGTTAAATTGAAAAAGAAGTTATGGTTAGTTTTTACCCGTCGTGGCCGAGTCTATGCGAAGAGGACCTGATACTGCTGATACTGCGTTTCCAATAGTGCACTTTAATCTTTTAAATACATTGGATTCGACTACCTCTGTCAACGATAATATTTTTAATAGTGGGTTTCAACAATAATATAACTAACTTACAAAACCGTACTAACCAACTTATAACTTTCCTTTTTATTCAGATATTTTTCAATATTATACCTATTAGTTTTAAGTTTTTAATATTATTTAACAAATTGTAAAAGTTTATCTTATTAGATGTTGCGATATTTAAAGAAAACACATCTGATGGGTTTCTAAAATAATCCTACCAGTTCCTCAGTTTGTACGCACTCTATGATACGTAATTTTGGTAAACAGAGAGAGGGGCTAAAAGTATGCCACATAAACGCACAAAGTTTAAGTGTAAAATAGATGAATTTAGGTACATTTTCGAAAATTCCGGAATTGACGTTATATGTATTTCTGAAACTTGGTTTAAATCTAATGTTGGCAACTTTCTTGTTAAACTTGAGGGTTTTAATCTTTTTCGCGCAGACAGAGATGACAAACATCGTGGGGGTGGAGTTGCCATCTACGTTAAAAATATTTTTCGTAGTCGTGTTGTAAATGTGCATTGTTCTGCAAGTAGTACGGACTATGACTTCTTATTAATTGAAATCAATAGTTATAATCGTAAATGTTTAGTGGGTGTTATTTACAGGTCATATAAAAATATTGACTTAATGCCAATTATTACTTATTTGGAGGAGAATTCCTTGGTTTATAATGATATAATTTTAACAGGGGATATGAATTGCAACCTATTGGAGGATACTTCTCTTAAGAATATATTTTTGCCAATTGGGTTACATTATGTTAATACTTCCACGCCTACTCATTTCTCATTGAGCAACAGTACTGTCCTTGATGTATTTTTAGTCAACAATCCTGCCAAAATACTGCTGTATGTCCAAATAATATCTTCAAATTTCTCAAAACATGACCTCATTTATCTAATCTACGATTTTCCCCTTTGTGATGATAATAGCCCTAAAAGTATATATTTTCGTGATTATAAAAATTTAGACTATTATGCTCTTTCGTCCGAAATTGATACTCTTAACTGGTATAACATTTATAATAACAGTGATGTTAACAAACAAATAAAGTATCTCAATGAAGTAATTCTATACTTGTTTGAAAAATTCATTCCTCTCAAAACTAAAAAAATTAAATCTTCCTCTAGGCCGTGGTTCAATATGAATTTATGGAAGTTATTAGAAAAAAGAAACCTTGCTTATGAAAAATGGAAACGATATAGAACCCCACAAACGTATGATATTTTCAAATCAATTAGGAAAACTGTTAATCAGGCTATCAAAAATGCCAAGAGAGAATATTTTAATCGAAAATTTAACACAGATATGAATACTAAAAAAATATGGCGAGAGATTAGGAAATTAGGCTATAAGGATGATTCAAAGCAAACCAACCTTTCCGAACATGAATTGAATGAACTAAATGTACTTTATTCAACTCAAAATACCCCCCCTACTTCACAATCCCACTATGATAATGTCTTAATACACAATTTTGGTACAAAGTTTAATTTTCAATGTGTTAATCAAGAAGATGTTTTAAAGGCTTTTCTGTCTATAAAATCTAACTCTGTTGGTCTCGATAGTATAGACCCAGTGTTTATTAAAGCATTATTACCGAAAATATTGATACATATCACACATATTTTTTACACAATATTTACCACTTCTGTTTTTCCTAAAGCATGGAAAACTGCTAAAACTGTAAAACCTAAAAATAATACGGAATTTAGAACGATTGCTGTCCTTCCATACATATCTAAAGCTTTTGAGAAAATTATTATATAAATAAGATATCTGGCAAAGTTTATGGCATTTTACGTAAGCTATGGCATTCCCAATATTACACCCCACTTAATGTTACTGTGAAATCTTCAGTAGCTGTGACAGCTTCACTAAGATCAAATTATCAATAATGTTTAACAATATTGTAAGATATGTTTACGGCTTAAGAAAATATGATCATATATCTATTTATGCTAACCGAATATATGGAATGTCATTTGAAAATTTCTTGAAATTTCGATCTTTATTATTAATTCACAAATTGACCTTCACTAAGGAACCAGAATATATTTTCGAAAAACTTAAATTTACCAGATCTAACCGAAATAATCTTCTTGTGCCATTTATATATAATAGATTACTCTCTGAGAGACACTTTTTTATACATGCTATCAGTCTTTGGAACGCTTCACCATACTTCATTTAATTTCTAACACAACATCTTTTAAGAATAAACTTTTTTTACACTTTAAATCGATTTTATAATTATAAATTATTTTTACCATTTTTATGTTTAATTATATTTTTGCACTTTTAACTGCTGTGCAGTAAATTATAATCTTATTGTTAAAAATATTAACTATTTATACTAAAATTTGTCATTTGTAATGACTAATGTTGTATATATAAGACTTTTGTCTTGTAACATTGGGACCATCAATAAATAAATAAATAAATAATATTCCAAGCTTTTAAATTAAATGATGATTTTGAATAATTCCAGCACACATTTTCCAATAACAAATTCCGAAATTTTTTAATTAAAGGAAAAGGTGGATATTTTAATAAGTAAAATTATTTGGGTAACTTTTTTGTATTTCTAACGATATTTGACCTTTAAACCTTTATTTCTTCGGATTTAATAATATGCATAAGCTAATGAATAAAAATAATATTTTTAAACCTACTTTTTTATAAATGGATGTATTTTTGAGAAACAAAGACGAAAAAACGGTGGTTTTACTCTTTAATGAACAACTCAAAATTGTTTGTCAAATTAAAAGTAGTTTTGTTTTCTCTGTCAATATTCAAGGATTCTTCATATTTTCCTAGGGCAGAAAAAAACGTAATATTGTTCTTTTTAAAGGAATTTGAAATCAATGAGCCCAAATTTTTCATGATTTTGTGCAGAATTTCTCATAATCGTTTCAGAGTTTCTTCAATTTCATGTACTTTTTCAAACAGCAAAAAAATCGCTTGAAATTTTATACGGTTAATGGTACGTATTTTTGAAATTAATAAAATGACCCGAAGACTTTTGCCTTTTTACATCAGGGGTACTACAATTCAAGGTACGGTGTGACGTAATTTAAACTGAACAGTTCTTTAAATCTACTGTACATGGAAAAAATAAAACAAATCATTTGAAAGTGTCCTTAGTTCCCTACCAGTGATTGAAAATGCTGATTTCAGTATAATTTCTCAAAAAAAGTTTTTTAAATTTTTCTACAAATTTCCTGATTTAAGCTCATTTTAAATTTCTAAAATTTTAAGGACTTTTTGGTCCAGAAACTGACTTTAAGGATTAAAAAAAGGCAGAAAAATAAAATAACTATTTTATCGTTATTAGATTTTATATATATTTCAAAAAAGTCATATATATTTCAAAAAAGAAAAATAAAATAACTATTTTATCGTTATAAGATAAATTTTGATATATATTTCAAAAAAGTCATTACAGATAGAAAAATATTATCTTTGCTTTTTGAAGAAACCCGGGCAACGCCGGGTACACGCAGCTAGTTTCAGCTATCAGGAATCATACGGTAAATTAAACAGTAAAAAATCAAACTTTATCATAAAAAAAGTAAAAAGTACATTTATTTATTAAGAACTTCATTAATAATTAAAAATTACAAAATTAAATTCAAAAAATCCGTTTAAAAAATCTTAACTTATGTCTCCTATGCAATATTATGAACCGTTTCTATTATTTTTTCCAATGCCAATTTCTTTGAATATTATAAAATAAGATGAAGCAAGAATATCTATAAAATATATATATCTTATAAAAGGTGAGTTAAATACCTTTTATTTGGGGTACTAATTTTTTGAGAAAGTTTAGTTTTTACAACAAAATAAGGTAATTTCTATTATTTTTTTCCACCACTGTAATATAATACTCTAAGCTGATAATCTGTTATTTGATACTACTTATGGGACTCATGATTTTTATAACTATTTTAAAAAAATCATTTGGCTGGGGAGCCAAATAGTTATCTATTTTATAATGTAGAGATAAGTATGTAAATACGTATCTATTCGGCAATTAGGCAATATGGACTTGCGCCATATATAATGCGTTTGTGCTAATGTTTGTAACGCACAAAAATATTGGTCCTATACCCATTTAAAATATAATAACAGACCACCTTCCAATTGTTTCCAACGTTAGCTTAATAGTAACTAGAATTGTAAAAAGTTACCCCGATTTTCGCAAAACAAGTTGGAAATCTTTCGCGAATTATATAAACAGAAATCTTCCCACAACCGTGAATATAAATGACGTATCGCACGAATACCAAATTGATAATATGATAACAAACTTTAATAAAGTCATTTATGACTCTATTGAATCTTGTATCCCCAAAAAACAACCAAGAAAAACGAAATCCACTATACCAGATAACATAAAGATTCTGATTCAACATCGTAATATCTACAGGAGAAATTGGAAACGTTTCAGGGATATTAACGACCAATTAAATAAAAAAATTAGAGTAGAACTAAATAAAATTCGAAATCTATCATGGAACAATATGTTATCTACTCTAGCCTAATCCTCACGTTTTGGGCCCTTTATCCTTTATGTGAATGACTTGCCAAACCATGTTGATAATATGATTTGTAAATCATTTTTATTTGCGGATGATGTGATGCTTTTATTTAAGTGTGAGAGATTTAATGTTGTTAATTTTGAATCGCTTTTCAATGATGTTCTTCTTCGCTTCTCATTTTGGTCATCCGACAATCATCTGCGGATTAATACTTCGAGAACTAAGGCTATAATGTTAGGTTTTACTGATAGATGTTTGATTAACCCTACTATTTTTGTGTGAGGAGATTAGAATTGCCCAGTGTTGGAACTATTTGCCACTTGAACTGCGCCTGTTTTCCCATTCCAATAATGCCTTCCCCTTGAAACTGTTATCAATTCTTACCAATTCTTCTTACCATTAGTGTTGACAGTTTTTATATCCACACTTTCCTTTCTTTGTGATAAATTCTATTATGTAATTCAACGAAATGTTAACAAAACTCATATTTTTCATTAAAAATTTAAAAAAAAATAAATTAAATTAATATAAAAAATGGAGTTTAATTGCAGAGATGAGTATTTTATGCAAAATATAATATTCCAAGTGATATATAAATACAACATGGATGTTTGTTTAGTTATTTGGCAGATATTGGCTGTATTGATTTGACCCATTTTGGATTATAGGCATCTTTTATTGGTGGGTCACAAACATTTAATTTAGCAGAAATTTGTTCCCATCGTTGCAATGTAGTTCCAAATAAAGATCTACGTGGACAAAATTAAAATCTATATTTTCTGGATTTGGATAAATAAAGGGTTTTTCAAATGGACGTTTCATGAGAGAATCGCGAGAAAGTCAAATATTGGATCATATTTATACCCTACACCATTATAGTGGTGCGTTTGTGCTGATATTTATAACACCCAAAAATATTGGTAGTACACCTTCCTTAAAGTATAACAATCGGCTCTGAGTCGATTTATCTATGTCCGATTAGCTATGTCGATTTAGCTATATCCGTCTGTGTGTCCATGAACCTTGTGCGCACGCTACAGGCCGCAATTTTCAAGATAATTTGATGACATTTGGTATATACTCTTTTTTTGATCCAAGGACAAAGCCTATATTATGTTAAATATTATTGTATCTCTACAAAAATCGGCAATACTTAGTTTTATACAAGGCTAAATGATACTGCAGATTCTCGCAATGATCGGGAATCATTTGACCCTTACCCTCATACAAAGTCCCCTTCAGAAAATGACTTGAAAGTCAAAATTCACTTATAAACGATGAAATTCTGCATAAATAACTTTAATGTAGACCTAAATCCCACTATAAAAATTTGTAAGGATAGGTCCATATTTACCCTTGACCGCTTATTTTTTTAAACCCATAAACAACTTAAATGGTTTATTATTTAAAATAATTAATATTAATATAATTAAATAGGGTATCATATGATCGGTCATGCCCTAATATACTTTTTTACTTGTTTTGTTTAAAAATATTTTTAGTGCTTAAATAAATAACAATTATTTTACCACACAGAAATCCATATTTCGAAACTTAAACATTGGAATAAGCTTTTATTTAATGTAAATTCTATATTCATAGAACCCTTTGTCCTTCTTTAAACTTGGATCTCAAATATATAATGACTATATCTATCTCTTAAAGAAACTTTCAAGGAATGTCTGCAATAAAATTATAACCGCCAACACCCGCCCTTTTGAGGTATTTGGCATTAACCTCTCGTGATTTGGCATTAAATTGCCAAGGATTTATTTTTATTTTATTTATTTATTTATTTATTTATTTAACAGTAATACTAAAAGCCAATGCGGCCAATGACGTATCACATATGTATCTTAAAGTATTTTTTTTACATGTTTCTGTTATTTAACATATTATGAATAATTCAAAATTAGTACAATGAAATGTATAAAAAATAATAAAGTTTGCTGAGGTAAAAATTTATTATAATAGAAAATTGAAATGTACACTCCTAATTTCTCGATATGATGTATAAAATTTGTTTAAGACTCCCTATCAGTGCTTAACGCTCATTCTATAACACTTACTATTAGGGTAGACATTATAAATTTATTGATCATTAAAATGATCGAGAAGGCGTTTACGAAATAACCTGCAAGAAAAAGAAAACTTTCTAAGATCACTAGGTAAGATATTCCAGTATCTTGCAGTTCTTACAATGAACGATCGTTCATAGACAGAACACGTTATAAGCGGTAAGATAATTTGTGAATTTCTGGTGGATCTAGAAAAAATAAATCTTTTATGAAGATATAATGGTGTGCCGTATTTAATGATTTTATAAAAGTATATTAAATTACGGAGTTTTATATACTGCTTGAAAGAACAGGATAGAAAGTTATTAATAGCATTAGATATGTGTTCATAGTATTTAATACAATGGACAAACCGTACAATTCTCTTCATCACACGAAATATCCTACCTAAGATAAGAGAACTGACACCAGAGTTGACCTCAATACAGTAATTTATATGTGACATTAACAATGCGTGGGCTAGGGTAAACTTAACTTTTGTGGGCAAGTATAAACCATAGTGGTATAGTCGTATGAGTGCAAAAGTTAAACGAGATGAAACAATATCAATCTGTTCATCAAATTCCAGAAATTGGTCCATTACCACACCAAGACATTTAATAGAATCAACATAGTCAAACTGTAAATAGTCGGCATAAATGAATGGTGTTACAAAGTTCGATTCAAAACATTCAGTGCAGTCATTCATGTATAAAAGGAACTGAATAGGTCCAATAATAGATCCCTGTGGAACTCCACATGTAATATTGACAATGTCCGAATAGATTTCTTGTACACTAACATATTGAGACCTTCAAGCCATTACAGAGAACCTAAATTTTTCTCTTAACTTACGAATAAGAACTGAATGATCTAGACGGTCAAAAGCTTTAGAAAGGTCTAAGGAAACCATGACACAACTCTTGTTTTTATTTAAGTAATCTCTGATAGTTTCGGTTATACCTATAAGCATGCCAGTGGTATTGTGTCCTGTTTTGTATGCGTACTGAATACAGTGATGCCAAGTGTAGGGATTTTTCCCTTTTTGTAGGGATTTTTTTCAAAAATTTCACGTGTAGGGAAAAAGGGAATGATTTCTTACTATTGTCAAGTTGTAGGGATTTTTCCAATTTCATAGTTTTTATCAACTAAAAATATACTCTTTCATGTATTAAACTTTAAAATTAAAAATGAAATAATTTTTAAGAGCGGGTTTTTGAGATGGTAATCAAATGCCAATTTATAATCAGATTATTTAATCTAAAAATAAATTTAATCTTATGTTAATCCCCTTTGATGTTTTTGAGTACAAGATTAAACTTCGCAGTGTTGCCATACAAAACAACAGAAAATGTCACTGTTTGTTATTAAAACAATGCATATTTTATAAAAAAGAAGAAAACAATTGTAAATTTAATATGAAAATTAATGAAAACTTAAATTAAAAACAAAAAAATGTATTTTGAAGTGTCCATAATTTATACTAATCAATAAATAGAACATTTTAATGTTTATATTTATAAAAATTTTATTAATTTTTTTGCATCAGCTGTTTACACTTTTACATTTCGTGCTTAAGATTAAACCACCTCCATTGGGCGCTTAAACTTGCAAACAAAATGAACTAATTGAGTACTCAAAAACATCTTTCGAGGATTAATTTTAATTTAATCGCTAATCTTTCACCTAAAGATTTGCCATAAGTGTATCGTTAGTAAAAATTCCGCTTGTAATTTCTACAATATGTGTACCTATATATCGCTACAAGCCTGGTATAATCCAAAATTCGGGATTCTTGAACTGAGGTCTACAAAACATGCGACATTCGAAAATCTTTCATATAGATTTATCAAATTTCTAATATGTCTATTATTTTCGATGTGAAATCGACTTTTTGTAAACGTAAAAACTAAAACCCACGTTTTCGTGAATATTAAACAACTAAAAATTTAATTTCAATTTAGATGAGAAACATATTAACCTCAACTATCTGAATTTGGATTTTTAAAATCCCTTGATTTGTTTAAAAGTTATCAAAGAAAATAGTTAAATGTCATTAAATATTCATATCCATTTTCCTTGAAACGACTTTTTTGGATTATGCCATTCCTGTAGGGCGATATATTCTGACTCCTTATAGATAGAGTAGTCGGGGACTTAATGCTGTAACTCAGGATTGAAAAAAATAATTTAATGTTCTGAAAATTTATAAAAGTAAACCGCAAAAAGTAAACCTTATTTAAAATAATTATATTAAATTTTATGAATTTTTTATATATATAATAAATCGAATCGTGATACTGCCATAAATCTCTCAATTAATAAATGTATATTATAAAACAGAGCTAATATTTTAGTTTTTTATGTTATTTTTGTATTTTTTTAAGATAAACTTGGAAAAAATGGAAAAAAGTAGTGTAGGGAAAAATGTAGGGAAAATAAAAAGTGGGTGTAGGGAAAAAAGGGATTTTTTCTCATAAGCGTAGGGATTTCTGAAAAAAATCTCCTGGCATCACTGACTGAATATCACTAATGAGATTGTGTTGAGAAATATAATCAAGAACTTGGATTTTTAAAAGGTGTTTAGAAGGTGACTAAAGGTGACTTTAGAAATAGCAGGTTAAATGCTTATTGGCCTAAATTCAGTAGCGGAGTCTCTTTTAGGTACAGGAACGACGCGGGAAAGTTTCCATTGTTGAAGTTAAGTATATGTAGTAATTATCATAAATAAATGCAAAAAAGGCTGTAAAATACATGGAAAAACAAGTTTAACAAATTTAATTGGAAACCCATCAGTTCCAAAGGAATTTGATTTAACTTTGGATATGGCAAAAAGTAGTTCATCCGCGTATATGGGTTTAAATGAAAATCCGTCAGTATGTCCACTCAAAGATCCGAAATCAAATACATTAGTAACATTATTATTTACAACAAAAGACCGATTCAAAGTGTTTATATCAATTTCTGAAGAGTTAGATACATTTCTGTTGCCACATCCCGCATTATTCAAAACTTGCCACATTTTTCTGTTGTCAGCATTATCAAAAATATTAATATAGTGAAGTCTTCTAATTTTTCGAATTAACGACTTCAGCTTGTTTCTTAGGCGAAAGTAAATTATTTATTTTGGCATAATTAATTTTTGACCTAAAAGTATTCAATTTATTATTTTTCCCCAGATTTAATAAAATTCATGTTCTTCCTCATTAATTTTTTTCACAAAAACTTTACTTCGAAAGCAATTTTGCTTTCGAGAAAAAAACTCAAAAGGTTTCATTCGAACGATTGCTCCTCATCGAATGCCATCATATGAAATTTCGATACGTTTTATTCGTTATTGAATAAGAGAATCCAAAAAGTTAAAAGCTCGTACGATCAAATATAAATTCGTACGTACGTACCGGGGACTAATGTGAGAATTAGTCCCCGGGGCTTGTAATTATTTGAGATTTTTTTTAAGGTATAAGCAATTTTTGTTTAATTGATATGTAGGCATTTTTTTATTTGTAATATAGTTTAATTGGCCTAATGAGGACTTTATATTAAGGTAATGAATAAATAAATAAAAATGAAATAAAATTAAATATAAAATAAAACAAGAAAGTATAGTCGGGCGTTGCCGGCCATATGATACCCTACACCAGTTATGAATATTAAATGTGATTTATTTTTCATAATAAAGCATTTATCTTCAATATTCCCTTGTTCCGATACATTTAAGCAATTTATGGATGAAAAACTAATTTTCTGAAAGAGGCTTTATATGGGGGCTAGGGGCAAATATGGACCAATTTGTGTTTATAAGTTAATTTGGGACATTCAAGTAATTTTCTGCAGGGGACTTTGTATGGGAGCTAGGGTCAAATGGGGCCCGATCTTTATGAAATTTGGCAGGGTTATCAAGACTTCTATAAAACTTAGTTGTGCCGTATTTTATCGATATATCTGTATATTTAACATAATTATGAGCTCAGAAGCCCTTTTCGGGGGGTTCTGTTCTATGGGGGCTAGGTGAAATAATGGACCGATTTTAACCATTTTCAATAGGCTTCGTCCTTGGGTCAAATAAAACGTTTCAACCAATTATTTCAACCAATTATCTTGAAAATTGCGACCTGTACCTTGCGCACAAGGTTTACATGGACAGCCAGCCAGCCAGACGGATGGACGGACATAGCTTAAACGACTCAGAAAACGATTCTAAGCCGATTGGTATACTTTAAGGTGGGTCTAGATCCAATATACCCTCCCCACTAAAGTGGTGTAGGGTATAATAAAATATGATGAGTCTATAAAGGAAATTGGGACTTAGGATTGAGAATTTTTAATTGCATTTAATTTTTAATTAATTATAAATATATCATATACGGCTGGGGAGCCAACAGATGAATAATACTGAACTATTTATTTTTATATTTAATTATACTATTACTTATTGATCTCAGGTTGTTCTTATTACTATGTTATATTGTTATTTTGGTCGCGAAGGCTTTCTATTACAAAATAAATTAGTTAAATAGAAAAATAAATGTAAGTACATTACAGGACATACACTATCGGACAAAATAAAGTGCAAAAGTGCTCATGCTACATTATTTCATCGAAAAATCTGTTAAATGATTATTGAATATGGAATTTTTTTAAATTCATTTAGTTTATATACAATGCTACAAAAATAACAATAAAACAAATTTATTCCACCCAAAATTTTTCTGTATAATATTTAAAATTAAAGTAAATTCACTTTTTTGTCGGACAAAATAAAGTGTATATTTTATATATCATTATTTTAATTTTATGTATATCAAAATATTTTATCTATTTTGGTTCTGATTTGAATATCCGGTTCTACTCAAGCCATTTTTGTAATTTTTTTACCATTATTATTCGCAATTGCCTTCCCTTCCCCTTGCTTTCCCCCATACTATTATTTTCAAAAGAAATCCGTTATTGTTCGCTATTTCAGCGTAATTTTTTTTATCAATTGTGGTCAAAAATTAATCTATTGGATTTAGGGCGATGCTCTGAGTAGATCATTCCAATTCTTCAGTGTTTTTTTTTACAATAATGTTTTTAACCTTTGTCGTGTGTTTGAAATCATGAATCTGTTGAGGCATTAATTCTCCCAAACCCATTTTTACGGCATTTATTTAAACATTTTTATTAAATACGCTCGTGAATTGCTCATTTGTTATAGCTTACTCCATTTTTACTAAGATTCCCGCACCTAAAGTTGAATAATGTACCAATCCCTCCACCATAATGTTTAAAACCTGAGGTATTGTTTTTAAAATTTTGAATATTGAAGGGCTTAACTCACACTCATTGTCGGCATTTTAAAATTTTCGGTACAAATTGGAACTCATCTGACCAACTACGTAAATTTGAGCTAAAAAATACGAAATTAAATACTAAAATCGAAAAAAATGTTCATGCTTTTAAATATGTTAGTGAAAGATTGAAGGTATGGGTCAGATGACTCCTCGTATGTGTCCAATTCTTAACGTTAGGTGTGGGGATCCTATGTGAAATTTATTCAAAAAGCTCCAATGAACACTATGTGAGCGTATTACAGTCAAATCTAAAGATCAGTGCCTTCGAAATGGACTTGGGCAACTTTATATTTCGGCAATATAATAAGCTTAAGCACTTGATAAAGTTAAAAAAATAACATTACTGTAGGAAAAATCACTGAAAAATTGAAATAAGTTGCTCAGAACACCGCCCTAAATCCAATAGATTAATTTTGGACCACAATTGATCAAAAAATTACGATGAAATAGTGATCAAAAACTGATTTCTTTTGAAAATTATCATATGGGGAAGGCAAGGGGAAGGGAAAGCGATTGAAAATAATAATTGAGAACAAAATTACCAAAATGGCTTAAGTAGATCCAAATATTAAAATCAGAACCAAAATAAATAAAAAATTTTGATATACAAGAAATTTAAATAATGATATATAAAATTTACACTTTATTTTGTCCGACAAAAAAGTGAATTTACTTTAATTTTAGATGCTATATAGAAAAATTTTAAGTACAATAATTCAGTTTTATTGTTATTTTTGTAGCATTGTATATAAACTAAATTATTTTGAAAAAATTTCCATATTCAATAATCATTTAACCGATTTTTCACTGAAAGAATATAGCATGAGTACTTTTGCACTTTATTTTGTCCGATAGTGTAAAATAGATTTGGATTATTCTGGTAAAGCATTTTCCTTAATTTGATGCAAAATTTCAAAGGACCTTATAAGTGTGCTATTTAATATGTCGATTGCAGAGGTTTGTTGAGTTGAAAGAATTCAAATTTGAAAAATATTTAATTAAATAAATCCAAAATTACTGTTGTAATTATTGACCAACAATATGACTAATATACCTGATAAAAATATTTTGCCTTATGAATAAATTACACATATGGGCAATTCCATACGATTGTATGTGACGTTCGTACGCCTTCAGAGTGGTATAGATTTGGTAAAAATGGGATTACTTGGACAGCAATATTGACATTCTGCTCCATTCTGAGAATACTATATTTGCAAAAGGAATCATTCCATTCGGAATCTTGTTTTCCAAAATATGGATTAAAATATGGCGATATCATACGTGAAGAAAACGGAAATGTTTTTAAAGTACATGTAAATATTTACGAAAATCTGCGAATTCTGTAGGTGTATCTTTTTATACCCTCCACCACCATCAGTGGTGATAGAGGGTATATATAAGTTTGTCGTTCCGTGTGTAACACCAAGAAATATTCATCTAAGTCCCAACAAAGTATATATATTCTGGGTCCTTATGAAATTCTGAGTCGATTTAGCTATGTCCGTCTGTCCGTCTGTCTGTGTAAAACACGCTCACATTAAAACTAAGCAAAGGAAATCAACCAAATTCACCCAAAGTATTTATTATTATCCTAAGCAGTTTGGCATTAAAAATCAGCAAAATCGGTTCACAACGTAAAAAGTTATGAGTAAAAATTTCAGACTACCTCGAAAAAAATTACGTTTTTTTTCAACATTCTTTTGAAGTTTTCTCAGAAACTACCAAAGATATTTTGATGAATTTTGTCACACATTAATTTTTTATGCCTGTGATCAATTATGTTCAAGATCTTTACAATCGATCGAATATTTCCCATAGCCCCCATACAAAGGTATATATTCCCGGAAATTAGTTTATCGTTAATAACTCCCTTAAATATATCGGTATCAACACAAAATTTTGTACATGCAAATATAATATGAACAGAAATCATACAGTCAACGTAGATCTCAGTCGGTCCACAATTGGTCAGTCGGTCCACATTGGTCATAGCTCCCATATAAGGTCCACTTCCGAAAATCACCTAAACGTATATATTTCATTGATGAATATAGCTATTGTGATAAAATTCGAGTTAAATATGTTTTGTGTACATACAAATCAATCTACCAAATTTTTTACGGATCGGTACATTATTGGTCATAGCTCTCATATAAGGCCCATTTCCGAAAATCATTTAAAAGCTCATATTTCATTGTCAAATAAAGCTATCTTGAAAAATTCGACACAAATATGTTTAGTCTAAATATGAATCACGCTACGAAATTTTTTCCGGATAGGCCCATAATTGGTCATAGCTCCCATATAAGGCCCACTTCCGAAAATCTCTTAAAAACACATATTTCATTATCAACTAAAGCTATCGTCATAAAATTCGACAAAAATATGTTTTGTGTACATTCAAATCATTCCACAAAATTTTTTACGGATCGGTCCAATATTGGTCATAGCTCCCATATAAAGCCCACTTCCGAAAATCACTTAAAAGCACATTGTCAAATAAAGCTATCTTGATAAAATTCGACACAAATATGTTTTGTCTTTATATGAGTCACTCTACGAATTTTTTTCCGGATAGGCTCATAATTGGTCATAACTCCCATATAAAGTCCACTTCCGAAAATCACTTAAACGCATATATTTCATTAAATTCTAAAAATATAAGGATAAAATTCGACTTGAATATATTTTGTGTGCATATAATTCATTTTATCACTTTTTTCCCGGATTGATCCATTATTGGTCATAGCTCCCATATAAGTCCCACTTCCGAAAATCACTTAAACGCACATATTTAATTGTTAAATAAAGTTATCTAGATAAAATTCGCCACAAATATGTTTTATCTTTATATGAATCACTCTTCCAAAATTTTCCGGATTGGTCCATATATGGTAATAGCTGCTTAATAAGGTCCACTTCAAAAAAAATCTCTTAAGCGCACATATTTCATTATCAAATAAAGATATCTTGATAAAATTCGACAAAAATATGTTTTGTGTAAGGTCATAGCTCGTATACATATAAAGCACTTCCGAAAATCTTCCTAAACGCACATATTTCATTGATTAGTAAATCTATTATAGTAAAATTCGAATTGATCTTTTTTTTGGCATATAAATCATTATATGAAATTTTTTCCTTTTCGGTCGATAACGGAATTAATATACATTTTTCTCGACCTTATTAAAATTAGTTTGACATATGCATTAATGTTAGTACCCTGAATACGGAAACAAAAATTTTGACAAGTTATCTGAAAATTAGATATTTAAATGAGTTTTAATAAAAAGTAGCTTGCTGGTGGAGGGTATTTAAGATTCAGCATAGCCGAAGTGTTTTAATTTCTTACACTATGGGACATATTTTTCATTCGTAATCCATAATTTTTAAATAAGAAAAAAAATGAATATAATTTTATAATGAATATTTTTGAATATCGTCCGTGACACATCGTATATGACGGATTTTTCTCCTGAATTTTTTTTAGGTTATAAAATATATATTTTGGAAATATATGCACACACACACCTCAACAATTAAAAGGGAGTAGGAAAGTACAGTCGGACATGGCCGACCTATATACATGTTTAAGCAATTAATAGATAAAATTAAAAAACAGAAGTTATATGGCGACTAGGGTCAAATATGGACAGATCCTCATAAAATTTTGGGATTGGATTTTTATTCATATAAAACTTATTTGTGCCAAATTTTATTATACTAGTGGTTATAAGTGAGTTACGGACGTTTAAGTGTTTTGCTGAATTCAAACTTTGAATGGAACTAAGGTCAAATAAGGTCCAATCGTTAAGAAAATGGTTTAGGCTTATATACATAATATATTGACGATTTTGGAAGGAATAGTATTATAATTAACAGAATTATGAGCTAAAAAGTGAAAAGCGAATCCGTTTGTATTGGGACGAGGTGTAAAAATAGACCGATTTCAAAAATTTTCAACAGTCTTCGTCTTTGGTGCTACAAAAGATCATATACCAATTTTGGTGAATTATTTTCAAAAATGCAATAGATCATATACCAATTTTGTTGAATTATCTTCAAAAATGCAAAAGTTATGGGGGTTTTATTTTTTCAGTCGTGGAATTGCCCATATGTATATGAATACATATGTATTTCCAAAAAATAAACACGTGAGATAGAATATTCGGGCATTTCGACCATATGATACCTTACACTATATACGATTATATTTTAATTGTGATTTATTTTATATAATAAAACATTCAGATCCTCATGTAATTTAGAAATTTAGTAGAGGAATTGATGTTCGTTTAGGTTTATATAAAATTTAATTGTTCCGATTTTCGTAGAGATACTAGGTTATTTAATGCACCAATGTCGAGTATGGCCGGTTGTATGGGGCCTATGTGAAATAATGGGCCGAAATGGGATTCGATTATGAGTTGCTTATTATATTTTTTATTTATTTATTTATTTATTTATTATGGTATTATTAATTGTTGCTTTACAGAAGTCTTAATTTCTTTAGGAAAATTAAAATCCTTTTCTACTTTATTAAAAAAAAATATTTATAACAGTGTTTTAATTAATATTGAAGGAAAGGAAAAAATTAAAAAAAAACCTTTATGAAAAACTTAGGAATAATTATGTTAGCGGAATAAAATTACGCTGAAACCAGTACATTAATGTGCCTATACCTAGACAATTCGCATTTTCTGTTAAAATTTGTTGTTATTTTATTTATCTTTTCATAAACAAGATCAAAGCCAGACAGGCTGTGTAGTTGTCGGGTGGAAAAGTGCCAGGGTAGCTTGTACAACATTTTAAGTAACTTGTTTTGAGTTACTTGTAGTTTACTGATATGTACATTAGCAGTAGTCGACCATACAGCGGCGGCGTAGAACATTACAGGATGGAAAATTACTTTTATTTGTTCAATTCACAATCAAGTTGTATATTGTACCTACTAAAGTGTAGTAACAGTGATTGTGAACAGATCTTTGCAGCAAGTCATAAGTTTGTGTTCTCAATGAAAAAAAAAAAAACAATCAAAACAAATATAGATAACAATATCAAAAGATAAAAAAATCAAAAAATATTAAATTAATTAAACATGCGAAATAAACCAAATTAATTTCTTTGAATTTTCAATTCTTTTTTTTTCTTTATTCCACATTTTAAACTAATAAATAAACTGTTTTTAATAAAATTTTAGTTTTTTTGTTTTGGTAAACAGCTGTTTGTTTTTGATTTCAGTGTTACCACTTTATTGTTTTTTGTGCTAAAATCGTTTGAATTTTTTGTTTATATGTTGAAATAAACAACTGGCAACACTAAACTTTCTTACAACAATCGAAAAACATATGAAAAATTGTCGTAGGAGTTGTATAGAGCTTTTGCATAGAAAATACCAACAACATTGTTATGACTATTGTAGCAGCTGCTGACATACAACGCATACAACGCTACAACATCGATTGTGAATTGAACAATTATAAGTTTATTGTTTTCCAAGTTTAATTTTGAGTTTCTATTTATTGGGGGATATAGAATATTTATGATTTTATGTATTTTATTTATAGTAAATGATATGTGATCATTGAAGTTTAGTTTTTTATCCAGTAGAATACCTAGATATTTAACATTGTCATCCCAGTCAATATTTTTGTTTAAGAATCGCAATGGTCTTTGAGGTAGGAAACAAGGTTTACGTTTCCTAGAAAAATAAATAGCCTGCGTTTTGTCAGGATTTACAAGAATTTTCCATTTGTTAAAATCAAATATGTATTTAAAGATGCAAGGGCATTTTCTAAACTGGATATTTATCAACTGATAGAAAGTCTGCGGTGAATATCGAAGTATCATCTGACATCCAGATGAGATGTTAATAAGTTGGGAGAAAGTTGAACCAATAACAAGTAAGAGTGCTATATTCGGCTGTGCCAAATCTTATATACCCTTCACCATAGTGTATTTAAAAATTCATTTTCCCGACTATATCATTATTATAGCAATAGCAAAACATAATGAACAACAACAACGCTAAACGATATAAACACACGAAAAACAAAATACACTGGCAGTAAAACCAACAGACATCCAAGCATACGAAATTCAATACACTAAGAAAACAAAAACAATATACACAAGGCAATGAAACACGCAGCCATCCAAACATACGAAATTGAATGCACCAAGAAACAAAAACAATATACACAAGGCAATGAAACACACAGCCATCCAAACATACGAAACGAAATACTCAAAAAAACAAAATACAAAAGCAATGAATAAGCAGTGTTGTTGTTGTTTATTTTTTATGAAATTTTCAGAGGTTGTCTCGGATTTTTGCTTATATCTCCGTTGTTTATGAACGGATTTTGTTGACAGACGGACACGGCTTAATCGACTCCGCTATCTATAAGGATTCAGAATATATATACTTTATGGGGTCGGAAAATTATATTTTGGAAATTACAAACGGAATGACAAACTTATATATACCCTTCTCACGAAGGTGAAGGGTATAAAAACGGAAAATGACCTATTGGATAAAAAATTTTGAATAATTTTAACAATTTCGATTGGAAATTTATATTGATTTAATTTGAATATAAGGCCGTTGTGCCAGACTGAGTCAAAAGCCGATTTAATATCCAATAAAACCATTCCAGTAGATTTTCCATTTTTAAAATTGTTTTTAACAAACTTTCTTAATTTCAGTAAAGGTTGTGAAGTGTTATGTTCATTTCTAAATCCAAATTGTTGTGGAGGTAGTATATTTTTATCTTCTATAAATGTGGTTAATTTTTCTTTCACTATTTTCTCAAGTAATTTGCTTATAGCTGAAAGTAGGCTGATTGGTTGATTAGATAATGGTGAATCTGCAGGTTTATTTGGTTTACCAATTGGTATGGTTTTGGCGTTTTTTCAAATTTGGGGAAAATAACATAATTTAAGACAACAATTAAAAATAAGCGTAAGGAATTTTATACCTTTTTTAGGAAGTTTTTTTAAACATATTTTGTTAATACCATCTAATCCAGGAGATTTTTTATTTTTTAAACGTTTTATAAGATCGACAGTTTTAGATGTGGTAATAAAATAATCTGTGTTATGTGCAACAATAGTATTTCTTATAAGCTGCTACAACAACAAATAAAGCTCAGATAGATGTAGCAAAATAAAACCAATAAGATTAAATAAATCTCAATCGAAAATGCACCTTTAATAACTTTAGCAATATGTTGTTCAGCAATTACATTAATCCAAGAATTTAAGAAATCTTGTTAAAAATTATTAAAAGTTAAAAGTTTTAAAGTTAGCAACGAGCCACTTTACTAGCAATAGGGGACGTGGCACCTCCCATAGGATTTACATACTAAAATTAGTTTATCTGGGAAACTATTGGAGTTAGAATCTTAAAATTTTGCACGATGACTTTTAACATACATATGAATATTTGGGTGTGAAATGGTCGGATTTTCACAAGGGGGCAATGGCACCTCCCATATGAATTAAATACAAAAATTCCTTTATCTCAGAAACTATTAGAGCCAAAATTCTAAAATTTTGCATGAACAACTTTGACATCTATGTCAACATTTGTGTGATAAATTAGCGGACTTGATTTTAGGGTCGGGTACCTATCAAAAATTCGTATATCTGGGAAACTGTTAGAGCTAGAATCTTCAAAAATCGTAAAGTCTCTTTTTAATTTATATTTATTTTTGGGTAGCAAAGCACACAGGGTATAGCTAGTTAGTAATATAAAGCCAGCAAAATTTTTGAGTTAAAATATTTTTTACATATGTCCCTTGCATCCCTCTAAGACAGAGCCTAGCGAATAATAATAATAATATGCAGGAGAAAAAATAAGAATAGGGAACATTTTGTACTCTCATATTCACTACAACACAGGCATGGAAAATTTTATTTTTTAATGGTGGTATTTTAATTAAAAGTAATAGTTATAATATGTAAATTTCGTTAAGACTTCTTTACTTATATCAATTTAAGAAATATTTAGATTAATTTTTTTTTTTTGGAAATATATCTATTTAAAAAAAACTTTCTGATATATTTGGAAGTTATTATCAGAGAACAGAATGAAACCATTCACGTTTTATGACCATTCGCAAATTCATTGCTTTTGAATTGCCTTTACTCAACAATAATACAAATGTACATTGCGTTTATTACAATCTCTTTTTATATGACTTTATATATCAAGCTACGAAATAATTCAATGCCACATGAAAGAACAAAAGAAAGAAAAAACATTCACACCATTCGTCCAGTATTCGTTGTAGAGTATGAAAGCAAACGAAACCTTTCGCAAACGTTTATATAATGTACAATACTAATACTAATGTACATGAGCAAAACAAATACTTTTGAAGTAAGAAAACAAAAGCTGAAAAGTATTTAATGAAAAATTCATTTAGTGTGTTTGATTTCAATTAATTTTTTGTTTTTAATTGCTACTACTTAAAGGTACATATTTTGTAGTTTGAAATATATTAAGCTTTTAAATATTTTTTTAAATATATTTCTTTACAAAATACACAATTTATTTATAGTTTTCTTTTGGATTTTAATTTGTAAATTAATTTCCTTTTATTTTACATCATAATATTCTTTATAATCCATTTCAAATTGAAAATAAACCAAAAAATAGGTTTCATAATACATGAAAATTGTTCAATACAATTTGACAACAAATTCGACTTTGTATTAAAGATAACGAAACTCTGATATTATTACAAAGTATTGTAATGTAAAACCCCCTTTAGAGTTTATAAAAAAACGACTTTTGGAGAAACCGGTTTGTCGGTTAACCAAAAATTGGCTATTCCTAGAAAACCGGTTTGTCGATTGTATGAAAAAACCGTTAATTATACCCTACTCCAAAACATATTAAATCAACTCATTCATGCGCCAAGGTGAAAATAATATTTATTTATTTATTTATTTCGTAATATAAAGCCTTCATGGCCAAAATAACAATATTACATAGTAATAAATCCTGAGATCAGAATATTAAAAATTTTTAAATTCAAAAAAATGAGAAAAAAAAATATATACAATATAATTAACATATAAAATATATTAATTTTATATTAATTAAGTTAGATTAACATCAATTAAACTGATTTAGTTCATATTTATCTGGTACATGCTTCAAAGAGATCATTACATAATTGGGAAGTATTATTTAGGATAATACAAAATATATTTATATTGATTTTTGTAGAAATACTAGAATAGTTAACATATTATGAGCCCCAAAGTGCTATTCTGATTTCAACCATAATAGGCTTCGTCCTGGTGATAAAAAAAATTAAATGTGCAAAAATTTCATCAAATCATCTAGAAAATTGCTCGTGAAATTTAAACCTATTTAAATCGAAACTGACAAGAAATATTTCTGCAGAAAGTTTGTTCCACATACAACAGTCCGGCGGAAGAACGATTTTTCCGTGATCTACTGACAAAAAACGGGTTCGCTATTAATAAATATCGTTGGGAAAAAATAATTGAACAACTTACCTAATTTCAGAAATATAAATTTCATTGTATTATCGAAAATACTTTAACAATAAATAATATATTTTTTACTTTTCCGATTTCTTGATTTAAAAATTATTTTGACGATTTTGCCGATTTTTAAGACTAGTTTTGACGATTTTATGCCAGTTTTATCTAGCAACAGTGATTGTTATGCATTCCATAGTAATGTAATTTCAGGAACAAAGCAACATCAACCTACTTCGTTAAATGCTTACAAGCAACTAAATAACATTTTTGTGTTTTTTACGCTCTTGTTAAGAGCGAAAATCTTCATATACAGAATACTATGATCAGCGATGAAATTCAACATAATTAACGTTTATGTACCAATACATCCATCCTCCAAATGTTATGAGGATCGGTCCATATTTGACCACTTTGACTAACTCCCATATAAAGACTCTTTTAGACAATTGTTGTTCATCAATGAATGGATTGGAATTAAAGAAATATTCAACATAAAAGTTCATCCGGCAACGCTATAATGTCAAGATAGACGTGAATTTTTGTGATCCCAGAAAATTATTTTTAATTAAATAAAAAAATAATTATTAAATTTGTAGTAAAAGATAAAATATTGTTTACAAATAAATTAAATACTTTGTTAACAAAATTATACAAATTTGTTCGTAAAATCTACGTCTTAAGTTTGTAAAGTAAAAACGCCATCTTTGCCTAGTTTGGTGAACAAAGAAAAAAATATAAAGAAAACAAAAATAAATTGTTGTTTTATTATATTTGCAAAACAACACAAAATGCCGACTTTAAATGATATTTTTTTATGTCTCAAATGTAACAAAAATGTTAAAGACAACCAAAATAGTCTTGGGTGTTGCATATGTGGAAAATTTGATCATAGTACCTGTCTTAAAAAAAACAAAAGAACAACATTCATTTTTATATCGCCACAAAATGTTTCAGTACACTTGTCCAATCTGCATTGCTAATAAAGCATCAACAAATACTCCAATTACACCTAATGTAAATATAAATGAGTCTACCAATCCTTCTTTCCAAACAAGTGACAAATTGATGAATTGCGTAAATGTTTTTTAAAACTATCAACTTCATTAGAAAAGCAACAAAATTCTTATAAAATGGAGCTAAAAAAATAACTTCAAAATGGTATTCAAGTGTTTCAGAAGAAGGTTGATGATATACTGAATGCTGTACGTGCTGAATACTCAAATAAAATCAATCAGCTAGAAGAAGAAGTTAAGAGCTGTGTTGACGTTGTTGATATGGTAGATAAATCATTAAATGATAAAATATTAGAACTTGAGAAACAAAATGATGTTCTTCAAAGAAGATAAACAGGGCCAATATAGTAATTCAGGGTTTGCCCAAGGGAATAAAAGATCTTTGATATCCCATTGCACGAATTGCTACAATGTTGAACTTTGGCCAATTGATATTTAACATTGTTGCTATATAATGGGTGGTAATGCAGTTTTGGTCAAATTTAATTCTGTCCCTACTAGAGACTGTATTATGTAAATTTTTTCCAAATCCAGTCCAATATTGCTTAGAGATGTTATTGGTGGTCGGGTGGCAAGTCCCGTCAAATTATATGACCACATAAACGAATCTTCATCAAATATATTTCCCGGTAAATGTGGGAGGAAAAGAAAATTAAAAAATTTAAACTTATAAATGGTGATATGCCCAAAGCTCAACTAACTTTTTTCAATGGTTTAGAGAAACTATTCGACCTTAATGAATGTGCCGATTTATGGGATGGTGCTACTGTTAAAGGTGTAACACTATCTAGCAACCTACAAAAAAAAATTATATATTTTATGATTTTATGAATTAGTAGTCTTATTTATTTGTTTATATTAATTAAAATAATTTTAGTTAAGATAATATTCATATGCAATTTTTATTTTTCAAGGGATTGTTCAGCAGATTTTATATACAGTGTCTCTCATAATTATTCGAATTTGGGTAAACTATAAAAGAAACCAAGTTTAATAATATATTTTGTGTGGAAAATAAATAAATTAATTTGTTATATTGTCTAGGTAGTCGTTATGTTAGATATCACGCTTTTTAAAACTTGAAAAATTTGCATTGACTTAAATTAATTATGGATTTTTAA
Organism: Lucilia sericata; assembly: GCF_015586225.1. NCBI lineage: Eukaryota > Metazoa > Arthropoda > Insecta > Diptera > Calliphoridae > Lucilia > Lucilia sericata. The sequence goes on along the minus strand of NW_023994363.1, from coordinate 132,304 downwards.
AAAAAGTCCATGAAATTGCCTCTCAAAAGTATACGAATTTTTCCTGTATTTCATATTTGATTATATTATACGCAACACAAATTTTAGAATCGAATGGTTTTTATGCGTAATATTGTTTTAAGGGGTTACTATCCACGGAAAGGATATATTTTTGGACCATTTGGTCCACAATTTTGGGGAATTTGTATCTTTTTTCAAGTAATATCATTAAAATGGCGATTTTTGGCCATAATTGTAAATTTTTCTCCTTATTTCCAGAGATAAAACAAAAATTTGATATTGGGACTTATAAGACCCCTTGGGGTATATAAAAATAATATTTTTTGTTACAAGAATCTGTATTTAAACGTTCCAAGATAAATTATTCGGATCATTCTTCTGTCGCTAATTCAATATATTGGAACTTAAGTCCATTTTTATAATACTAGGATCAACTATTTTTCGGGGAAGTTTTCTGGTATATATTCTTTTAGATATCAGCTTTTATACATTTTAAGTTTTCAATGTGTTGTGGAAGTGTACAACTCCAAAACATGCCTCGAAGAAACACCATTCAAAATAGTAAAATCATTATTTTTAGATACCAATGGCCTCCATGCTGCATGGCACGATATCATTATGATCTAACTCAAAAATATTGATATATGTTTAAATATTATTTACTATGATCAAATTAAAACCAAAATTTTGGACTTACAGTGTTATTGTAACGGGCAACATAAGCGTGAAAGTTACGAGTAGTAAAAACTGAAATCTACTATATAGGATGACGTTTTATTAAGGCATGTTTTGGGGTTGTATACCGCTATAATATATTGAAAATTTAAAATATATTAGTGCCAATATGTACATGAATATACATGTTTAAGTTAAAATTGATTTAACTACCTTTTTGAAATACTATTTATAACAACGTTAGAATCCTATAAAGCTTTTTTTTGCAACTTTGTTGGAATATTCTAACGAGTAACCGCTAACGGTGCTTAAATATTGTTTGCCACCAAATTTATGCTTGTTTCGTTTGACATTATAAATCACTTTTGATTTGTCTACGACACAAGCACTACGTGCAATTACATTTACAAAACCATCTACTTCTACGAGGTAATATTTTGGTTTAAATAAAAAGAGATCTTCATCTCTAATAAATTTGAAATATACATTTGTTTTATTTTTATATAAAATCTTGGGAATCTTGTTGGAGCTGAACATTTGGTCCTAGCGAACCGGATTTCTTAGATCATTTATCGGATTTTTTGGATCTTTATATCAGTACCGGATCTTCTTGGCACCTTCAACTCCATTCCTATAATACAGTCCACCGGAGATATATTTATCATTTATTTATTTCTACGAAATAAGGTACGTAAATATATTTCAAATGTGAGCAGGTGATAAAATTCGTTTTTGTTTCGCGAACATACACACACATTTCCTTTGTGAATTTTTGTTTTATTTTTTTAATTTGTGGATACACTAATTCGAACTCTAATTTATATTTAAAATTTTTTAATTTATTTTTGATCCTACGGACAATGTATTAAATTAAAGTAAATTTTATTAAAATTTTATTACAAAAATCAGTGGTTTTTACATTTTCTTTTGTGCGTTATTTGTTTACAGATTTAGATCTGTAAATTAAAACAATAAAATACATAAACGGTTGATTCTTCTTCTACCTTTATATTAGTCACCCTACGCTCGGCCAGTTTGACTATTATCACATTTGTTTATATACATTTTGTAGTCAAGTAGTATTATTAATTTATTTATTTTAAACGACTTTTCAAATATTAAAAAATGTCGGTTTCGCCACTAAACTCGTTTATTAGAGCATCGGATGCTCTTATTGCATTCGGGGCTATGTTTAGTAATTTTGACGAAGAAATTCATACGGTTTATACTTTGGAGATTCAGAGTCAAGAGTTAAAAACACTTTGGGGTAAAGTTAAGACGACGTATAATGAATGTCTTAACTCTTTAGAGGCCGAAGAATTTGATGTGGCAGCGGCTAAATATAAAGCTACCTACACAGCGTATATCCAATGCGGAGGATCTATCCATGAAAAAATAGATGAATTCAAATCTGCTTTGAAAAGCAATGAATCTCCAACGGTAAATTCGAACTCCGGTAATACAGATCATAATCTAGCACTACCTCCTTGTGATATTGATTCATTCAGAGGTGATTATGTTTCTTGGCCCGCTTTTAGGGATTTATTTACCGCAATTTTTATTAATAGCTCGCGGCTTAGCAATATAGAACGGCTTTGCCATTTAATAAGAAAAACCGAGGGTGAAGCAAAAGAAATCGTTTCTAAATATCCACTTGTTAACGCAAGTTTTGAAGTAGCCTGGCGCGATTTGAAGGAAGCATATGAGAATCCTCGTATGTTGGTACATAACCAACTAAAAGTTATTTTTGGCCTTCCTTTCCTTGACAAGGAATCGATAACAGCACTCAAAACACTACAACGCGGAATTAATAGTTGCCTTTCGGCTCTTTCTATTTATAAAGTGCCTACGGATAATTGGGATCCAATTATAATTTTTATGTGTATTCAACGTCTGCCTAGATCTACAGTTATTTTGTGGGAACAGGGTGTTAAAAACAAAACTGTTTTGTCTACATGGAAAGATTTCGATAACTTTCTGACAGAAAGAATTCAGACATTGCAATGTCTTCAAGATCTTAAAGGTACGAACTCGACTGACGTCGACTCTTCAGTGCATTCAAATAGTTCTACTATTACTAAACCTTCATGTATCTTATGCCCTAATCAGTCACACTATTTGCGAAATTGTCGTCGATTTAAAAATCTTTCAGTATCTGACAGAATTTCTACTGTAAATGATTATAACTGCTGTACTAATTGCCTTTCGAGGACACATAAAGTCAGAAGTTGTACAATCAACAATAACTGTTTTATTTGCAATAATCGACATCATTCTATGCTTCATCTGCAGCATACAGATAATTCTATAGTTGAAAGACCTACTGTTTCTACTGAACAGAATTCCAGTGAGGTTCTACGACCCACTAACTCTCACACTCGACAATCGCATACGTCCAATAATGTTTCTTCTAATCCACAAGTATTTCATACTAGACAGAATCAGTCCGTTTTGTTAGGGACTGCAATGGTAAACATAATTCATAACAGCCATAAGTATCAGGTCCGCGCTTTAATAGATTCGGGTTCAGAATGTTCTTTCATTTCTGAACGTTTACGAAAAAGATTAAAACTTCCCACTCATTCTTCGAATTCTAACGTTTCTGGCGTTAATAATGTGGTTTTTGGAGTTTCAAAGTTTTGTCCTTTGGAAATTAGTTCAGATTTAGATTCTTCAATAAAACTATCAACTAACGCATTTGTTTTACCAGAAATAACAGGAAATTTGCCTTCGACTTCTGTAAATGTCGATATTGGAAAATTATTGCCAAATCTTTGTTTGGCTGATTCGAATCTTTTTACCAGTAGGCCTGTAGATATTCTTATCGGAGCAGATTTATATCCGCGCATTATTTTACCGGAAATACAACAAAACGTATTAGGGTCATTATTGGCACAGAAAACTGTATTTGGTTGGATACTGACAGGTCCAGCTAATCCTAGGGATTTTGAAACATATATCGACAATTTAACGTATTCTACGTGGTCTAACGCTTGTTAACCTTTAATTTATTATCACTTTAAAATGCTCACAGAAATATATTTATGTTCCTACTACCTTATTTATGTTTTTATCTTATTATTTATTATCTTTATATATATTATATTACTTATATTAAATAATAATCCACCTGCAGGACTTCGGTGCTGTGGGAAAAGTCGAGAGACTTTCCAAAAATCCACCTGCGGGACTTCGGTTCTGTGGGGAAAGTCGAGAGACTTCTTAAAAATCCACCTGCGGGACTTCGGTTCTGTGGGGAAAGTCGAGAGACTTCTTAAAAATCCACCTTCGGGACTTAGGTTCTGTGGGGAAAGTCGAGAGACTTCTTAAAAATCTACATTGTTTTAAAATCGTTTGCAATTCCTAAGGTATTGCAAGGTGGCCGGCAATGTTTAAGTTAAAATTGATTTAACTACCTTTTTGAAATACTATTTATAACAACGTTAGAATCCTATAAAGCTTCCCTTTTTTTGCAACTTTGTTGGAATATTCTAACGAGTAACCGCTAACGGTGCTTAAATATTGTTTGCCACCAAATTTATGCTTGTTTCGTTTGACATTATAAATCACTTTTGATTTGTCTACGACACAAGCACTACGTGCAATTACATTTACAAAACCATCTACTTCTACGAGGTAATATTTTGGTTTAAATAAAAAGAGATCTTCATCTCTAATAAATTTGAAATATACATTTGTTTTATTTTTATATAAAATCTTGGGAATCTTGTTGGAGCTGAACAATACACTAGACAACTTTGTCGGAAAATATCGTCCCTAGAGGTACGAAAAGGGACTTATGATCCAGATAATTCAATTAGAAACTGAAAAACGATACCAAAAATACATCTTGGAACGCTTAAGTACAGATCCTTATAACAAAAAATATTATTTTTAGATACCCTATGGGTTCTATTAAATTCCAATATTAAATTTTAGTTTTATCTCTGGAAAAAGGGTGAAAACATTACAAATATAGCCAAAAATCGCCATTTTAATGATATTACATGAAAAGAGGGTACAAATCCCCCAAAATTGTGGACCAAATGGGTCAAAAATATATCCATGCGGTTGATAGTTACCCCTTAAAACAATATTAAGCATAAAACCATGCGATTCTAGAATTTTTGTATCGTATAATATGATCAAATATGAAATACAGGAAAATTCGTATACTTTTGTGAAGTAGTTTCATGGACTTTTTTTTAAAAAAGCACAACTAATTTAAGTAAATGTAAAGTTTTCAAGTTTTAAGGGGCGTGATATCAAATCTAAGGACTATCTAGACAATATAACAAATTAATTTATTTATTTTCCACACAAAATATATTATTAAATATGGTTTTTTTCATAGTTTACCTAAATTCGAATACTTATGAGAGACACTGTATAAATTTTGTATTGCAGGTCCTTAAAAAAATATTGTTAATGAATATGTTCAATTTTCTGCTAAAAATTAAAATTTTATTCAATTGTTAACTATTATATAATTTATATTGCGTTAGATTTAAATTTTCAAATTTATAAATATATTATTTTTTTAATATGAATGTTAATTTAAATTTATGACCAGTTGTCCATGATAACTCTTATTTGCGTTCAAATTTAGGAAACTTATTTAACGGTTTGAGCTTTGGACATTTTAACTGTCAAAGCTTCATCAACAAAGATTGATGAAATAAGACATATTTTACGGGAATGTCTTTTAGATGTTATTGGTGTGAGCGAAACATGGCTTCGGCCTTATATTTCTTCTCAGGCAATTGCAATCCCCGGATATGAACTGAATAACATTTTAACTTATTCTGTATTTCCTATGAATTGGAAGGTCGCTAAGGTGGTTCCTATTAGTAAAAATGGAAATAAATGTAGTTTTAGACCTATATCTATAGTTCCTATATTATCTAAGATAGTAGAACATGTTATGAAAACACAAATGATAGAATATTCAGATAGCAGCAATTTAATTAATCCCTATCAAACTGGTTTTCGTCGTGGTTATAATACCACTTCACTTTTATTAGTTCTGACAGATTCTATACGTAAAATTATGGAAAGGAATGATTTGGCTGTTTTAGTTGCGCTTAATTTGTCTAAGGCGTTTGATCGTGTAAGTCATTCAATGTTAATACAAAAACTATATAATTTCTTTAACTGCTTTTAAATTGTTATTTTCCTATCTTTCTAATAGATATCAGTTTGTTCAGTGGTGGTGTTCCGCAAGGCTCTGTTATTGGTCCCTTATTATTTTTATTGTATATGAATGATCTTATATCAACTGTTGAGGGACTTTCTTGTCAATTGTTTATTATTGCTAATGATATTCAGTTACTATTTGCAGGAGAATGTCAGTTTGCTGATGCCTTGGAGCGTTTAGTTAATATTGAGTTTGTAGAATATGTTAAATGTCTTGGAGTTTATATTGATTGTCACCTTAGTTTTGAACATCATATTGATTAGCTATGTAACAGAATAAATTATACACTTCGTAGATTGTATTCTTTGAATCTTTATTTGCCTACATATGTTAAGAAGAACATTGCTTATGCTTTTTTGATGTCTAACATGTTGTATTGTGCTGAGATTTTTACTGGATTTTGTTATCGCTTAATGCGTAGATATAATCTTCCTTCAATAGAATTGTACGATATGTTTATAATCTTTGAATTAGATCTCATGTAACTGCTTATGTGATTGACTTCTTAGGGTGTAAATTTAGGAGTTTTATTGATATCAGAATAATGTTGCAATTTTATAAAATTATTGCAGAAGGTTTTCCGGAGTACTTGGTACAATTATTTGAATTTACGAGATCAGTTAGAAATCCACAAATAATATATCCTCATATTAACAGTTCTATCTATGAAAGATCTTTTCGTGTTAGAACTACAAGGATTGGAATGGAATTCTCTGCCCAGGAGCTTAAGGAGTTTTAATTTCCCAATTAATATAATATATTAATATATTTAAAAACAAACTTGTTGAATATTATAATAGCTGTGAAATTACTTAACTATTAACAAGTTTCCAATTTGAATGAACATTTAGGTTTAAGCTTTTTATATCATTAAATTTGTTAAATTTTTACGTTTAATAGCTCAAAATTTTGTATTTGAATATATGTATGTATGTTAGTAGTTTTTAAGCCATATTTGGCCCTATGGGCTTGGTTATAAAAATTTTATTAAATAAAAAAAAGAAAAAAAAGTTTCTCTATGGAAAATAAATAATTTTTAAAATATACTCATGGTGTATCATACTGGTTTTACTACCTGTTTTTTATTTTTTAGTTTATATCTGCATTTAATACGCATAAAGTATTTATTTATTTATTTACGAAAAACCAACCGAAGCCATAGGGCCATATATAGTTGGTAGACTAGCATATATGTTAAAATAGGCAACTTAAATCAATATTACAGATAATTTCATTAATACATAAGAGGCTGACTACAAAAATGAATTGCTTATACATATGTACATATGTGTGTGTAAATAACTTCATATATGATAATATCTATTAGCGCTGTATAATTTTAAAAATTCATTGCAATCTTTAAGAAAAAAGTAATAAATACATTAAATCACATTAGTGGATGCATATTCAAAGAGCTGCGTTTTAAATGTTGTAAATCGTAAATCAAAACATCTAAGAACTCGAGGAAGAGAGTTCCAATGTTTAGCAACTCGCACATGAAAAGATCTTTCGTAAGTGGTTCGATTTATTATAGGAATTAAAATTTGAGGATTTCTGTCAGAATGCAAAAATTCAAAAGTATTTCTAACATATTCAGGGCAATTAGCTATTACTACCTTATAAAAGAACAATAACAAATTTGAACAAAATTCATAAAAGAGCAACCCAAGAAATCTCTAACATAGTCAGACACATGATCATGCATTTTTAATTGATAGGCATAACGTATTATTCTGTTAAAAAGTAGTAAACACTTATTAAACTCCTGAGCATTACATCCAGAATAAACTTCAATACAATACAATAGGTTAGACATTAGCAAAGAATGTGCAATAGTTTTTCGAATAGAAAGTGGTAAATACAAATTTAAGGAATATAATTTCCTTAGAGTAAAATTAATTTTAGAGCTCAGAAAATTAATATGTTGGGAAAAAGTTAGATGTTTATCCAGCTGAATACCAAGACATTTGATACATTCAACGAACTCAATAGGTTCATCATCAACTGTAATAGATAAATGCACTTCGGAACCATGAGGTTTAAAAACCATAGTTTTAGTCTTTGCATTGTATTATATTCATAAACAAGAAAAATTATATTAACATTCTTATATAAATGGCATAATGCTTTAAAAATCTGTTCATGTTTTCTGACTGAAGCCTAATACTTGTTACAATAAAAAACCAAACGAAACATACAATTTTATACTAAAAATTACAAATATTTTAAATCGGTTAATCGAGCCACAAAAAAAGGGATAATCTGGTTAACCGAAAATCAATATTTTCAAAAAATCGTTTCACGAAAAACCAAAATATATATTAAAAATCGATTTTTCGGTTAACCACATATGAATGAACAAAAACTCAAACCTTTATAAGCACCTTTTAAATTTACTCAATAAAGTCTTTATAATAAGCAATCAATCAGCAAACGTTTGCGAAATTTATATGAATTTTGGAAAGTATAATCTTCATTCCATAAATAAAAACACGGAAAAATTGTTAAGTTAATTTTTTCTTACAACTTATTCAATCAGTATTGAAACCATTCATAGCAATCATTTAGTATTCGTTGCTTTTGAGAGTATTCGTCGACATTTACAGAAGACAAGCAATACAAGCATCATTTTTCGTTACACTCATTTGTTTTGAATAGTGTCGTGCATTGCATTATTAAATTAGTGCATATTATCATTTCAAGGCTCGTTTTATGCGATTGTATTCATAATCGAAAAAATAAGCATTCAAACCGTTCTCTGATTATTATGGGAAATGTAAGTGATACTCATTTGTCAATTTTAGTTTTGAGATTAACTTTATTTAATTATTAAAATTTAATTCATTTGAACTGATTCGTTAAGTTGTATTTTATTTAATTATTAAAATTTAATTCATTTGAACTGATTTGTTGTCTTTTAGATTCGGGAAAAATTTTGATTACAATAATAGATGTGTAAAATTATAAAAATGCATCTAATATTCCATTCGGTCATATTTGCAAAAAATAAGTATTCAAAATAGCTAAAGAGAATTTAAGTATTCAAAATAGCTAAAGAGAATTTAAAAATAACTTTATGTAGAAGAAAAATTATAATTCTAAAAACGTAGATATTGTTAAAAACATTATGTATGTCCATCCCTGCTTTAGCAGACATGCGACAACACAACCTCGTTCAATGAATGTTCAAACGAGACTGAATGAGTTTTTAGTACGTATGAGCAGCGTTGCCACTCACAATTTATTTTTCTTACCAAAGTTCCGACAAAAAACTACCAAAACGTTACAAAAACTACCAAATTTTTACTTAGGGACAATTGCTTCTGTTTAGAGTTTCATTATTTTTAAAACTAATATGTAATATCATACAATGATTTGTTCTAAATAATCAATGGTTTACTTTTACGTAATTAGACAAAATTTCCAAATACTATATAGTTATGAAATACATAATTGCTGTTTTCGACAAAATTTGTACCAAAATCATTCCCGAGAAAATTGTAATAGTATTATATTCGGCTATGATGCATCACATATGTATATCCACCATCAGCATCTATCGTATAAATTGAGGACTTTATGGATAAATCCTTTTATTATACTACGGTTAACTAATTTGCTATTTATTGATAATAAAATTATTTTCCGTAAAAGGGGATATATGGCTGTAATAGGATCAATCGTGGACCAATCGACATAGATTTCGGTTGTTAAAAAACTGTTTCAACAGACAGACGGGAGGACATGGCTATATCGTCTTAGAATCTAATAAGAACCTAGAAAAACTATATACTTACAAGCGGAATCACAAAATCAATATACCCCTAATTTTATACCCATCAAAAAAGGATTGGGGTATATTAATTTTGTGATTCCGTTTGTAAGGTAGTAGACCCACCAAATTATATATTTATTCATGAATCTGGCTTCTTAGAAAAAAATGAATTAGTGTGGCCTACAGTAGGTTAGTGGTTTATGTTATAGTCAGACCTGACGTCGTGCATTCGATTCCCACCTGAGGCATTGGTGAGGAAGTGCACAACGGGACCGATGCAGGCCTACAAGTATTCCTTCGGATTTTATATAACATCCTCATTTCAAACTAACTTAATAACATTCACGAATCAGAAATGTTGAAATACATAGAAACTTAATATTTTCTTTGAACAAACAATATAAATTTAACAAGGATAAACCTAAGATTGACGTATTTATTAAAATTCTTATTACTTTGCCATAAAAAGGTCAGAAATGTTTATAAATTCATATGCATGAGATCAAAATTATCTCATCCTACCAAATTTGGACCAAAATTTAAACCTACCAACCAAACTACCAAAAGTCATTTCAGAGATTTGAAACTACCAATTTTGGTCCAATTGGACCAAAGTGGCAACGCTGCGTATGAGTAAGCTGTTGTAAAATTAGAAATGGCCGAAAAGCACGCGTGCATAGGAAATGCCTGGCTCTGCTCTATGGTCATATAAAAAGCTTGGTTTAAACTTTCTTTTCAACAAAACAACAACAAAAAACTCCATTTTAAAAATATAGGGGAAAATGAAGTGCCAAATAATGAAAAAATCTTATTCTTGAGTAAAAAATTTATTTAGTTTTTCTGATAGATATCCCACTCTCATCCCAAGCGACTATAAAGCCTTAAAGGGAAGGAAATTGTATAAGCATTCTTTTGAGCAAAAAAAATGTTTGGAAACAGTGAAGAAATTGCTATCTAAACTTCTCTGAACAATTTCTGCAAGGACCAATTGGTGAAAAGTTACACCCATTTGTAAAAACCATGTATGACTAAAGTGTCCACCTTTGACCCCCTCTAACTCCGGCAGACATGTTTAAGCAATTTATTGATAAAAAGTAGAAAAAGTTCTATATTCAAACTAATCTTATGCACCTTTCATCGTGCGTTTTTTAAAAAGTTAATACCTAAATTAAAAAAAAAACATATTTTTTAATTTATGTGAATTTAATATTAATTTTTAAATTATTTTTTATTTTGACGAATCTGTTACAGGTGGTCTCGAGTTTTTTATCATATCTCCGTTATTTTTGGACCGATTTTGCTTATTTTAAATAGCGATCTTCTCGAAAGCATGTCTGTTCATATTATTAAAGATTAGAATCTCGCAGATATCTGGTATCTTCTAAAAAGTGATTTTAACATACGTAGAGACAGTAGGAGGTTATAATAAAAAACAGGTGTTATATGGCGACTAGGGTCAAAAATGAGCCGAACTTCATAAAACATGGTGGTGGGATTGATGGTCGTATAAAAGTTATTTATGTCAAATTTTATCATAATACTAGTGCTTAAAATTGAGTTGTGTTAAGTATTTTTCTGGATTTAAACTATGTATGGGACATAGGGCCATACGTTTTTCTAATTCATAAAATAATTATGAGCTCACAATTATTTTAAGTTGTATGGCGGCAAGGTGTAATAGTAGACCGATTTCAAAAATGTTTGTATTTGGTGTCATAAAATTTGGAGAATAATTTAACCAAATTTTGTTAAATTAGCTTCAAAAATACGAAAGTTTTAGATGCATTTTTCAATTATATTTTACCATTTCATGAAATTGCACATAGGATTTGGGACTAAAATATAATTACAACACAAATACAAAAACTTACCTATACCAATAAGTTCAAAATTTTTCTGAATACAAAATATTTTTCGGAAACTTCTTAAAAACAAGTAGGAAAGTATTGTCGGACATGGCCGACTATGTGATACGCTACACCAAGGGTACATTTTACATATTATTTATTTTTCATAAAAAAATTGTTGAATTTTACCTTAATTCCGATTTATTTAAATAATTTATTGATGAAAAACTTAATTTCTAAAAAAGGCTTTATATGGGAACTATGGGCCGATCCTCAAAAAATAGGAAGAGGGATGTAATTTTATATAAAGGTTAGTTATGCTGAATTTCATCGCGATACTAATGGTTATAAGTAAATTTTGGTCATGAATGCTTATATTAAACTTATTTGTGCAAATTTTTGGTGAAATAGTAGTATATTTGACAAAGTTATGTGTTAAAAATCCCAAAATCGGAAGGCAGGTTGTATGAGGACTAGGTGAAATAATGGAACGATTTCAACCATTTTCAATAGACATCGTCCCGAAAAACTCGTATAGTCCAAATTTTATCCATATATCTTGAAAATTCTGGCATGTAGCTTGCGCAGAAGGTTTAGAAGGTGCTGGCTGTCCATCAGCACAGACAGACGGACGGACATGTCTTAATCTTATGCGTTACAAACATCAGCACAAACGTATAATACCCTCCCCACTATAGTGATGTAGGGTATAATAATCAAGGTACATCCGTATGTGTATTTTTTGAGGGGTAATAGAATCACTTTATCTTTCAGTTGGTCAAATGTATATCTGTATGTAGTCAGCACAACGAAGGAAAACAATACCTGAAAATATGGGACGCTTTCACCAATAAATGCATTTATCCAAGATTGTCTTATTAAAGTTCTATTATTAATTATCAACTCTACTGGAAGATTTAATCAAACCTATTTTCTTTTTCAATTATGATGGTCCTATGCACTATACACAGATATACCTACATATCTACATAAATATACAATTCCTTTTAGCTGCAAAATCTTAATTTCGATGTAGTTACCTGCATTTCATCAACTATCTAGATTCATAGTGGTGGTGTATGTACCTTCAATTGCTGTATATGTATTTAGTATATTGTATCTTTATATTATTATTTTTTTAATAAATAGTAATTGTTAAGCAATCATATAAAAATTTATGAATTTTAAGAAAGTAAAAATTATTTTAAGATGTTTTGTGTTTATTTTTGTACGCTGTTTTCTTGTTGTTTATTCATTGATGAAATTTATTTTTCTTTATCTATTCCATACAAAAACTCTTGGAACTTTACAATATATTTGAATTATTTGTTCAGTTTTGAAACATGTTTTAAATTATATGATATATTTCACATCTTTTAACATATTTTATTACAATTTATCACAAAGAATGTTTTAATGCTTTATTCGTTGTTTTCACTTAACAAAACAAAACTTGCGAAAAGCGCAAAACAAAAAAGAAAATACTCACGGCAACATGGCGGCATTAATACTTTGTAGAAAAACGTGATGCCAGATTAATGTTAGTAAACATGTTATAAGATTAATGGGACAAAGTGTTGTGAAATTGAGAGATTTTAGATTTTAATTAAATTAAATTGATCAAATCAATATTATCGCAACAACCAATATTTAAACGATTCTTTAACATATACTTTCATCATTCTTTAAATATATATATATATATATATATATATATATATATATATATATATATATATATATATATATATATATATTAAACATTGGTATCGCTAAAAACACCACCATAATTTTCAAAAATATTTATAACCAAGTTTTTGGTCGACAATATACGAATAATTATATTAAAACGAATTTTAACGACCCATTCATATAATGTATTTAATTGCAGAAAATTGGGAACTTCTTACCGACACTAAACGGCTCTAATTTTTTTTTAATACGGAATCTACAATAAAATTTTTTTATCGATGTTCAAAAACTGAATACATATATAAAATTAAAACTCTTAGAACTGGTTAGCTTGATTGTAAAAGAGATAACATGATATGAGAGGTTTTTCCACGACCTTTCAGATTATGTACAATATTATATTAATTATTAACCCATTGAGTGCCAAAAGCTAAAAAAGGGTTTTGAAACATGGCTTTTTTATAAAAGTGCCCATAATTCGAAAATAACCCATATAAGCATGTATACATTTCCTAAGTTTTATATAGAAAACATAATTGGCTTTCATTTGGTGCTTATAATATAGTGTTAACCCTTTAAATGCCGAAAATATGTGTACATAGTTGAATATAATTATATTTAAATAAATTAAATTTTGAATGTTAGTATTTATTAATATAATAACTTTTAAGAGCTTTTTCAATGAAATAGTTTTCTAAATGCTATAAACGCATTACAGTAAAAAACTATTTTAAAGTTCTTCATTTTTATATATTTTTAATTTAAATATTAAAAAAATTCACATAGATACATATTTAAATATTTTTTATACCCTACACTATTATATAAAAAAGAGTTGATACATATACGTTTTAGTTATATAAACCATTTAACCATTAATTACATTTTAATTCAAAATTTAGAAACGAAAACGTTTAAATCTTTACACCGTTATAGGTTTAGCCATTTAGTAGCGAATTTATGAAATTCGATTAAGCACAACTAGGGTTTTCAAATTCCTGACGTTTTTTGATTCCCGGGAATCGGGAAAAAATATTCACACTCCCGGTAACCCGGGAAATACCGATAAAATAAAAAATAATTAAAAAAAGCGTTTACGCAATGTTTTTTTGAATTTTTTAAACATATCAGGTAACTGCCGGTCCACACCAGCAAACTATTTTTGGGAAACTTTTGATTTTGCGTCAGAGAGAAAGAGATATCGTTCATCTCTATCGCGGTACAGAGTTTCTCGTACCCGGAACCTCGTATTGTTATTCTTCTCATTCGTACAAAAACCCATCAATGCAATTAAAGCCTGTTCAAAGTTACTAAAAATTATGGTTTTTTCATGCGAAAAATTAGATGTGCAACAAATGTAGTCTATCTCGCGATTTTGGAAAGTTTGTCGCTTTTATTGATATAAGTATGCATCATTGCTTTTAATACGTAAACAAAAACCATATGTTTTTTGAAAGCTGAAAATAAAATACATAAATCTTAATATTATAAACTATTTAGTGCTTTATTTAAAATGTATGAAAATATTTTATTGACCGCTTGTGCAGTAAATTTATTGTTTGTTTATAATTTTTTTTAATGATTTTGTAATTTCAAAATATTTTCGGCTCGAGAAATAATATTTTTGGGAAAAACAATAAAATGTAATCAGCTGTTTGTTTTAATTTCGTGCGAAAGAAGTGCTGCTTATGTTTTTTGTAAGTTGGAAAACAAGGTTGCCAGATAAATTTCACAATGTTTATCACAATAAGAACAGAGTATTGCTTTTGCGAAATTTTTCGCAAATATTTCATACCAAATATTTTATATGTAGTTTGACAGCATTTGGCACGAAATTTTGAACGGAGACCTGGCTTAACACGTAGTTTCTGAAACAAATGTTTCTATGTGTAGACCAGAGATACAAGCCAAGACGGCTCAAATTCGCGGCGGCTTGACGCCTGTAATATTTTGCAAGCCGCGCCGCCGCCGACTTCTTTCGGTTCAAAAGCTAAGCCGGCTTAAACGTAGCCGCTGATAAAGATTAGAATCGCACATGTATTTCAGAGCATAACTTCACCAATTTGAATGGAGTTCCCACTATTTTAAATTCTTATGGCAAATTGAAAAGAGTTGCCACACAATATTGTGCTAATATTAAAATATGTAGTGAGAACTACTATAAATGTCCATTTTCTGCAGAAAAAAACTTATATAGAGACAGGCTTCTATGTAACAGACTATTATACAAAGATTTTTCAATATAATAAACCTTATAAGGTCAATTTCTAAAGAAAAAGTTAAATTGAGCCGACAATTTAGCCGCCACCGATATTTTCTGTAATAAGCCGCCTCCGCCGTCCAAAAATGGTTGCGCCGCCGCCGATCATATCGCATCGGCTTGTATCTCTGGTGTAGACATAAGAAAACTTTAAAAGAGAATTAAAAAAAATTTCTCAACTAAAGTTTGCGTGTGTGGACTGGCACTAACTTAGAAATTTGTACATATATATATATATATATATATATATATATATATATATATATTTATATATATATATATATATTTTATATATATTTTTATATATATATATATATATATATATATATATATATATCTATATATATATATATATATATATATATATATTTTATATATATTTTTATATATATATATATATATATATCTATATATATATATATATATAAACACAACACGCGTTAGGGTGAAAGTACACAAAACGCGTTGTACGCGGCAACGCGTTATAGGCTTCTGTCAAAAAAGTGGAAATAGTGTATTTTCATTTAACAAGGTACACATTGTACTTTGTACTGTCTGCCGAGAAAAATTCAGCAACTTTCAACTTTTGACACGTCGGCAGCTGATCAGAGTTGTATTTTGTTATGTGTAGAATAAGAATAAAATAAAATGAAATAAATTTCTTTAACAATGGAAGAAAAATATTAAAAAACTTTAAATTTTGATTTTTAAAACAGTAATACTTTTTAAAAACATTAAAAGAGAGATGAAAATGACGAGTGGTGTGTAACTTTCCGCTTAAAAATCGCGAAAAGTTTGAAAATTGTGAAACGCGTTGCCGCCTCAACGCGTGTTGTGTACTTCCACCTATACAAGCTTCCGTCAAAAGTTGAAATAGCGTATTTTCATTTAACCAGTTACACACAGTAGTTTGTAACGCGTCTGTCGTCATCAGAGTTGTATTTTGTTTTGTGTAGAATAAGAACAAACTATTATGAAATAAATTTCACCAACAATAAAAGACATATATTAAAAAATAAAAAAAATTTTGATTTTTAAAACAAAATTAAAAGAAAGATCAAAATGACGCGTGGTATACCCGTTAATAAAACAACCTTTTGATAAAACAGCAAACCCTAACAGCTGTTTTTGATTGTTGTGTGGTGAGTTTCTGTAAAAACGTAAACAAATGAAACAAAAACAAATTACTAGACATATTTATTTTGTGCTAAGAAAAATTGATGTATTTTAATAATGTTTTATAGCCAGTGCAACTGTTCTTGGTGTACACCATCTACCCCAATAATAATCCCGGTTTCATTAGAATCAAGTATTTTTAAAACGGCCATATATAATGTGCAATTCATTCTATATTCCATGAATGGTTGAAAGAGTCACGGAATCCATCGGAGATCAACCTAAAAAATGAAAAAGGGGTGGCTTTAACTTCTTGTTCCGTTCATATGGGACAAGATTCGAGCTTCATCGTATCAGTTCGCCAGATACCTCATTTGTGTATATTGCAGGGTCCTGGTACCCAACACAGCCTTATTGTAAACGGTCTCATAATAATACTTAGATCTTTTCTTCATTCTACGACTATGCAAGAATACAGCTATGACATATTAATGCTTTAATTGCAGCATGACTATCAACCTAAAATCTTACCAGAGACCGGCGAACAATGTGATTCCCTATTAGTTCCGTCACTTTCAAGATCGCTAAATCACCACTTGGAAGACACAACCCATCAGGGAGTCAAGGAACATTTTACACCGTTTGTAACACATTGAAATATTGGTCTAATATCCATAAAAGTATATGCTGGGATCTTTTTACAGTCTAAGATTGAGTTTGTTATTGAAAATGGACAATATCGCTATACGATAAACTCATCAGGGAGCCAAGGAACTTTTACACCGAAATATTGGTCTAAAATCCATAAAAGTATAGACTAGGATCTTAGCCAATATTTGCCAAAATATTTTTAGTTGATGGAGTTTATTATTGAGCTTCAATATTCCAGTATAGCGAAGAAAAACGACAAAAACAAGTTTTATAGGAACTAAAATCTTTTTGACAAATTTTATGAGGATCAGGAAATTATTTTACAAGATTTATGTGATCCAAAACCTTTCTGGGTTGGTTCAAAATTGATCCTACCCCCATATAAGTTCCCCTTCAGAAAAAGATATTAACTCCAATAATAATTGTAATAAAAATACCAATATAGCAAAGAAATTCCACATAAACAAGGAGTCAACATCGTTTTGTCAAATTTAAGGGGATCGGTCCATAATTTAACCTATCCCCGATATAAGGTCCACCTCGGGAAATTACTACCACTCATAACTGGCTTAAAAAAATAGCTATAAAATTCGACAACAACTTTTATATGAAACAAAATTTATCTGTTGAATTTTGTAAGGGTCGGTCCACAGTTGACCCTACCTAAAATCTCAAACAGATTATGCCATCCGATTTCTACACTTCCAACTTAAAGTTCTATATATGTTTTTATCGTGCACAAGATCTTCCGATAGCAGTAATATATAATTTTCTATATACGGATATAGTCAAATTTTTTGTAAAAAAAAAAGTTTGTTGCTGTAGTACACACCCTAGAACGATGAAATCCACAAAACAAATTATGTCATCCGATTTGTATATTTCCAACTTAAAGTTCTATATAGGTTTTTATCGTGCACAAGATCGTCCGATAGCAGTTATATATAATTTTCTATATACCTCCATAATAAAATATTTTGTAAAAAAAAAGTTTGTTGTTGTAGTACACACCCTAGCACGATGAAATCCGGAAAAAAATGTATGTCATCCGATTTCTACACTTCCAACTTAAAGTTCTATATAGGTTTTTATCGTGCACAAGATCGTCCGATAGCAGTTATATATCAATTTATATATACTTCCATAATAATATTTTTTGTAAAAAAAAGTTTGTTGTTGTAGTACACACCCTAGAACGATGAAATCCGGAAAAAATGTATGCCATCCGATTTCCACACTTCCAACTTAAAGTTCTATATAGGTTTTTATCGTGCACAAGATCGTCCGATAGCAGTTATATATCATTTTATATATACGGCCATATTAACATTTTTTGTAAAAAAAAGTTTGTTGTTGCAGTACAAACCCTAGAACGATGAAATCTGGAAAAAAATTTTTTCATCTGATTTCTACACTTCCAACTTAAAGTTCTATGTAGGTTTTTATCGTGCACAAGATCGTCCGATAGCAGATATATATCAATTTATATATACTTCCATAATAACATTTTTTGTAAAAAAAAGTTTGTTGTTGTAGTACACACCCTAGAACAATGAAATCCGGAAAAAAATGTATGCCATCCGATTTCTACACTTCCAACTTAAAGTTCTATATAGGTCTTTATCGTGCACAAGATCGTCCGATAGCAGTTATATATCAATTTATATATACTTCCATAATAACATTTTTTGTAAAAAAAAAGTTTGTTGTTGAAGTACACACCCTAGAACGATGAAATCCGGAAAAAAATGTTTGTCATCTGATTTCTACACTTCCAACTTAAAGTTCTATATAGGTTTTTATCGTGCACAAGATCGTCCGATAGCAGTTATATATCATTTTATATATACGGCTATAGTAAAATTTTTTGTAAAAAAAAAGTTTGTTGTTGTAGTACACACCCTAGAACGATGAAATCCGGAAAAAAATGTATGCCATCCGATTTCTACACTTCCAACTTAAAGTTCTATATAGGTTTTTATCGTGCACAAGATCATCCGATAGCATTTATATATCATTTTATATATACGGCCATAACTTTTTTTGTAAAAAAAAAGTTTGTTGTTGTAGTACACACCCTAGAACGATGAAATCCGGAAAAAAATGTATGCCATCCGATTTCTACACTTCCAACTTAAAGTTCTATATAGGTTTTTATCGTGCACAAGATCGTCCGATAGCACTTATATATCATTTTATATATACGGCTATAGGAACATTTTTTGTAAAAAAGAAGTTTGTTGTTGTAGTACACACCCTAGAACGATGAAATCCGGAAAAAATGTATGCCATCCGATTTCTACACTTCCAACTTAAAGTTCTATATAGGTTTTTATCGTGCACAAGATCGTCCGATAGCACTTAGATATCATTTTATATATACGGCCATAATAACATTTTTTGTAAAAAAAAGTTTGTTGTTGTAGTACACACCCTAGAACGATGAAATCCGGAAAAAAATGTATGCCATCCGATTTCTACACTTCCAACTTAAAGTTCTATATAGGTTTTTATCGTGCACAAGATCGTCCGATAGCACTTATATATCATTTTATATATACGGCTATAGTAACATTTTTTGTAAAAAAAAAGTTTGTTGTTGTAGTAGACACCCTAGAACGATGAAATCCGGAAAAAAATGTATGCCATACGATTTCTACACTTCCAACTTAAAGTTCTATATAGGTTTTTATCGTGCACAAGATCGTCCGATAGCACTTATATATCATTTTATATATACGGCTATAGTAACATTTTTTGTAAAAAAAAAGTTTGTTGTTGTAGTACACACCCTAGAACGATGAAATCCGGAAAAAAATGTATGGCATCCGATTTCTACACTTCCAACTTAAAGTTCTATATAGGTTTTTATCGTGCACAAGATCGTCCGATAGCAGTTATATATCATTTTATATATACGGCTATAGTAACATTTTTTGTAAAAAAAAAGTTTGTTGTTGTAGTACACACCCTAGAACGATGAAATCCGGAAATAAATGTATGCCATCCGATTTCTACACTTCCAACTTAAAGTTCTATATAGGTTTTTATCGTGCACAAGATCGTCCGATAGCAGTTATATATCATTTTATATATACGGCTATAGTAACATTTTTTGTAAAAAAAAAGTTTGTTGTTGTAGTACACACCCTAGAACGATGAAATCCGGAAAAAAATGTATGCCATCCGATTTCTACACTTCCAACTTAAAGTTCTATATAGGTTTTTATCGTGCACAAGATCGTCCGATAGCAGTTATATATCATTTTATATATACGGCTATAGTAACATTTTTTGTAAAAAAAAAGTTTGTTGTTGTAGTACACACCCTAGAACGATGAAATCCGGAAAAAAATGTATGCCATCCGATTTCTACACTTCCAACTTAAAGTTCTATATAGGTTTTTATCGTGCACAAGATCGTCCGATAGCAGTTATATATCATTTTATATATACGGCTATAGTAACATTTTTTGTAAAAAAAAGTTTGTTGTTGTAGTACACACCCTAGAACGATGAAATCCGGAAAAAAATGTATGCCATCCGATTTCTACACTTCCAACTTAAAGTTCTATATAGGCTTTTATCGTGCACAAGATCGTCCGATAGCAGTTATATATCATTTTATATATACGGCTATAGTAACATTTTTTGTAAAAAAAAAGTTTGTTGTTGTAGTAGACACCCTAGAACGATGACATCCGGAAAAAAATGTACGCCATACGATTTCTACACTTCCAACTTAAAGTTCTATATAGGTTTTTATCGTGCACAAGATCGTCCGATAGCACTTATATATCATTTTATATATACGGCTATAGTAACATTTTTTGTAAAAAAAAAGTTTGTTGTTGTAGTACACACCCTAGAACGATGAAATCCGGAAAAAAATGTATGCCATCCGATTTCTACACTTCCAACTTAAAGTTCTATATAGGTTTTTATCGTGCACAAGATCGTCCGATAGCACTTATATATCATTTTATATATACGGCCATAATAACATTTTTTGAAAAAAAAAAGTTTGTTGTTGTAGTACACACCCTAGAACGATGAAATCCGGAAAAAAATGTATGCCATCCGATTTCTACACTTCCAACTTAAAGTTCTATATAGGTTTTTATCGTACACAAGATCGTGCGATAGCACTTATATATCATTTTATATATACGGCCATAATAACATTTTTTGTAAAAAAAAAGTTTGTTGTTGTAGTACACACCCTAGAACGATGAAATCCGGAAAAAAATGTATGCCATCCGATTTCTACACTTCCAACTTAAAGTTCTATATAGGTTTTTATCGTGCACAAGATCGTCCGATAGCACTTATATATCATTTTATATATACGGCCATAACTTTTTTTGTAAAAAAAAAGTTTGTTGTTGTAGTACACACCCTAGAACGATGAAATCCGGAAAAAAATGTATGCCATCCGATTTCTACACTTCCAACTTAAAGTTCTATATAGGTTTTTATCGTGCACAAGATCGTCCGATAGCACTTATATATCATTTTATATATACGGCTATAGTAACATTTTTTGTAAAAAAAGTTTGTTGTTGTAGTACACACCCTAGAACGATGAAATCCGGAAAAAATGTATGCCATCCGATTTCTACACTTCCAACTTAAAGTTCTATATAGGTTTTTATCGTGCACAAGATCGTCCGATAGCACTTATATATCATTTTATATATACGGCTATAGTAACATTTTTTGTAAAAAAAAAGTTTGTTGTTGTAGTACACACCCTAGAACGATGAAATCCGGAAAAAAATGTATGCCATCCGATTTCTACACTTCCAACTTAAAGTTCTATATAGGTTTTTATCGTGCACAAGATCGTCCGATAGCACTTATATATCATTTTATATATACGGCTATAGTAACATTTTTTGTAAAAAAAAAGTTTGTTGTTGTAGTACACACCCTAGAACGATGAAATCCGGAAAAAAATGTATGCCATCCGATTTCTACACTTCCAACTTAAAGTTCTATATAGGTTTTTATCGTGCACAAGATCGTCCGATAGCAGTTATATATCATTTTATATATATGACCATAGTAACATTTTTTGAATGTTTTTTATTAAAAGGCATTATGTAACGATATAATCCCAAATATATTTATATTTTATCAGATTTGTTCCTTTCCACATTTATACACATATTTTAATTGATCAAAAATATTTTTTTTAATGTAAATCATGAAAATCAATTTTTTTTTAATTTTTTCCACGTGCATAAACACATATTGAAAATGTAAATAATGAAAACGAGTTTTTGCGTCTTTTCCACGTGCAGAAACACATATTTGTAAACAAAAATAACTCACCACACCAAAAAAAATGTTTATTTTGATAAAACAGCTGTTACGGTTTGTTTTATTTTTCGTCGGGTTGTTTTCTTTATGTGCGTACGCGTGGTGTGTAACTTGCAGCTTGTAAAGCGCAAAAAGTTTAAAAAGCGTAAAACGTGTTGCCGTCTCAAAGCGTGTTGTGTACATCATCAATTACAGATAACGGTAGTAGAGCTAAGGAAACGATGGCCAAGCTTTATTTAAATAAATTAAATTAAACTCCGTTTGTAATTATCACAATATAATTTGCTGAACCTATAAAGTATATAGATATCTTAATAATTCTATTTGACATGTTTTAAAGAATTTTTCTATTTTCCTAGATCAACGAAATCCGTGGTTTTCATTTACTCTAGTCCATATACCAGCGTATATAGCGGCAGATGGAAAAAATCACCACTACATACACGCTATTGGTATTTTTTCAATAAAATTGCACTGAAAAAAATATTTGGCTATTTTAAATTTTGAAGAGTAAATTGCATAAAATGGGAATATTTATAAACAAAATATAATCAATGGACATAAGAATGATAATTTCTTCACTTAGAAACAACATTTCAAATTAAAATGTACAAAAATGTACATGCTCTTTGTTTTTGAAGTTGAGTTTTTGTTTTTTTCAATTTGCGTTTGCAATTTCTGAAACAAAGCGACATCAAGCTACTTTGTTGAATGCTACCAAGCACCTAAATAAAATATTTGTATTTTTGACGCTCCTGTTAAGAAGTTCGTATGCGATAGTGTTGTATACATGTAAGGGCCAATCTTTAGGTGAAAGATTAGCGATTAAATTAAAATTAATCCTCGAAAGCAGGGCTGCCAGATAAATTTGTAGAAATATCGGCAATTTTTTCCCAAAAAATCGGCATTTATCGGCACTTACGTTTTAAAAATCGGCAATAAATCGACAATTGAAAAAAACACTATTTTGTACCAAAGAAACATAACAAATAAATTCAAAAATCACAATATTGTTTTTACATACATGCATAACTCAGTGAATTTTTATTCAGAATAGGTCTAATAAAAGAACTCTTTGTAAGGGTACACCGAAACTTTGGTTTACTGGAATAAAATCTATTAGAATTTGTATCACTTTTGCAGAAAAATGTAAATGTATAATTATTTGTGGATTACTATACATTTACCCTGTAAAAAATTTTCAAATTTTGGTTATGAGTGATGTAGTTATTCCATACATCATACATACATGATGAAGTTATTTCATACATCACTTGACAGTGAGTGATCGTTATCAACAATATTAATTAATTTTTACAATAGGATTTGTAACCAATTGTATAGAGCGTGTGTCTAATATGGAATTAGTTAATGGTTCTAATCCTAGTCAATATTAGAAGTTTTTTGAAAAAATATTGTTTTTTAAATTTTTGTTAAAACCATTCCAAATTGCACGATCAAATAGAATAGACTAATAAACACAGAAAATTACTGCAAAGCCGATTTTAAATCCAGGAAAGTGGGGTTATCACATTTGTTATTGGTTATCGTCGAACAAAAATCGGATAGGTAAAGATATGCTGAGTACATTTTTATAATGGTAAATTTTCTCCAGATTTTTTAACATTTCCACAAAAATTTATTTTCAAACCATAAAAAATTTCTTAAAAAATTTTAAAATTTTAGCACCCTTAGATCAGACTTTTAGAACCTATTCAGGATTTTCATACATAAATTGTGTTTCCTTTTCATAATCGATCCAATTGACATTGGTGATGGAGCAAATTGTGTTCTACCGTACTGTAAATTTTCCTTTCCCAATTGTTTTAAAAGCTCCATGTAATTTTTGCTTATGTAAAGTTATAATGAATTAATTTGTTCGATTGGGTAAAAAATCGGCATTTTTGAAGCAAAAATCGGGAAATCGGCACTTTACTTTGAAGGTAAAATATCGGCAAAATGCCGATAAATCGGCAAATCTGGCAGGCCTGCTCGAAAGATGTTTAAGCGCCCTATGGAGGTGGTTTAATCTTAAGCACGAAATGCAAAAGTGTAAACAGCTGATGCAAAAAAATTTATAAAATTTTTATAAATATAAACATTAAAATGTTCTATTTATTGATTAGTATAAATTATGGACACTTCAAAATACATTTTTTTGTTTTTAATTTAAGTTTTCATTAATTTTCATATTAAATTTACAATTGTCTTCTTTTTTATAAAATATGCATTGTTTTGATAACAAACAGTGACATTTTCTGTTGTTTTGTATGGCAACACTGCGAAGTTTAATCTTGTACTCAAAAACATCAAAGGGAGTTAACATAAGATTAAATTTATTTTTAGATTAACTAATCTGATTATTAATTGGCATTTGATTACCATCTCAAAAACCCGCTCTAAATTGCATATATCAGTGGTGGCCAACGAGACAGCCCTACAAACATTTTCTATTGCGGAAGTTACCCATATGAAACTTCCAAACGTGCTAAAAGCTCGCCAGCGATGTTGCGGAAGTATAAGAATTCTTGTCACCAGTCGGGAAGAACTGATGCCGAGCTGGGGAACGTCTAAAAGTAACGTGGAAGATACTTCTGGAAGACCCGCAGAAGAAACTTCTAGATGACTCTTGGAAGTAAGTTATTGCCAAAGAAGTCACTTCTTGAAGTGACTACTTAGTATCATCTAGAAGTGTTCCTATCTTATCTTCTAGAAGATGAGTATTCTCGTCTTCTAGAAGATGAGTTTTCTCTTCTTCTATTTGTATACTCACCAAGATAAAATCTAAAAAATAAATCTAAATAAAATGAAATTTTATAGTTTTTACTGAAATAATTGAAATTTAAATAATAGAAAAAATAATTGATTTAACAACTAATCTAAAAAAAGTAATATATGTATATTAGACTGACTCACAAAAAATGGTGCTTGAGTTACCCCCCTCAAAATATTCGCTGTTATGTAATATGATGTTACCCAAAATATTTTAGGTTAAGTGTTGTCCATTCGTGAGCTGGACAGTTTTAAAGAAAATATCGTATGGGAACACGATTCTTCATGTTAAATTCAATATTTTACCCAGCTTGTTTTATAATGGTTCCCAAAATATTTCTAGTCTATCGATGGCCGTTCGTGAGCTTAAACAAAAGTTACAAAAACGTCCCTTTTTAGTAAATTATACAGCATTTCTTAAACAATATATACAGTATGTGGTATCATTTGAAAGGTTTTTTGAAGCCAAGTCTAGTGGTGCGAAAAATTTGCAAAATTGTGCATACATTTTATTTTTCTTAGTGAAAAACCTACTCTAAAATATTTTTGTAGTTCTTCATAAATTTTATGACCAATCCATCAAATTGTAAGAGTTATATTTTGGAACGCACTAATCCTTCAACGAAATAAACAAAAATAATGTTATAACAAGTAAGAAAGTATAGTCGGGCTTGGCCGACTATATGATACCCTACACCAGCTATTAATATTTAATGTGATTTATTTTTATACCACCATCAAAAAAGATGGGGTATATTGTTTATGTCATTTCGTTTGTAACACATCGAAATATTTATCATAAAAGTATATATTCTGGATCCTTATTAAATTCTAAGACGATCTAGCTATGTCCGTCCGTCTGTCTATCTGTCTGTCGGTTTAAAACACGATAGAGTCCAAATGAAAGTAGCTATCGGGCTGAAATTGGGCTATATCGGTCCACGAATTCGCCTAGCCCCCATATAAGGTCCCCTTCACAAAATGACTTTAACGCTCATAACTGACTAAAAGAAGCATCTAAAGCGATGAAATTCGACATGGAACCTAAATCGCTCTGTAAAATTTTATAAGGATCGGTCCATAATTGACCCTACCTCCCATATAAGGTCCCCTTCAGAAAATGACTTTAACGCTCATAACTGCCTTAAAGAAGTATCTATAGCGATGGAATTCGACATGAGCATATTTTATAGGAACCTTAATATGATTGTAAAATTTTATAAGAATCGGTTAAAAATTGACCCTATCCCCCATTAAGGTCCCTTTCAGAAAATGAACTTAACGCTCATAACTGACTAAAAGAAGCAGCTATAGCGATGAAATTCGACTTAAACATATTTTTTTGGAACCTTAATATCATTGTGAAATTTTATAAGAATCGGTCCATAATTGACCCTATCCCCCATATAAGGTCCCGCTCAGAAAATGACATTAACGCTCATAACTGACTAAAAAAAGCATCTATAGCGATGAAATTCGACATAAACTTATTCTATAGAAACCTAAATAGCTTTGTAAAATTTTATAAGGATCGGTCCATAATTTATCCTACCCCCATAAACGGTTCCCTTCGGAAAATGGCTTTAACGCTCATTACTACCCTAAACTAAAATCGTTATAGAAAATTTGACGAGGATCGGTCCATAATTGACCAAACGTCCCCTCAGAAAATAACTTTAACGCTTTTTACTACCTTAAAAATACAAGGACAGCGACAAAATTCGACAAAAATTTCCCTATACATAGACGTAATAAATGAGAAAATTGTTTTGATAATAACAAAAGCATCGATTCTTAAATATCAAAGTTTATTTATAAGGAAGCATTCCTTTTTGGCAATGATTTGATGGTGGGTATACAAGATTCGGCACAGCCGAATATAACACTCTTACTTCTTTTTAAAATTATTTATAGTCACTAACGATAGAAACACCTTAACCACCCTAAACGGGATATTGCTTTTGAAACTAATACTGCAATACTATTTTTTGTTTGCTCTCTTCTAATTAAGGAGTTATACACTTTCAAAAACTTAAGAATATTAATATCATATAAAGGTCATAGAAAGACCTGGTGTTAATAACTAAGAAAGTACCTATAATTAGAATAATTAAATCCAAAGCTATATATGAAAATTAATAAAATTGTATTTAAAAAGGTTGTTTTAAAAATATTTGACTTTATTATTAAATATCTTATATGGGCAATTTCGTGTCAAGTGACCCAGTGTTGCGGGTGTATTGTTTGGCAAATGGGGAATCTATGCGTAGGACTTCGTGCGTGGGTGCGGGGGTTTCTGTGGGGGTTCTGATAAAAACCAGGAGCTTGTCTTTTGTTCTTGATTTGTTGTGTATTTGGTTGTTCAGTTGTTGGTTTTGTTGTTTTGGGATTGTGCAGTGGTTTGTTGTTGTTGTTTTCTTTCTGGTCTCTTTTTCTGGTGTTTGCGTGTATAATTAGTGTTCCCAAGGTTTTCTTGTTTGTAATGTTAATTGTTGAATGTTTTTCTTTGTTTGATTATGTTTGCAAATTTGTGTTTTTTTTGTCTTTGTGGTTTTTCGTGGAGTAGTTGAATTTTTCTTTCTTTAATGTTTTTGATGTTCCATGTGCGTCTGATTGAATGCAAAATAAAAAAATGAAGTGTGTATATGAGAGAGTATGTGTGTGCCTGTATTGTAGTGTTGTATTCAGTACTAAAAATAGGTGTAGGTGGCAACTCCAGGTATTGATATTCAACAGTGCTGTATTTTCATTGAAGAATATAGGGAAATAGGGAAACGGAAAATAAAAATACAAATAGTAGTAAAATCATGAATGAATGAAAATACTATTAAAAATTTATGAGCTCCTGATAATAATATCGCCAGAGTATATCGCACAGATACAGTGGGTTATGAGGATAGGGCAGTAGATAGGACAGAATATCATTTAAGGGGCAATAAGAATTCAGGAAATATGAAGATAATAATAATAATTGGCATCAGGCACAGAAATTCAAATAAATAATGTTTTTAAATAAAGTGAAGGGGAATTCGTATGTATTTTCTCGTAAATTTGGCGGTAGGAAAATTGGCAACAGTTAAAATTTCCAGTATATGGCGAAAATCCGCGAATAAAGTATATGGTAGCCAGTATTTAAGCGATTGAGGTTAAAAAAAATATCGCATAAGCTAATGTACTATTAAACGGTTTACTGTGTTGGTTGTGTAAAAGAATAAGAAAAGCGAAGAAAGTAGAATTTCTGCATCTTGAAAGTAATAATTAATTAAACATAAAAAAATTTAATCTTGGATTTATTACGTGAGTTATAAAAAAAAAATTAAAAATCCTTTATACAAAATATGACAGCGGATATTTATATAATTTATAGCTGGCTATTTATACGTAAATCCGTGGGACAGACAGAGGAGTAATTGTTCCAGAAATAGCCAGGTAAAATTTTTGCGTTGATACCTAAATATATATATATCTAAGTGCTGAAAACTTCATAAAAGTGCAAAAAAAAAAAAAAAGAAAGAAAGGAGAATATTACACTAGTTATTGCCAAAAGAGCCAGGAAAATCAAATGCAGTTGAAGTTTTTTTTTATAACGACTAGGTAAAGTTTGTATAGTGCAAGAAATTATAAAGCAAGAGAATATCTAAAGTCTGTGTAACGATATAATACCACAAAAAAAAATCGTTGTACCAATCGACACCACGTATTAAACGAAACCGTAGATATAAAAATAAAGAAGGAAACTTATAAATATATTTATGCTTAAGTTAGATTTAAGATAAAGTGATGTGTCTGAAATTGTAAGTCTGTCGAGAGTGTGTATTTATGTGTATGTTAATTTTGTTTAAGTACAGTGTTCCCTCTGAAAGCCAGGAAAAGAAAGGTTAAGATAACCGCAAACCTAATAAAAAAAATTGTAGAGTATAGGTGTATCTCAGAGATTACGATAAATAAGAAGTTAGAGTTCTCTCCTAGAGCTTAAGTGAAGCGGAATTTAAATTAAGCCCGGCATAGTGGCAGGGACAGTGAAGTACTACCTCAGGGAGCTCCTTTAGGCTAGGAAATAATAGTTAAACGGAAGAATATAAAAGTAGCTTAAGCCCTTAATAGAGGTATAAAAAAAAAAAAAGTGAGACTGGTAAATTTATAAAATTATAAAAACGTATAAAGTGAGATATGTTTATACTGATATTTTTTTTATTTGGTTCAACAAGAAAAAAGATTGACGGCTGTAATAAACCTTTGTGAGGGAAAATAGAATCGTGTAAGATTAATTATTTATTGTTATATTTTATTGTAAAAAAAAAAAATAGTTTTAATAAGATTAGTATAAAAGAAAAAAATTCAACATTTAGCTTTGTTAGTTTAATAAGTATAAATAAAGATATGTATTGAAATTGGAATTAGAAATAATGATGATGGCTTAATAATTGAAAGGTAAATGAAGTGATGGACAGGTAAGTGGGAGTGGAGTTTGGGTCGCTGGAAAAATCTAAGGAACAGAATTGCGACTAGGTTGGGAGGGCAGTAAAAGAGGCTAACATCTGTCTCTAGAGAATGTTGTGTGTGTGGTGAACAGTATTTGCTTTTAGTTTCAGTTTTTTTTGTTTTCTTTTTTTTTTGATTTTGTTTTCATGTTCGGGTACACGTTTGATGAGTAAGGGTTGGAACCTCCTGGGAAGACGTACGAGCTAGACGGAATCCTCATCAACGGAAAGTAGCCGTAACAGAAATGGCGCCCAAACGGAATGTTAAATAATTTAGGATACTTTTTATTGAAAAACAAAATGTATCCTGAGTATTGATGATATACATGTAGATCAGCAACACATGTGGAAATAATCAACTAGTGTTCTATTATAGCCCAAAGATATCCGCAAAATATAGTAAAATTGTTTCTATAGCCACTCTAAAAAAGAAAAAGAGATGATGTATACAATAGATTTTACTATAAGATATGCGGGTAAGACAGAATAATACTTACGGAAATGAATAGAGATATCTTAGAGTACGTAGATAGTCCTAAATGTATAGTATTCGTTCCCAATTAGATAAATTGTTAAATTAAATTTTGTTCAAATAGTGGATCAATAAATAGTGTTGTTAACTCGAAGTAAAGGAAGCATCTCTTAACAAGAATGTTAACTAGATTAGTGTATCTAATACTATCGAAAATCACTCGTAATCTCGCTGAAGTTAGATATAGGTTGAAGTACGAGTGGTCACACTAAAATGAGTCCACTACTTCTAAATTAAGGTTGTTGTCTTCCCACACAAAACATATTCAAAAAGTAACTCCGTCGACTTCCACATCCGTCCATCAATTCATTAACCTAAAAAAAAAGAAGATAATTGGATAAACAAATTTTTATTAATATTTCTTATTTAAAAATCTAAGAAGTCCTTTATAAATTCTAATTTACAATATATATTAATTGATTTATTAGATCGTTGGTGTAGTAAATCATCATTCGTATCTTTTATTATATTTTTTTTATTTTATATTTTTATTTATTTATATTTGTCGTTAATATTTTTGATTGAGTATTTTATTTTTTTTTATTTGGTTATATTTTTTTTTTATTATTATTTTATTTTATTTATTTTATTATTTTTATATATTTTTATTTTTTTTTTTGGTATTTTTTTTTAAACTCTTTATTCGCATGCTATTATCGAAAAATTATTTTTGTCTTAAACTGAAAATCAGAAGTCCTTTATTTTCGAGTTTTCGCCACTTATAGTTGTAGTTATGAGTGAAAGTTCACCTACAGTCCTTTCACGAAAAAGAAATCGCCAAGTCCAATTCGACCTTAACCGGTCCTCACCACAAGTTGCCTATAAGATTTACAAACCTAATACGCCAAAAACTAAGCCCAAATCAAAACACCGAATAAACATAGAAATGGCCGAAGAGAATAGAGAATACTTTAGGGATATGTCTAAAACCATTATATCTAGTACCCCTAATGTGCCAATTCAACCAGCCGCTCCAACAGAAAATCTAGGTGCAAGTACTAGTAGTCAGGCTAATAGGTCAACTCAGTCAGAGATTCAGAGTTCTATAAGGAAATTAGTAGATCAGGGAATTACTTCTCAGATGGCTGAGATCAGAAAGAATATGGCAGAGTTAACAGCTACCGTCAGCAGACTCAGCATCGTAGTCCAACAAACCCAGCATGAAAATATAAAAATGTTGCAAGCTAACTTACCGAATACATCTAAACCACATGAGAATCAACCACCCATGGAAATGTCCGGAATTCAATCACAATCATCGAGAGCATCTTCCGTAAACAGTGACGATAATGCTAGGAGTTATCACAAACCACCTATCGATAAATGGGGATTAGAATTTGAGGGTGACGCGAATAAATTGGCAGTAGAAGATTTTATATTCCGACTGGAACGATTACAAAGCCAATACAATGTGTCGTGGAAAGAAGTCCTAGACAACTTCCATGTCTTAGTAAAAGGTGTTGCCGAAAAGTGGTATTGGTTATTTATTCAAACTAATTATGTAACAGAATGGAACACTCTTAAAACCGCTTTACTCAAACAATACCAGTCTACACGTTCCAGTTTCGAACTAATGAGGGATATCGTGGAAAGAAAACAGCTGCCAGGAGAGTCGATAGATTCCTTTTTCTTCACGATGACACAACTGCGATCTAGGTTGAGCATATCTATGCCGGAATGTGAAATGATCAAAATGATTAAAAAGAATTTAAGGGAGAGTATTGGAAGAATAGTTTTCCCAATTAGTGTGTCATCAGTAGAGGAATTACGTATAAGCTGCCTAGATGCCGAGAAAACCTTCCTCAGGAAAGATCTTAGAACGATGCAAACTTCCTCCAATCGTTACACAAGATACGTTAACGAACTGAGTGAAGAACCATATCAAATACCAGAATTAGAACATGAAGAAATAGCAGCTGTCAGAATGAGCAATTCCGGAAATACGATCACAAAATCTGCAATTGTCTGTTGGAATTGTCACCAAAGTGGTCATGTTTTCATGGATTGCCCCTCGAATGAGAGATCGATATTCTGTTATCGATGTGGCAAACCGGATGTAATCTCTCCAAATTGTGTCAATTGCAGAAACAAAAATTTTATCAGGAGCGAAGGGAATGCGGGGGACCATCGTTCAACCACAAACCCGCCAGCGACGAACATGTGACAGAGCAGAATCAAGATTTAATAAAGCAAAGAGAAAAATATCACACATTTATACCTCAACAAAAGCATTTATATACCTTAGAAGAGAGAAAACAAAATTATGATAAAATTAGAGAACAAATATTCAATCCAGCAACCAATATCAAAACCCCTATAATATCTAGGAAGATAAGAAAATTGCGAGAAAAATTTGCAGAGAAGAAGAGAATAAGAAAGCTTGCCATTGAAGCAATAAAGAAAGCCGACCGAAAATCATCAGACCCTAGACCATACGCTGAGTTTTGCATCGGTAACGTTAAAATGAAAGGTCTTTTAGATACCGGTGCTTCTGTAAGTATTCTAGGCCGAGGGTGTAGGGAACTTATAGATAAATTAGATTTGCCAATTGTGCCTATATTTTCATTAATAACAACCGCTAGCGGACAGGAACATAGGTTATTAGGAAGAGTAAAAATAGAAGTTGAATATCAGAATAAAATTAATATAATTGAATTTTATTTGTGTCCTGACCTTGAACAATCAGCATATTTAGGTATAGACTTCTGGAAAGCTTTTGAACTTGCTCCAGAAGTAGTAGGTATAGCAGAATTAGATATGGAGAAAATATTGCCAAACTACACTGCAGAAAATTACAAAACAGATCCACATGATTTATCTGAATCGCAACAAAATAGATTAAATAAAGTAGTAGGAATGTTTCCTGCCTTTGAGAATGAAGGTTTAGGGTGTACGTCACTGGAAAAACACACCATCAAATTAGTAGAAGGAGCCGAACCGGTGAAGGATAGACACTATCCGATCTCACCAGCAGTACAAGAGATAGTTTATAAAGAGATCGATCAAATGTTAGCGCTTAATGTAATAGAGGAAAGTGAGAGTCCCTGGAGTAACAGGACAACAGTGGTACGAAAACCCGGTAAAAATCGCTTCTGTCTCGACGCTAGAAAACTTAATAAGCTAACAGTCAAGGATGCGTACCCATTACAGAATATAGATGGCATCCTCAGTAGGATAGATGAAACATATTTTATCAGTAGCGTAGATTTAAAATATGCTTTTTGGCAGATAGAGTTAGCGCCCGAAAGTAGACCTTATACTGCGTTTACTGTAGCTGGAAGACCTCTGTACCAGTTCCGCGTCATGCCTTTTGGCCTCTGTAACGCTGCCCAACGTTTATGCAGATTAATGGATAAGGTCATTCCCCAAGAACTAAAAGATAACGTCTTTATTTATCTTGACGATTTATTGATAATTTCAAATGATTTCGACAAACATCTGTATCTCCTAGAGGAAGTTGCAAAATATCTAAAGAAGGCAAATTTAACAATCGGATTAAAAAAATCTCAATTCTGCTTTAAACAATTGAAATATTTGGGGTTCATTATTCGAAACGGGATGTTGAAAACTGACCCAGAGAAAATAAAAGCAATCACGGAAATAAAAACTCCAAAGTCAGTAAGAGAAGTTAGGAGCTTTTTGGGAACCGCCGGGTGGTATCGCCGGTTTATTAAAAACTTCTCCGTTATAACCGCTCCATTAACTGACACTCTAAAAAAGTCAAAATCCTTTGAAATGAGTCCCGAAGCAATAAAATCTTTTGAATATTTAAAAAAAGCTCTAACGACAGCGCCAGTATTACGACATGCGGATTTCTCTAAAAGATTTTTCATTCAGTGTGATGCATGCGAATACGGAATCGGAGCAGTACTGTACCAAATAAATGGAGATAACGAAGAACATCCGATTGCTTTTTACTCCCAAAAGTTGAGCACATGCCAAAGGAATTACACCGTAACGGAGAAGGAATGTTTGGCAGCAGTTATGGCGGTAAAGAAATTCCGCCAATACATCGAAATGATGCCATTTACAATCATAACTGATCATGCAAGCCTTAAATGGCTCATGTCAATGAAAGATCTTACGGGCAGACTGGCTAGGTGGTCCTTACAATTGCAGTCGTATGACTTTGAAATACAACATAGAAAAGGCTCCGAAAACATTGTTGCAGATATGTTGTCAAGACTACCGAATGTTGACGAAATCAATATAACTGATTTGTTAGGTTTTGAAACTAACGAATTTGAAAGCGATGAGTATCTAGAGCTGCAATCCCATATTGAGAAAAATGCAGAAAAATTACCGGATCTAAAAGTGGTAAACGGATATGTTTACAAGAAAACGAAGTTTGATACCAACGATGACAGCCCATGGAAACTATGGATCCCAGCAAACATAACCCAACCAATTATAGAAAAAGCTCATTTATCGACAAATAATGCTCATGGTGGAGTAGCCAAAACGCTAGAGAAAATCAAGCGATTTTACTATTGGCCAAGAATGACAATACAAGTAAAAAACTTTGTAAATATGTGTCAAACCTGCAAAGAATGTAAGTCTTGCAACAGTAACCTTCGTCCGGAAATTGGTCAAATGGTATCGACCGAAAGACCCTTTCAAAAGTTGTATATAGACTTTATGGGGAAATATCCACGGTCTAAACAAGGGAATTGCTACATATTCATCGTAGTTGACCACTTTACAAAATTTACATTTTTGAAGGCAATGAAAGAAGCCACTACAGATAATGTAATAAACTTCCTGGTCCAAGAGATATTTTTGAAATTTGGAGTACCGGAAGTTATACATAGTGACAATGGTAGTCAATTCACAGCAAAATCATTCGAAAATCTAATGAAAAGTTATAAAATACAGCACTTAAAGACAGCAGTATATTCGCCACAAAGCAACGCTAGCGAAAGAGTAAACCAGTCCGTACTATCCGCAATAAGAGCTTATTTAAAAGAAGATCACCGAGACTGGGATATGTATCTTCCAGAAATAGAATCTGCGTTGAGAACTTCGGTCCATTCGGCAACTGGTGTAACGCCTTTCTTCGCGCTCTTTGGATACCATATGTACACAAGTGGAGCAGATTACAAACTTGGAAGAAAACTATTATCTCTAACGGACCACGAAATAGTCGAAATAAACAAAGCTGATAAATTGGAAATCATTAGAGACAAAATGAGCCAAAATCTAAAAAAAGCATATAGTAAAAGCGCAGAAAGGTATAATAGAGGGGCAAGGATTGTTAGATTTACACCGGGACAGGAAGTATACCGAAGAAACATTGTATTGAGCAACTTCGGAAAAAATCTTAATTCGAAATTTTGTAGGAAATTTCTAAAATGTAGAATAGTTAAGGCAATAGGTAATAACATGTATGAGTTAGAGACAATACAGGGTAAGCCAATAGGGGTCTATCACTCAAAGGACATTAAAGTATAAACGTATTTGAAAAGTTTTTGAAAATGGCTGTTATGCCAAGAAAATCTGTGATATAATAATAACATAAATAACGTTACGTACCTCCAGAAAAGGGGAATATCCGAGTTGATGTAGGTTCATGTAAATAAAATGCAATAGGTTTTTCTGAATATGAAATGCTGAAATAAAGGAAAATAAGCACAAAGTAAAATAATTATATTTTAAGATGTACATTGATATACTTCCCGTAATAGTAGATCCAAGAATATGCACATGGGAAGTGATGAATAGTTTCAAAACCTTTTAAAGAAAGCTTTTCGGAATTTATACCATATTGATTGGAGAAATTTAGGAGTAACGAGATGTTAGAGGCGTTTCCATGGAATATTGCAAAGATACCTAGGAAGATACATAGGAATAAAATAAATTTGTTATAATTATAATAATGTCATATATAAAGGTTTATTAATTTTTTTTTCTGTCGCTTAGAAAAATTTATATATTTTGCGCTGTATGCGCTACAATTGGTCGGGGACCAATTCCAAGAACGTGGAAGGTATCGGAAGCAGTGATGGGGAGCCACTATACATTTTCCTTGCCGAAAAAGTAATAGTAGGTTTATTTTCCAAAATATATATGGAATTCACATCCCATGGCTAAAGAATCCCGAAAAAGGGAGATAATTAGTACGGCAGGAAAAAAATCTTTCATTTTTAATTGTGCAATAATACATTTTGGTCTGTGATATAGGATAATAAGTGCAATATTAGTTTAAGGAAACAACTTATTTATTTACATTTTTATAATTATATTTATGTTTGTGTTGTTTCATTCTAATATTGACATTTATTTTATCACTTTTATCTAGATCTAGAGTTATTAAGCATTTTATATTGATGAGTACATTTATTTACTACCTGCAATATCTAGAATCTCTTTATGTGCAATAAATTTGGTCAATCTGTGATTTTAGTTAGTTAGGTGCAATATTAGGTTACGAAAACAACCTATTTATTTGTATATTTTTTATTATATTTATGTATGTTGTTTTCGTCCCTGTATTGACATTTTTTCTAAATTTTATATCGAAGATTGAAGAAATTCTTGCAATAATGGAAATTATAGAATTCACACATTTACATAACTGAATAGTCAACACGTAGTTTTTGTTATAACTGAGGATGCCATCAAGCTGTACAAACAGGGAACTCACCTTTTCGCGAACATTGAATGTATACTTTAAATGCCCGGCTAGAAGTACGTAGTGCATGAGACCCTAAATCCATCTCAGGGTCATGAGCGTTCCACACGTTGGACATTTCGTAACCCGCACACCGTCCCCTCAGACTGTAGCCGGCGGAGTCGGAGTTTTGTTGCGGGTGTATTGTTTGGCAAATGGGGAATCTATGCGTAGGACTTCGTGCGTGGGTGCGGGGGTTTCTGTGGGGGTTCTGATAAAAACCAGGAGCTTGTCTTTTGTTCTTGATTTGTTGTGTATTTGGTTGTTCAGTTGTTGGTTTTGTTGTTTTGGGATTGTGCAGTGGTTTGTTGTTGTTGTTTTCTTTCTGGTCTCTTTTTCTGGTGTTTGCGTGTATAATTAGTGTTCCCAAGGTTTTCTTGTTTGTAATGTTAATTGTTGAATGTTTTTCTTTGTTTGATTATGTTTGCAAATTTGTGTTTTTTTTGTCTTTGTGGTTTTTCGTGGAGTAGTTGAATTTTTCTTTCTTTAATGTTTTTGATGTTCCATGTGCGTCTGATTGAATGCAAAATAAAAAAATGAAGTGTGTATATGAGAGAGTATGTGTGTGCCTGTATTGTAGTGTTGTATTCAGTACTAAAAATAGGTGTAGGTGGCAACTCCAGGTATTGATATTCAACAGTGCTGTATTTTCATTGAAGAATATAGGGAAATAGGGAAACGGAAAATAAAAATACAAATAGTAGTAAAATCATGAATGAATGAAAATACTATTAAAAATTTATGAGCTCCTGATAATAATATCGCCAGAGTATATCGCACAGATACAGTGGGTTATGAGGATAGGGCAGTAGATAGGACAGAATATCATTTAAGGGGCAATAAGAATTCAGGAAATATGAAGATAATAATAATAATTGGCATCAGGCACAGAAATTCAAATAAATAATGTTTTTAAATAAAGTGAAGGGGAATTCGTATGTATTTTCTCGTAAATTTGGCGGTAGGAAAATTGGCAACAGTTAAAATTTCCAGTATATGGCGAAAATCCGCGAATAAAGTATATGGTAGCCAGTATTTAAGCGATTGAGGTTAAAAAAAATATCGCATAAGCTAATGTACTATTAAACGGTTTACTGTGTTGGTTGTGTAAAAGAATAAGAAAAGCGAAGAAAGTAGAATTTCTGCATCTTGAAAGTAATAATTAATTAAACATAAAAAAATTTAATCTTGGATTTATTACGTGAGTTATAAAAAAAAAATTAAAAATCCTTTATACAAAATATGACAGCGGATATTTATATAATTTATAGCTGGCTATTTATACGTAAATCCGTGGGACAGACAGAGGAGTAATTGTTCCAGAAATAGCCAGGTAAAATTTTTGCGTTGATACCTAAATATATATATATCTAAGTGCTGAAAACTTCATAAAAGTGCAAAAAAAAAAAAAAAAAGAAAGAAAGGAGAATATTACACTAGTTATTGCCAAAAGAGCCAGGAAAATCAAATGCAGTTGAAGTTTTTTTTTATAACGACTAGGTAAAGTTTGTATAGTGCAAGAAATTATAAAGCAAGAGAATATCTAAAGTCTGTGTAACGATATAATACCACAAAAAAAAATCGTTGTACCAATCGACACCACGTATTAAACGAAACCGTAGATATAAAAATAAAGAAGGAAACTTATAAATATATTTATGCTTACGTTAGATTTAAGATAAAGTGATGTGTCTGAAATTGTAAGTCTGTCGAGAGTGTGTATTTATGTGTATGTTAATTTTGTTTAAGTACAGTGTTCCCTCTGAAAGCCAGGAAAAGAAAGGTTAAGATAACCGCAAACCTAATAAAAAAAATTGTAGAGTATAGGTGTATCTCAGAGATTACGATAAATAAGAAGTTAGAGTTCTCTCCTAGAGCTTAAGTGAAGCGGAATTTAAATTAAGCCCGGCATAGTGGCAGGGACAGTGAAGTACTACCTCAGGGAGCTCCTTTAGGCTAGGAAATAATAGTTAAACGGAAGAATATAAAAGTAGCTTAAGCCCTAAATAGAGGTATAAAAAAAAAAAAAGTGAGACTGGTAAATTTATAAAATTATAAAAACGTATAAAGTGAGATATGTTTATACTGATATTTTTTTTATTTGGTTCAACAAGAAAAAAGATTGACGGCTGTAATAAACCTTTGTGAGGGAAAATAGAATCGTGTAAGATTAATTATTTATTGTTATATTTTATTGTAAAAAAAAAATAGTTTTAATAAGATTAGTATAAAAGAAAAAAATTCAACATTTAGCTTTGTTAGTTTAATAAGTATAAATAAAGATATGTATTGAAATTGGAATTAGAAATAATGATGATGGCTTAATAATTGAAAGGTAAATGAAGTGATGGACAGGTAAGTGGGAGTGGAGTTTGGGTCGCTGGAAAAATCTAAGGAACAGAATTGCGACTAGGTTGGGAGGGCAGTAAAAGAGGCTAACATCTGTCTCTAGAGAATGTTGTGTGTGTGGTGAACAGTATTTGCTTTTAGTTTCAGTTTTTTTTGTTTTCTTTTTTTTTTGATTTTGTTTTCATGTTCGGGTACACGTTTGATGAGTAAGGGTTGGAACCTCCTGGGAAGACGTACGAGCTAGACGGAATCCTCATCAACGGAAAGTAGCCGTAACACCAGGTCAAAAAATAATTTATGTATAAAACAGTAGTATTAATTTGAATATAACCCTCCAAACATTTAGAAGACAAAACTATTGCGCATCACCCCAGACGCCACGTCATAAACACTTCTGGACGATTGTCGGACGAGAATGCACATTTTACAAAAACAAAATACATTGATTTTGAATTTTCGTCTTCTAGAAATATACTTTTAAGTTACTTCCGGATGATAGTTAGAAGAGTGCATCCATTTTGCTTTTCATCTGGAAGTATACGTTTTAGTGACTTTTGAATGAGAGTTGGATGAGAACACACAATAACAAAATACACTGTTTTTTAATTTGAATCTTCTTGATTTGTATGTTTATGTCACTTCCGGAAGACAGTTTGAAGAGTATTCACATTAATGTTGTATTTTATTCATATGGAAGTGTGGATTGTAGTCACTTCTGGACGATTGTCAGACGAGAGCACACATTTTACAAAAACAAAATACATTGATTTCTAGTTTTCCCCTTCTGGAAGTATACTTTTAGGTTACTTCCGGATGATAGTAAGAAGAGTACAAAAACAAAAAATATAAATACTCCATTTTTTAGCGTGAACTCGAAAAAAAAAATAAATAATGCAGAAATTTTGCTAAGTTCAGTGATGTTTTGTGTTTTGTCCAGTCATGTTCAGTTTTAATTATTCATTGTAAAACTTAAATGAGTTATTGAATTTAATATTTATAGAAAAATAATGTAATTAATATATTGTGAATCTTAAGTAATAAAAAACAATATGACAGTGTTGTGTTAAAAGTCACTGTTAATAAACATTTAAGAAGGTTTTGTTAATTGGTGAAGTAAAAGTAATTATCTTCAAGGATTATATACACAAAATTAAAAAGTAAGTTGTCATATTTTACATTAAAATACTATTTTAGGAATATGTTAACAACTCTAAACGGCTTCCTTTTCCATTATTTTTAAACGAAGTCTAATATGTTTAATTAAAAATGGTTTTATATTAAATTTCGTCTTTCTCTTAATTGGTTTAGGAGTTATAAGCATTTAAAGACTTTTTCAAGTTGTACGTTTCAGCTTTCATTTGATGAACATTGCATTTTTAACATACTTAGATTTATTTGAGTTAAATCTTAACTTTCAATATTTTTAAACTATTTGCGCGTTTAGGTCCTGTTTCTAGATTACACTTTGAGCTAAAATTTTATTTGTATTTCATTATCGTAACAAAAAAATACATTAAAATTTTACTTGAAGTATTTAAACGCTAGCTGGAATCATTCCCTACAAACATTTTCTATTGCGGAAGTTACCCGTGTGAAACTTCCAAACGTACTAAAAGCTCGCCAGCGATGTTGCGGAAGTATAAGAATTCTTGTCACCAGTCGGGAAGAACTGATGCCGAGCTGGGGAACGTCTACGAGTAACGTGAAAGATACTTCTGGAAGATCCGCGGAAGAAACTTCTAGATGACTCTTGGAAGTAAGGTATTGCCAAAGACTCTTCTAGATGTGACTAGGAAGTCACTTCTTGAAGTGACTACTTAGTATCATCTAGAAGTGTTCCTATCTTATCTTCTAGAAGATGAGTTTTCTCTTCTTCTAGAAGAAGAGTATTCTTTTCTTCTAGAAGAAGAATATTCTCTTCTTCTAGAAGATAAGTATTCTCGTCTTCTAGAAGATGAGTTTTCTCTTCTTCTATTTGTATACTCACCAAGATAAAATCTATAAAAATAAATCTAAATAAAATGAAATTTTATTGAAATAATTGAAATTAAAATAGTAGAAAAAATAATTGATTTAACAACTAATCTAAAACAAGTTAGAGTGCTATATTCGGCTATGCCGAATCTTAAATACCCTCCACCAGCAAGATACTTTTTATTAAAACTCATTTAAATATCTAATTTTCAGATAACTTGGCAAAATTTTTGTTTCCGTATTAAGGGTACTAACATTAATGCATATGTCAAACTAATTTTAATAAGGTCGAGAAAAATGTATATTAATTCCGTTATCGACCGAAAAGGAAAAAATTTCATATAATGATTTATATGCCAAAAAAGATCAATTCGAATTTTCAAATATAGATTTACTAATTAATGAAATATGTGCGTTTAGGTGATTTTCGGAAGTGCTTTATATGTATACGAGCTATGACCTCACACAAAACATATTTTTGTCGAATTTTATCAAGATATCTTTATTTGATAATGAAATATGTGCGCTTAAGTGATTTTTTTGAAGTGGACCTTATATAGCAGCTATTACCATATATGGACCAATCCGGAAAATTTTGGAAGAGTGATTCATATAAAGATAAAACATATTTGTGCCGAATTTTATCTAGATAACTTTATTTAACAATTAAATATGTGCGTTTAAGTGATTTTCGGAAGTGGGACTTATATTGGAGCTATGACCAATAATGGACCAATCCGGGAAAAAAGTGGTAAAATGATTTATATGCACACAAAATATATTCAAGTCGAATTTTATCCTTATATTTTTAGAATTTAATGAAATATATGCGTTTAAGTGATTTTCGGAAGTGGACTTTATATGGGAGTTATGACCAATTATGAGCCTATCCGGAAAAAAATTCGTAGAGTGACTCATATAAAGACAAAACATATTTGTGTCGAATTTTATCAAGATAGCTTTATTTGACAATGTGCTTTTAAGTGATTTTCGGAAGTGGGCTTTATATGGGAGCTATGACCAATATTGGACCGATCCGTAAAAAATTTTGTGGAATGATTTGAATGTACACAAAACATATTTTTGTCGAATTTTATGACGATAGCTTTAGTTGACAATGAAATATGCGTTTTTAAGTGATTTTCGGAAGTGGGCCTTATATGGGAGCTATGACGAATAATGGACCGATCCGTAAAAAAAATGTAGAGTGATTCATATTTAGACAAAACATATTTGTGTCGAATTTTATCCCGATAGCTTTATAATTCAATGAAATATATTAGTTTAAGTGATTTTCGGAAGTGGACTTTATATGGGAGCTATGAACAATTATGGGCCTATCCGGAAAAAATTTCGTAGCGTGATTCATATTTAGACTAAACATATTTGTGTCGAATTTTTCAAGATAGCTTTATTTGACAATGAAATATGAGCTTTTAAATGATTTTCGGATGTGGGCCTTATATGGGAGCTATGACCAATAATGGACCGATCCGTAAAAAATAAAATTTTACAATGATATTAAGATTCCTAAAAAATATGTATATGTCGAATTTCATCGCTATGGCTGCTTTTTTTTGTCAGTTATGAGCGTTAAAGTCATTTTCTGAGGGGGACCTTATATGGGGGATAGGGTCAATTATGGACCGATCCTTATAAAATATTACAATGATATTAAGATTCCTATAAAATATGTTTATGTCGAATTTCATTGCTATAGCTGCTTTTTTTAGTCAGTTATGAGCGTTAATGTCATTTTCTGAGGGGGACCTTATATGGGGGATAGGGTCTATTATGGACCGATACTTATAAAATTTTACAATGATACTAAGATTCCTAAAAAATATGTTTATGTGGAATTTCATCGCTATAGCTGCTTCTTTCAGTCAGTTATGAGCGTTAATGTCATTTTCTGAGGGGGACCTTATATGGGGGCTAGGCGAAATCGTGGACCGATATTGCCCATTTTCAATACCAAACAAACTGCATCA
The DNA here is from genome assembly GCF_015586225.1 of Lucilia sericata. Taxonomy (NCBI): domain Eukaryota; kingdom Metazoa; phylum Arthropoda; class Insecta; order Diptera; family Calliphoridae; genus Lucilia; species Lucilia sericata. The sequence continues at coordinate 88,997 of NW_023994363.1, read as the reverse complement.
ATATAAAATATTTGTGCAAAATTTCAGCTCGCTAGATGCTTCCGTTTTGGACTCTATCGTGTTTTCAACAGACGGACAGACAGACGGACAGACGGACGGACATGGCTAGATCGTCTTAGAATTTAATGAGGATCCAGAATATATATACTTTTATGGGTCTTAGATGAATATTTCGATGTGTTACAAACGGAATGACAAAAACAATATACCCCCCATCTTTTTTGATGGTGGGTATAATTAAAAAAAAAATAATTCCAAAATACCTTTTTTAATTTCGTCCAGCGCACGAAAGGTCATCGCTAGACTTAAAATATTTTGGGAATCATCATAAAACAAGGCAAGTTATATTTTAAGAGGGGTAACAAAAACACGTTTTTGCTTTCCATACAGAGTGCGTCGGTCTAATGTACATACATACATATGTATCAACAATCTAGAATTATTACCTTATAATAAGATAATTTTCAGGAAATCTGTATTGATATTCCAACTGTTGGCTGGTATACTTCCAAAAATTGTACAATGTTGGATTCTAAAATATTTTTGTAGTTCTTCATAAATTTTATGATCAATCTATCAAATTGTAAGAGTTACATTTTGGAACGCTTTAATCCTTCAACGAAATAAACAAAAATAATGTTAAATTTAATATTGAATATACATACTTTTGTATTTATTGTAATTACCTGTTGTACTTTAGGAAGCAATAAAAATAGGATTCTCTTATGACCAATACATTTCCCACCAAAGTTTAAACGGTCAGATCTATTTTTTACATTTTCTGCAAATAATCGACATTTTTAATGGAACCGCGTGATGAAATAAGACATATATAACTTACCAGATCCCCTTTTATACCCTCCACCACCATCAGTGATGATAGAGGGTATATATAAGTTTGTCGTTCCGTGTGTAACACCAAGAAATATTCATCTAAGACCCAACAAAGTATATATATTCTGGGTCCTTATCAAATTCTGAGTCGATTTAGCTATGTCCGTCTGTCCGTCTGTCTGTCTGTGTAAAACACGCTCACATTAAAACTAAGCAAAGGAAATCAACCAAATTCACCTAAAGTATTTATTATATTATCGTAAGCAGTTTGGTATTGAAAATCAGCAAAATCGGTTCACAACGTAAAAAGTTATGAGTAAAAATTTCAGACTACCTCGAAAAAAATTACGTTTTTTTCAACATTCTTTTGAAGTTTTCTCAGAAACTACCAAAGATATTTCGATGAATTTTGTCACACATTAATTTTTTATGCCTGTGATCAATTATGTTCAAGATCTTTACAATCGATCGAATATTTCCCATAGCCCCCATACAAAGGTATATATTCCCGGAAATTAGTTTATCGTTAATAACTCCCTCAAATATATCGGTATCAACACAAAATTTTGTACATGCAAATATAATATGAACAGAAATCATACAGTCAACGTAGATCTCAGTCGGTCCACAATTGGTCATAGCTCCCATATAAGGTCCACTTCCGAAAATCACCTAAACGTATATATTTCATTGATGAATATAGCTATTGTGATAAAATTCGAGGTAAATATGTTTTGTGTACATACAAATCAATTTACCAAATTTTTTACGGATCGGTCCATTATTGGTCATAGCTCCCATATAAGGCCCACTTCCGAAAATCATTTAAAAGCTCATATTTCATTGTCAAATAAAGCTATCTTGAAAAATTCGACACAAATATGTTTAGTCTAAATATGAATCACGCTACGAAATTTTTTCCGGATAGGCCCATAATTGGTCATAGCTTCCATATAAAGTCCACTTCCGAAAATCACTTAAACTAATATATTTCATTGAATTATAAAGCTATCGGGATAAAATTCGACACAAATATGTTTTGTCTAAATATGAATCACTCTACATTTTTTTTACGGATCGGTCCATTATTGGTCATAGTTCCCATATAAGGCCCACTTCCGAAAATCACTTAAATGCATATATTTCATTGAATAAAAAAACTATCGGGATACAATTCGACACAAGTATGTGTTGTATACATACAAATCATTCTACAAATTTTTTTACGGATCGGTCCATTATTCGTCATAGCTCCCATATAAGGCCCACTTCCGAAAATCACTTAAAAACACATATTTCATTGTCAACTAAAGCTATCGTCATAAAATTCGACAAAAATATGTTTTGTGTAGATTCAAATCATTCCACAAAATTTTTTACGGATCGGTCCAATATTGGTCATAGCTCCCATATAAAGCCCACTTCCGAAAATCACTTAAAAGCACATTGTCAAATAAAGCTATCTTGATAAAATTCGACACAAATATGTTTTGTCTTTATATGAGTCACTCTACGAATTTTTTTCCGGATAGGCTCATAATTGGCCATAACTCCCATATAAAGTCCACTTCCGAAAATCACTTAAACGCATATATTTCATTAAATTCTAAAAATATAAGGATAAAATTCGACTTGAATATATTTTGTGTGCATATAAATCATTTTACTACTTTTTTCCCGGATTGGTCCATTATTGGTCATAGCTCCCATATAAGTCCCACTTCCGAAAATCACTTAAACGCACATATTTAATTGTTAAATAAAGTTATCTAGATAAAATTCGGCTCAAATATGTTTTATCTTTATATGAATCACTCTTCCAAAATTTTCCGGATTGGTCCATATATGGTAATAGCTGCTATATAAGGTCCACTTCAAAAAAATCACTTAAGCGCACATATTTCATTATCAAATAAAGATATCTTGATAAAATTCGACAAAAATATGTTTTGTGTAAGGTCATAGCTCGTATACATATAAAGCACTTACGAAAATCACCTAAACGCACATATTTCATTAATTAGTAAATCTATTATAGTAAAATTCAAATTGATCTTTTTTTGGCATATAAATCATTATATGAAATTTTTTCCTTTTCGGTCGATAGAGGAATTAATATACATTTTACTCGACCTTATTAAAATTAGTTTGACATATGCATTAATGTTAGTACCGTCAATACGGAAACAAAAATTTTGCCAAGTTATCTGAAAATTAGATATTTAAATGAGTTTTAATAAAAAGTATCTTGCTGGTGGAGGGTATTTAAGATTCGGCATAGCCGAATATAGCACTCTAACTTGTTTATATTTTAATTCTGTTAGAAGTATTTTAATAGGGGGTTACTGCTTTCTAAAAAAAAAATTAAATAATTAAAAATTAATTAATTTATTTATTTATTGTTTTGAATCAATAAAACGTTACCTTTCATGAACATTTTTTAAATAACTTGGAATTAAACCGTCTATAAAGATCTGAAATTACTATGTCATGGATTATTTTTAAAATTATTTACAGTCACTAACGATAGAAACATCTTAACGACCCTAAAAGGGATATTGCTTTTGACACTAATACTGCAATACAATTTTTTTTTTGCTCTCTTCTAATTAAGGAGTTATACACTTTCAAAAACTTAAGAATATTAGTATCATATAAAGGTAATAGAAAGACCTGGTATTAATAACTAAAAAAGTACCTATAATTAGAATAATTAAATCCAAAGCTATATGAAAATTAATAAAATTGTATTTAAACAAGAGTGCTATATTCGGCTGTGCCGAATCTTATATACCCTTTACCATAGTGTATTTAAAAAATATAAATTTTATAAAATTTAAATTTATGTACCTATTTAATTTTCCCGATTATATCATTATTATAGCAATAGCAAAACAAAATGAACAACAACAACGCTAAACGAAATAAACACTCAAAAAACAAAATACACAAGGCAGTAAAACCAACAAACGAAACTGTACACCAACAAACAAAAACAATATACACAAGGCAATGAAACACACAGCCATCCAAACATACAAAACTGAATACACCAAGAAACAAAAACAATATACACATGCCAATGAAACACACAGCCATCCAAACATGTGAAACGAAATACTCAATGAATAAGCAGTGTTGTTGTTGTTGCTTATTAAACAAAGCATGAAAAAATTGTCTTTTTTAATGAAATTTTCAGAGGTTGTCTCGGATTTTTATACCCTCCACCACCATCAGTGGTGATAGAGGGTATATATAATTTTGTCATTCCGTGTGTAACACCAAGAAATATTCATCTGAGACCCAACAAAGTATATATATTCTGGGTCCTTATGAAATTCTAAGTCGATTTAGCTATGTCCGTCTGTCCGTCCGTCCGTCTGTCTGTCTGTCTGTCTGTGTAAAACACGCTCACGTTAAAACGAAGCAATAGAATTTAACCAAATTCACCCAAAACATTCATTATTATCCGGTACAGTTTGGTATTGAAAATGAGCAAAATCGGTTCACATCGGGAAAAGTTATGAATCAAAATTTAAAACAACCTCGAAAAAAATAAGCATTTTTTACACATTCTGATGTAATTTTCTTGAAAACTATGCAAGATAATTCCATGAAAATCACCACACATTCGTTCCTACACAAGATCTTGATCCCTGCTGAAAATTGCTGGAATCGGTCCACAATTTCATATACCTCCCATACAAAAGTACATATTCCCGGAAAATGGGTTTTTTGCTAATAACTACCGTCACAATGAAGATATCTTCACAAAATTTTACAGATTAAAATGTTTTGTCAATAGAATTCATTCAGAGAAAAAATTTTCTGGATCGGTCCATAATTGGACATAGCTCCCATACAAGGTCCCTTCTCGAAAATCACTTAAACGTGCATAACTCATTACTAAATTAAGATATCCATATAAACTTTGGTACAAGTATTGCCCGTATGCATAGAAATATTTTTGTGAAAGTTTTTTCCGATCGGTCCAAAATTGGTCATAGCTCCCATACAAGGTCCCCTCCCGAAAATCACTTAAACGCGCATAACTCATTACTAAATTAATACATAAATATAAAATTTGGTACAAGTATTACTCATTTGCATAGAAATATTACTGTGAAAGTTTTTTCCGATCGGTCCATAATTGGTCATAGCTCCCATACAAGGTACCCTCCCGAAAATCACTTAAATGCGCATAACTCATTACTAAATTAAGATATCCATATAAAATTTGTACAAGTATTACTCATATGCCTAGAAATATTACTGTGAAAGTTTTTTTCCGATCGGTCCATAATTGGTCATAGCTCCCATACAAGGTCCCCTCCCGAAAATCACTTAAACGCGCATAACTCATTACTAAATTAAGATATCCATATAAAATTTGGTACAAGTATTACTCATATGCATACAAATATTACTGTGAAAGTTTTTTCCGATCGGTCCAAAATTGGTCATAGCTCCCATACAAGGTCCCCTCCCGAAAATCACTTAAACGCACATTACTCATTACAAAATTAAGATATCCATATAAAATTTGGTACAAGTATTGCACATATGCATAGAAATATTACTGTGAAATTTTTTTCCGATCGGTCCATAATTGGTCATAGCTCCCATACAAAGTCCCCTCCCGAAAATCACTTAATGGCGTATAACTCATTATTAAATTAAGATATCCATATAAAATTTGGTATAAGTATTGCCCGTATGCATAGAAATATTACTGTGAAAGTTTTTTCCGATCGGTCCATAATTGGTCATAGCTCCCATACAAGGTACCCTCCCGAAAATCACTTAAATGCGCATAACTCATTACTAAATTAAGATATCAATATAAAGTTTGGTACAAGTATTGCCCGTATGCATAGAAATATTTTTGTGAAATTTTTTTCCGATCGGTCCATAATTGGTCATAGCTCCCATACAAGGTCCCCTCCCGAATATCACTTAAACGCGCATAACTCATTACGAAATTAAGATATCCATATAAAATTTGGTACAAGTATTACTCATATGCATAAAAATATTACTGTGAAAGTTTTTTCCGATCGGTCCAAAATTGGTCATAGCTCCCATACAAGGTCCCCTCCCGAAAATCACTTAAACGCACATAACTCATTACAAAATTGAGATATCCATATAAAATTTGGTACAAGTATTGCACATATGCATAGAAATATTACTGTGAAATTTTTTTCAGATTGGTCCATAATTGGTCATAGCTGCCATACAAGGTCCCCTCCCGAAAATCACTTAAAGCCGTATAACTCATTACTAAATTAAGATATCCATATAAAATTTTGTATAAGTATTGCCCGTATGCATAAAAATATTACTGTGAAAGCTTTTTCCGATCGGTACATAATTGGGCATAGCTCCCATACAAGGTCCCCTCCCGAAAATCACTTAAACGCACATATCTCATCACAAAATTGAAATATCCATATCAAATTTGGTATAAATATTACTCAAATGCACAAAAATATTACTGTGAAATTTTTTTACGATCGGACCATAACTGGTCATAGCTCCCATACAAGTCCTTTTACGAAAATCTCTTAAACTCACTCTACTCATTACCAAATAAAGCTATTGATACAAAACTTGGCACAAATATTAGTTTTGTATACAAAAGTTCTATTTCAAGATTTTTTCGCGATCGGTTCATAACATGGGTGCGGTCGGTCCCATACAAAGTTCCATTCAGAAAATCACTTAAACACACATTACTTATTACTAAATTACGATATAGATACAAAATTTGACTGAAATATAGCTTTTATGTACAGAAATTTAGCTTACAGAATTTTTTACGATCGGTCTATATTTGGTCATATCTCACATAGTAGGTCCTGCCCCTAAAAGCGCTTTAGCCGTGTTTAACTAGTTGCATTATCAATTTGTGTAGAACAAAATTATATATGTATTTTGAAAATCCTTAAATCTTTCACACACACATGCATACATACAAATTACTAAATATTGCTAAGCGCTATAAAAATATAAAAGAAAATGGCGTTTGTAATGTTCAATAAATCTTGGAATCGTAATAGTTTTAAGTTGTTTAAATCTTGGTATTTTTCTATTTAAGACATGAGAAAACTTATTTCTACAAATATTTGATTAATTAGAAAAGTATTAATATAAAAGTAGCTGGTGGAGGGTATTTAAGATTCGGCTCAGCCGAATATAGCACTCTAACTTGTTCCTTATATCTCCGTCATTTATGGACCGATTTTGCTGATTTTAAATAGCGATCTTCTCGAAAGCATGTCTAACAGAATTATTGAAGATTCGGATCTCGCCGATATCTGGGGTCCTCTAAAAACTGATTTCAACAGACAGACGGACATGGCTTAATCGACTCCGCTATCTATAAGGACCCAGAATATATATACTTTATAGGGTCGGAAAATTATATTATAGAAATTACAAACGGAATGACAAACTTATATATACCCTTCTCACGAAGGTGAAGGGTATAAAAAGGTGGTTTTTAAAATATTTGATTTTAATATTAAATATCTTATATGGGCAATTTCGTGTCAAGTGACCTGACCCAAGTCGAAAAATAATTTATGTATAAAATATAATTTTTTTGTTACGATAATGAAATACAAATAAAATTTTAGCTCAAAGTGATCATACGTAATCTAGAAACAGGACCTAAACGCGCAAATAGTTTAAAAAATATTGAAAGTTTAGATTTAACTCAAATAAATCTAAATAGGTTAAAAATGCAATGTTCATCAAATGAAAGCCGAAACGTACAACTTGAAAAAGTCTTTAAATGCTTATAACTCCTAAACCAATTAAGAGAGAGACGGAATTTAATATAGAAATATTTTTAATTAAACATATTAGACTTCGTTTAAAAATAATGGAAATGGAAGCCGTTTAGAGTTATTAACTTATTCCTAAAATAGTATATTAATGTAAAATATGACAACTTACTTTTTAATTCTATTTATATAATCCTTGAAGATAATTAATTTTTGGTATATATTTAATAAGCTTCACCAATTAACAAAACCTTCTTAAATCTTTTTTAACAGTTGACTTTTAACACAACACTGTCATATTGTTTCTTATTGCTTAATATTCACAATATATTAATTACACTATTTTTCTATGAATATTAAATTCAATAACTCATTTAAGTTTTACAATGAATAATTAAAATTGAACATGACTGGACAAAACACAAAACATCACTGAACTTAGCCAAATTTCTGCATTATTTATTTTTATTTTTTTTTCGCGTTCACGCTAAAAAATGTAGTATTTATTTTTTTTGTTTTTGTACTCTTCTTACTATCATCCGGAAGTAACCTAAAAGTATACTTCCAGAAGGGGATCAATGTATTTTGTTTTTGTAAAATGTGTGCTCTCGTCTGACAATCGTCCAGAAGTGACTACAATCTACACTTCCAGATGAATAAAATACAACATTAATGTGAAAACTCTTCAAAATGTCTTCCAGAAGTGACATAAACATACAAATCAAGAAGATACAAATTAGGAAACAATGTATTTTGTTATTGTAAAATGTGTGCTCTCACCCAACTATCATTCAGAAGTCACTAAAACGTATACTTCCAGATGAAAAATATTCAACAGTCATGGTTTGTTGTTTAAGCAAAATGGATACAGTCTTCTAAATATCATCCGGAAGTAACTTAAAAGTATATTTCTAGAAGACGAAAAATCGAAATCAATGTATTTTGTTTTTGTAAAATGTGCGTTCTCGTCTGACAATTGTCCAGAAGTGTTTCTGACGTGGCGTCTGGGGTGATGCGCAATAGTTTTGTCTTATAAATGTTTGAAGGGATGTAAGTAGTATGGTTTAATTTTATTAATTTTAAAAATAATCTATAAGTTTCTATTATTTATTTGTGTACCCTTAAGAAGTCATGAATAATGGAAGCTTATAAGATATTACTAAATTTAATACAATTAAACCATAGACTTTTGTACGAACTGTCGGACATTCTATCAGACACTTATTTATTTATTTTTTATTGGTAATATAAAGCCATACTGGCCAAAATAACAATATTACACAGTAAAAAGTATACCTGAAATAATACAAAAATAAAAACATTTAGATTAATATGCAAAATATAAAAGTTATTAATTAATTACAAAATTATTTTCAACATTATTTTGCAACACGGCTCCCCAGCCAAACAATGAAAAATAAAAGTTACAAAAAGGCCCCATTCAGTAGCACGAGAAGTATTGAACACATAAAAGTAAACTTCAATACAGTATATAATATGAGAAAATAACAAAGAATATGCCAGGTTGTATCTAACATGCAGAGGTAAAAATATGTTCAACGAAATTACGCATTATTCTACAAATTTTACACTGTAAATTGTCGATATGACTCTCAAAAGAAAGACGACTATCTAAGATTAATCCTAATGAAAGTGTAAAAAAACATCATCAGCATAAATGAATGGTTTGCACATAGCCAGGTTAATATAACGAGGAATGTCATTGATGTACAAAATAAATAGAAGAGGTTCTAAAACCGATCCTTGAGGAACGCCAAAAGAAAGAAATCGTAAAGATGAGCTGAGACCATTACATTCTACGAACTGGGATCTACCTTTAAGATAAGATAGTATCAGTTTGTAAGCTGACGATGAAAAGTTAAATTCATCTCTAAACTTTTCCAATAGAGTACCGAAACAAATAGAATTAAAGGCTTTGGAAAGGTCTAGAGAAACAAGCACATTTATCCGACATCTATCAGACTTTCTTATATTTGATCAGACTTTCGTACGAAATGTCGAAAGAATGTCAGACATGATATCAGACATTTGTCCGACTTCAATCAGATTTCTTCAGAATTTCCCCAGAAATTTACATCAGATTTCGTACCGAATTCTGACCGACAACTCTACACATTTTCCGAATTTCCTCAGACAAAAAGTTCCGAATTCCGAGCAACCTTTCATATGATTATCGTAACGAATTCAAACGGAATTCGGATACGAAATCGGCAACTTGTGCAGACTGTCGGTACGAATTCGGCAAAAATTGTTTAGTTGTTATTGATGTACATGTCAGAGTCCCAGCTAGCATTTGGAAGACCTTTTGATGACCTAAAAGTGATTAATAAATTGAGCGCTTAAAAAATGACTCGAAAATGATCCCGATATATGATTGAAAACTGAATATTTGAAAAACAATAACAAAATGTATAGCCATCATTCAAAATTGAGTCGAAACTGATTAGAAATGGGGCTTAGGAAAGTCTCTTTTGGACGAGTTAGCAAAACATTTTGTGTGGCCTAAAATGAGTTGATATAATTCTCATTTCGTTTATAAAATTAAATGTATAAGTATTTGAATTTATTTGATATTTATAAAGTCGATTTTCTGTCAAGGAAATTGAAATTATATTATGCTTTAATTATAATAATTTTATATGTTTAATGATGTTCTACGGAAGATAGTTGGGCGATTAATCACTAAACTAACTCTAAATAATTCTAATTAATGTTTAAAATCTGATTTATTTGAAAAACAATAACAAAATGTATACCAATCATAAATAGGTCATCCAGATGTTTGAAATATGATTGTTTATAAATTTAGTTTTTAGTTAAATTTCACGCAGTCGGAAGATCAAAAACTGTTTTCTGTTGTATTGTATTTGTCTGTAACAAACATAAAAATTAGTCAGAAAAGACTCAAAAATGACTATAATATGATTCGGAAATAACTCAAAAACGACCAGTTATTTGGCTCATTAATGACTCAAAAAAGATTAAAAAATGAGTCATAATTGATCAGAAGTGGGGCGCATAAATGACATTTAGAAGAGTCGAGGGCAGGGTACCATTTTCTCCCGACGAATGTATCATTTATGATCAGAAAATTAGCGCATATATGATAATTTTAATCGTGTAGAAGAGTCATAAATGACTCGAATGTGATAAAAAATTTCAAAAAATGCTAGCTGGGGTATTAGTATTGCGTATGAATTAGTGAGAATAACATAACTACCCCGGGGTAGTGTTTGGCCACCAACGCTCTACATTCTTAAAGTGGCTTTGCACCAACGGTGGCCAAACATGCCCCTGCGGGCATTGTGTTATTCTCACTTATACACTCAATATGAATTTCTCAGCAACAAAACAAACTAAACACAAAACAAAAACAATTTATTTTAGTTGCTCTCTTTATAAAATTATACACAGAGAATACTTTCAAAAGCCGTTACAAATAGATGTTTATATGAATACTTTTTATTGATTTATTAGACAAATAATTATATATAATTATATTTGTATTTTCATTTATTCAAGCAATTAATCGCCAAAATTTTATCGGTTGTCGGTTAAAGTACTTGTAAGTACTGCGTTCAGTTTTGTTCTCGCAACGTGTACTCGCCATGAAGTTCTTAGTATTTTCGAATAAGAGAGAAAAAAGTACATGTGCCCAGCAGGAAAAAAAAACACATTATGTACTCGCTTATCTAAGTGATATTTCGTGGCAGTCTGTGGTGATGCTTTCACTTATTCTTCCACTTAGATTTAACATAAAATTGTCCTAGGCTGCCTCATCGATGTGCTCTCGCTTAGAATGTAAGCCACAATATCATTAAGACAAATTAAAATTTCACTTACATAATGTGTGGAGTTCTAAGCGAAGTTAGTGAGACGCCTATAAACGCTTGCAAATAAGAATGTAATGTAGTAGATTACAATCCTATTTGCATTTGTAAGTTAAAGTACCATGCCTTCCGATTTTGTTATAAAAAAAATATATTTTTGTTTTATATTTAATTTGAAATTATGCAAGTTTATTTAAAAATTATCATCAAATATAGTAAATTTGTATTAATTCAATAAAATATAATTAAACAATTTTAACGAAGATAAATTAAATGAATCTTAATTTTCTTTTGAAACTTTCGGCCATCTTCCTTTACAGATCCTGTAAACAATCAAGAGGAAATTGTCAGTATTAAAACTGTTTCTGCCAATTAGATCACCACAATTATTTTAAATGTTTACAATAAAAGAATTTTTTTAACTAAACACAACTTCACTTACAAAAGATCATCTTTAAACTGAAACAAAAAACATCTTCTTTTCATGTAGTATACAAAAGAAAAATAAAACGGTACTTTAGTTCTGTTTTTTTAAGAAATAAAACAAAAAACAACATGAAAAAGGCAGCTAATTTAAGTTATAATTAAAGTGCATGATATGTTGGATTATGCATAGATACTTAGATTGCTTCGCTTAGAACGTCATACTGATTGTAATACGCAAAGCCGGTTTATAAGCGTGGTTAGGGGTGGTTAAAAATCTTTCAAATTAATACTTCCAATTAACCCTATCTATACCTAATGGTCTCTTCTTGGAACTGTACGCACGCGCTTGCTAAGCTAGCTAGTTCGGGAGATGTGGGCTGGTTTCTTGTTCCGTGAAGGATCCTCATGAGTACAATCAAAGTTTTCACGTGCGTATCTTCAAATGCCCAAATTATAAAAAAAATAAACAAAACAAAGACCTACTAGATCTAGCATTTACATTTTTCAAAGCAAAAATGTTCTTGCTTTTCGCCTCTTAACCCACCCATCCTGTGGTTTTTCTGTGGCAAATATGGTTAAACGAAAAACCCCTAAAGCACATTACCATACCATTGATCGGATAGAAGTTTTATATAAAAGATAAATCTATTCCATTATGAATTCCAAATTTTACATTTATTCAATTAAAAAATATAACTATAACCTTCATTTAGAATTACATTTTTTTTTTAAATTTACATTTAGGATACCTTAATTCTCTATGGTAACAAATGGGTTAATATCAAAATCAAATTAAAAGAAATCAGAATAAAGTAATAAAAAAAAACTAAACAAAGAACTTAATATAAATAAACAAATGTAAAAAGAAATGCATTCTTGTGTATGAGCTCAACAACAAAATTACATATTTACATACTTATGTCTGTTAATAAATGCAAACTTAACAGAGTTTTTATTGCAATTCATATTTTAAATTATCACTCAAAGAGAGTCTTATGATTTCTTTTGCATGCAATAAAATCTGTTTATTTATTTAAAATATAAGAATGGATATAATACAAATAATGAAAAATTAAGAGAACTTACGAATTTCAAAAGTTTCCAACGATGCTGAAGGCCTTCTGCATTACCATTGGTGTTGTAGGGTCTTCGATGATATTTTTTGTATTTCGATAAATATTTGTAAGTTTTAGTATAATAATTAAGGTTAGTAATTTTGATAAATGTTCAATTAGAATTTAATGTTTACTTAGAAAAATAGATTAGTGTTAATTATAAATTTTGAACAAGATATGTGATATAAATGTAAGTTTGAACTGTGATTGAAATTCTGTTTAATCAGCAATATAAATGAAATTTAAACTGTGTTATAGTTGCGACTTTAACTGTGATATAAATTTAGCAAATAAGAAGATAAATAGGTAGAATAAGTAGTTAATAGTGTAGGATTATAATATATTTAATAGATTAAGAAAAAACAGGTAAAATTTGGTTAGAGATTTTGAAAATGATATATATAGGAAACTGATGCCAGAATCTGATTAACCCTTTCCGTGGTTTTGTCGAATATATTCGACATTACAATAGACTCTGTTTTTAAGCATTTTTTGGGTATAATATTTAACTTTAGTTTTAATTTTTTTCTTTTAGATGAAAATGAAGACTATTATATTTATAATTGAGATTTTGAAAGATCTTCCGTATTTTAAAATTATTTAAAAATCAGATTTTAAGAAATTGTCACTTATGACTACTTTTTAAAAAGTGCTTCTTAACAACGTTTAAAAAACAGCTTCATTTAATGGCCAAAAAATTGTATTTTAGGAGATCGGACTATGCAGATTTAAATTGTATTGTATTGAAAGAAGTTTAAGAAGACATTTTACAAAAAAAATTCATAAAAAATATTGGTGGTACTTTTTGGAGACTGTTTTTCGAATGTCGAATATATTCGACATTTAACTTTGACCTTCTATAACTCACTAGGGAAAACTCAAATTCAAAAAGTATTATTTTTCCCGGATTCAGCATACTCAAATTATCTTAAATATAAGTTTTCAAGTTTTATTTCTAGACATAAATTATTTTTGACCCTGAAAGGGTTAATTATAAAGAATGTGAGATAAGGTTATAAAAATAGTTTTAGCTTTTGTTATTAAATATCCAGAATATAGGTTTTGTTGTTAGATTTAGATAATAGTTTTGATTTTGAAATGTTTAGTTAAACCGAATTCGAGTAAATAGAATTATGTTATTTCGATGATTAATATTAGTAGTATATTTTTAAATATATGTAGCTGCGTGTTAAATTTGAGGTTAAAGATGACCGTAATGTTAAATTCTTCGCAATTTCGGGCAATTTTTCACCAAGTCATTGATGATAATATCTCCGATAAATTCTTTAGTTCTCTATTGATTTGATGATAGGTTTATCGAACCTTCCTCAAAGCTATTAGTACCTCGGGTGGATAAACGTGTTTTGCGATCTTCGGATCCAAACCCGTGAGTATACCCAAGAGACAATTTAACACCAATTATCTAATTGTCCAATAACGTTTCCTAATATAAAACAAATTATCTAATTTAAACTTATTCTAGAAGAATTAATCTCAAATGACCATACCTTGACCTCAATTCTCGAAAGGCTTATACTCGGTCCAATTTGTCAGAACTGGATTCAAAATTATCTAACAAACACATCAATTTCTATGGCTGTGAATTTTTACGTTTTCAAATTACTGCCACTAATTAAATGATTTTTTGAACTTCACAATCCACTTAAATCGATAAACATTTATATTTTAGGTTTATATAAGGATTAATTTGGGACTTTATAATTTTACGGATAAATCGATCTCATTTTTATAGGGTTCAATTTCAAAAGAACGTGGTTAATCAAATCCATTTATCTTGAAACCTTTCTAGAACTTTTTTTTAAATAAAAGCTTTTTTTTTCAACTATTCTTCTCTTTCCCACACATTTTATTTAAATATTATCATATTGGCATTTTTACAATCTTTAATACGATCATAATGTAAAAGTAAAGAATAGAAATAAAAATGATGATAATGTAGAGATCGAAAATCTATACTACATATTAGCGAGATAAATCAGTGATGAGTATAATTGAGATGGGTAATAGGGGGAAATTTTATTATAGATTTTATAAATACAAATATAAATATTATATTAGTGAACAAGTTAGAGTGCTATATTCGGCTATGCCGAATCTTAAATACCCTCCACTAGCAAACTACTTTTTATTGAAACCCATCTAACTATCTAATTTTTAGATAACTTGCCAAAATTTTTGTCGAGCTAATTTTGATTAGGTCCAGAAAAATGTATATTAATACGCCAGTTCGAAAACATTTTAATAGAATGATATATCTATACACAGAATATTGGAGTTGTGACCAATTATGGACTGATCAGGAAACAATTTCGTATAATGATTTATATGCAGAAAAATATCAGGTCTAATTTTACTCCAATAGCTTTATTAATCAATGAAATATGTGCGTTTAGGTGACTTTAGGAAGTGGACTTTATATGCAATTAAGGGCCTATCCGGAAAAATTTCGCAGAGTGATTCATATGTGCACAAATCATATTTTATCAAGATATCTTTATTTGATAATTAAATATGTGCGTTTAAGGGATTTTTTTAAGTGGACCTATTACCAAATATGGACCGATCCAGAAAAAATTTGGTACAATGTTTTATATGCCTATCCGCAAAAAATTTTGTAGAGTGATTTATGTTAAGACAAAACATATATGTGTCGAATTTTATCAAGATAACTTTATTTGACAATGAAATATTTGCGTATAAGTAATTTTCTGAAGTGGGACTTATATGGGAGCTATGACCAATAATGGACCGATCCGTAAAACTTTGGTAGAATGATTTATATGTACACAAAACTTATTCAAATCGAATTTTACCCCTATAGCTTTAGAATTCAATGAAATATATGCGTGTAAGTGATTTTCGGAAGTGGACCTTATATGGGAACTATGACCAATTATGGGCCTATTCGGGAAACATTTCGCAGAGTGATTCATATTTGGACAAAACATGTTTTTGTCGAATTTTATCAAGATAGCTTTATTTGATAATGAAATATGTGCTTTTAAGTGATTTTCGTAAGTGGACCTTATATGGGAGTTATGACCAATAATGGACCGACAGGTAAAAAATTTATAGAATGATTTGTACGTACACAAAACATATTCAAGTCGAATATTCTCCCAATAGCTTTAGATTCAATGAAATATACGCGTTTAAGTGATTTTCGCAAGTGGACCTTATATGGGAGCTATGACCAATTATAGGCCTATCCGGAAAAAATTTCGTAGAGTTATTCATGTTTAGGCAAAACATATTTGTGTCGAATTTTGTCAAGATAGCTTTACTTGACATTGAAATATGTGCTTTTAAGTTATTTTCGGAAGAGGGCCTTATATGGGAGCTACGACCAATAAGGGACCGATCCGTAAAACAAATGGTGAAATGATTTCAATGCACACAAAACATATTTCTGTCGAATTTTATCCCGATAGCTTTAAAATTCAATGAAATATATGCGTTTAAGTGATTTTCGGAAGTGGACCTTATATGGGAGCTATGACCAATTATGGGCCTATCCGGAAAAAAATTCGTAAAATGATTCATGTTTAGGTAAAACATATTTGTGCCGAATTTTATCAATATAGCTTTACTTGGCATTGAAATATGTGTTTTAAAGTGATTTTCGGAAGTGAGCCTTATATGGGATCTATGACCAATTATAGACCGATCCGTAAAAAATTTTGTAGAATGATTTGTATGTATATAAAACAGATTTGTGTCGAATCTTACCCCGATAGCTTTATAATTCAATGAAATATATGCGTTTAAGTGATTTTCGGAAGTGGACCTTAT
Source organism: Lucilia sericata (assembly GCF_015586225.1). NCBI lineage: Eukaryota > Metazoa > Arthropoda > Insecta > Diptera > Calliphoridae > Lucilia > Lucilia sericata. The sequence continues at coordinate 72,167 of NW_023994363.1, read as the reverse complement.
ATGGGAGCTATAACCAATTATGGGCCTATCCGGAAAAAATTTCGTAGAGTGATTTATATTTCGACTAAACATATTTGTGTCGAATTTCATCAAAATAGCTTTAGTTGACAATGAAATATGAGCTTTTAAATGATTTTCGGAAGTGGGTTTTATATGGGAGCTATGACCAATAATGGACCGATCCGTAAAAAATTTGGTAGAATGATTTGTATGTACACAACTCGAAATTTATCAACTCGAATTTTATCACAATAGCTTTATTCATCAATGAAATATGTGCGTTTAGGTGATTTTCGGAATAGGACCTTATATGGGAGCTATGAGCAATTGTGGACCGACTAAGATCTACGTTGATAGTATGATTTCTGTTCATATTATGTTTACATGTACAAAATTTCGTGTTGATACCGATATATTTGTGGGAGTTATTAACGATAAACTAATTTCCGGGAATATATACCTTTGTATGGGGGCTATGGGAAATATTGGATCGATTGTAAAGATTTTGAACATAATTAATCACTACTCTGAAAAAATAACGTACGACAAAATTCATCGAAATATCTTTGGTAGTTTCTGAGAAAACTTCAAAAGAATTATGAAAAAAACGTAATTTTTTTCGAGGTAGTCTGAAATTTTTACTCATAACTTTTCACGTTGTAAACCGATTTCGCTGATTTTCAATACCAAACTGCTTAGGATAATAATAAATATTTTGGGTGAATTTAGTTTATTTCCTTTGCTTAGTTTTAACGTGAGCGTGTTTTACACAGACAGACAGACAGACAGACAGACGGACAGACGGACATAGCTAAATCGACTCAGAATTTGATAAGGACCCAGAATATATATACTTTGTTGGGTCTTAGATGAATATTTCTTGGTGTTACACACGGAACGACAAACTTATATATACCCTCTATCACCACTGATGGTGGTGGAGGGTATAAAAAGAAATATTTCTTGCTAAAATTACCGTAAAAGCCACAAATGTAGGAAACAAAACTAAAATTTTAAAAGAGTTCTAGTTTGTTTTAACAGAAGGTCTCCAATATTTTAAAAATTCTAGCAATATATATTCTTTTAGGCTTTAATTGTAAATGGTAACAAAGTAAACAAAGGGTTTTAACAAATATTAATGGTAGTGGTAAATATCAACAAACTGTTGTACCATGTGAAATGATAAGAATAGTTACACAAGAGATTATTGATATTGTTTTTCAAACTTTTTAGTATGCTTACTTAGAATGCATACTTTATTGATTATTTATTATGTCGGTGTTGCAGAAAAGTTTTAGAAAATCGATTTTTGGAACTTATTTCCAAATCAGGATAATTTTTGATATTTTATCATAATATTCATCTGTGTCCATGTTAACCTTGTGCTCACGGCACAGCTCGAGATATTTGAGCAAAATCATCCTCAACTGGGGCAAGTACAAAGGCTATTGGAAATACTTAAAATCAGTACATTATTACACATACCCCCATATAACCGGACGTTTAAAAAGAAATTGTTGCTAACGTGCGATCAAATAAAATAGACAAATCTAAACAAGTAACTGTTTATATTTTTTTGGTTGTTTTTTTTTGAATTTTCTTATGAAGCAAGAAATATTAAGAGCATGACTTGGTATAATCCAAGAAGAAATAAATCTTAATAAAAAGAGAGTCTGCCTTATATTAGTGCTTCGCGCGTTCATTTTACATATTTTTGCTTCCGCGAAGCACTAACGTAAGGCAGTAGAACCTGTTTTAGCGATCAAGAGAAGAGATTAAAATTATATACATAAGGGTCAGGTATGGCAAATTTGGTACGATGGTACTTTTTTTTGATACTATTTGATGTTCAAAAGTACCGTGATACTCCCGAGTCTTATTTGATACTCTCAGGGCCAATATCTCAACCTCCGGTTATCGTGGATATACTGCCGGTTAAAATAATTTTTGTATGTAAAATGCCAATTTATCGTTATGATAAAACATAATCAGACAATGAGAAAATGGGGGTCTAAGTATCTTTAAAAGTTCAAATTTGAAGTTCTAAGAATGTTTTGAAATCTATTTTTAAAAGCCAATTTTTAGAAGTATGTTTTGCAAATAACCAATGCAACTCATTTTGAATTTTTATCTTGATTGACATTATATGAATATTATTCTAATTAAATTCCATTGTTAATATTATATGAGAAAATTACCAAAAATTTCAATTTTGAAAAAATATTTGACTTTAAAACTAATTATTTCCAAATGATAGAAGCTCGGAGGACTAAATTTCTATTTAATATAAAACGATATGTTTTGAAATTAAGAATTCAACCATAGATAATAAGAGAAATTTTTGGTGAAAATTATTTGGACTTTAAAGCAAATTATTGTTTCATGTCATGGATGGTCTTATGTATGGTCTCATGTGTAGAATTTGATATGACTATTGATTTTTTAACAAATGAACACCTATGAACACCGAATTTTAATTTAATAACACATGTGTATATTAGGGTGGCCCCAAAATGGAAATTGCTGATGTTCCCACCGAAAATGAAAATTTAGTTCATTCTAAGATACCATTTCTCAAAATTTTTGTCCTGACGTCAATATTTGGTGAGCTGGATCAAAGGATAAAAAGGTCCTTTTTAGGGTTTTTATGTTATTTTTTTTCACATTTTTGACAAATAAACCATATGCAAATTTAGTATCATATGAAAGGTCCTTGGGAGACGATTTCAATGACATACACAAATTTGTATACAACACCAAAATGATTACAAATGTAATTTTTCGGAAAAATTTTAAGTTTTTCATATTTTTACATAGAAATATATAATGTAATTAATTGAAATTATTATATTATAAACCTCACCTCACCTAAATTTCACCGAAATGATTTTTTTCTGTTTTTCGAAATTCTTTATGTTTTGTATTTTATCTTAATATTTCAAACTCTATTTTTTCCCAGGTATTCTGTTAGCACAATGGTATACACTTTATGGTTTCATTCTATTATCAATAAAATTTTTCAGTTTAACTAACATAGTAACACAATTTATCCTAAACATCTACTTGTTTGTTACGCTTGCTTAGTAAATAAGGATTTCTATGTTATTGTTTACATTATTTCGGAATGTTTTGGTAGCGTACATAGGCTTCGATAAATTTTAATAAAATTTGATCCAGATTGAATTTTGAAAAACGGAAAAAACCGTTTCGTAGATTTTATTGAGGATTATTGTGTATTAATTTTAATCAATAATATTAAAATCATATATGTTAAAATGTAAAAAATCCTGAACTTTTACGAAAAATTAGGAAATTTGGATTACTTTTACTGTTACACAAAAATTTCTGGTATGCCATTAAAAGCGTCTCCCAAGAACCTTTCATATGATACTAAAATTTTATCTTTCCTTTGGAAGAAATATGAAAAAAAATCATAAAGACCTCAAAAAAGGACCTTTTTATCCTTTGATCCAGCTCGCCAAATATTGACCCCAAGACAAAAATTTTGAGAAACGCTATCTTATAATCAATTAAACTTTAATTTTAGTTGAGAACCAGGCCATCCTAATTATATAAGAGATTTATTGACAATAAACTATCGTTGTAGCTCAATTGTTAGCGTATAATAAATAAATAAGTTGAATTTCTAAATTCATCCTTGAATAGGGCCAAATGTGGCCTGAATTTCTTTAAGACAGGATTTATTAAAATATAACAAATTGTATCATGACTGATTTTAATATACATATTTACGAAGTATAATATCGGGGTAATATTTTTATGGTAGCTATATGATACCATGGACATTGAAGTTCATCAAATTATATCTAAAAGGTTAACATTAAGGGACGGACAAAGATTCATTATATCAATATATGTATATTAGGGTGATCGATTCTGTTTTTCAATCGGTCTTAAAACCGTTTTTTTCTGATTTACCAGTGTCGGTTTTTTCTAAATGTTGATTTTTTCGAATATCGAATAACCCGGTTTTTTAACTTTTTAAAAGCCGGTTTCGAATACTTTTATTTGCTTTGTATTCAAAGATTACTTCAATTAAATTTTGAAATAAATAATAATACAGCCTGTCTAAATTTTAAAATATTCGAGTCAATTTTTCTAAAGCACCTTTGGTTAAACTTTTTTGATTTTCCTAATTGCAAAAATTTATTTGTAAAATTGATTGGAATAACTGTTGGATAAAATTTTATCAATCTTAAGATTATATTCCAATTATAATAATTAATTTGTCGCTGAAATATTATAGCAGTGTTGGAATGCATATGAAAATTTACTAAACAGGGACTTTAGAATAAACTAGGATTATGATTCTTCCCAATTTTTTACATTAAAGAAATAATGTTTATTTTAAAAAATCAGTTCGGGGCAAATTTTTTTTTTTCAAATTAAACTAGATGTTTTTATTTATAATAAAAAACCGTTTTCTCTGAATTTGAAAAATATCAACCGGTTTTTTTCAAATGTCAACTATTCGAACTACTCGAAAACCGGTTTTTGGAAAATGTCGAATAATCGATCACCCTACGGTATATATAATACCTTTTCTACTTCTGTTGCTGATTATTTAAAAATGTCTAAATATGTGAAGGTGTATTTAAGAAATTAAAAACTTTCAGCAAAAAAAAAATATTTTAGTACTCTGAGATCCAAAAAAGTACCCTCTGAAATATTTTTTGATACTGAAACAAAATCTCATTTTCCATCCCTGATAAGGGTGTTTTAATGATGCTATAGAAAATAATAATATACATATGTACAATTCAGTTATTGATTTGATCTTAAAGCGAGTAGTGCTGACGTAAAAAAAGTGTACACCAACAATTAATAACTGTAAAACAAAAGGTACGTAATGTATTTTGTAATAAATTGAAAATATATTAGGGTGAGGGGTATACAATATTCCGCATAGCCGAATTTAACACAGCTATTTGATATACACCCAGCATAAATAAAACGAAGTATTTCCAAAAGAATAAAATTTATAGCCCTTTAAAAGTAGCACTAAGTGAATTTTTTAACCCTCTGAGGAAGAGATGTTTAAAGACTTCCGAAGATGCGAAAATAATTATATTTTTTCAAAGCTGAAGAAATTTTTTTGTTCATATATTTTTGGGAGATAAAAAAATTGTACTTTTGGGCTTCTGTTTTATTAAATGTATCTATTACCCTCATTAATGTTAAAATTATTTAAGTCAAATTAGTTGTATTCTATAATAGTACAATTTCACTTTTGTTATATTTTTTCAAAGCTGAAGATATGTTTTTGTTCTTACATTCTTGGGAGATAAAAAATTTTACTTTTGGGAGTAAATTCTACTTCTTTTTCGCTTCTTTGGAAGTTCTTTTTTTGCTGGGCATATTTACTTACTTACTATATTTATATGAACACAAAATCACAAAATATTTTCTTATTTTTTAGCAATATGGGTCGAATAGAAATTAAAAAAATGAGATAGAGCTGAGTGATATGGAGGAAGAAATCACAGAGGAGACGCGAAATGCTACATAGTATCTTAATTTAAGGTTTTGTGTTTTATTTATTTATATTTTTAAAATTTGGTTTTGATATTTTATTTTAAAATAAAAAACAAAACTATTAAAGAATATAAAAAACATGCGTTTTATTACATTAAGAAAGCATTATTAAAAGGGTTTTAGTAACGTATAAATGTAATATATTCCATAATGCCTTATATAGGAGCATTAATGAAGCGCATACATAAAGCACAGATCTAATAAAATACATGATATAAGTGCAACTAGTTGCAATTAAATAAACGCTTTTTGGATTCAAAACCTATTGCTTCAAAGTGGCTCATCTCAAACAAAAATCATGTAAGTTAACGTTGGCACATCTGAAGTGTCACCCTAATATTTTTCATTTGTTTAAATTGCTGACGACATGTCTCGCAATAACTTCATTTGTTTATAAATTATTTCCAAGCACTTTTGGTGGAACCTGATTCTCCACACGAGATGCATGGTCAGCAAAGTAAATAGTAGGGGAACAATAAGCTTGCTTTACTTTGGTCCTTTTTTTAAAATTATTGTATTGTAGTTAGTTTTGGTTAGCCTGTAACCAGCGCTCAAATAAGACAAATCCAAAACTGGATTTGCCTTTAATAAAAATATAATATTATAAAAATATAAATATACAAAAGTATAATTGGCGTCCAACATGTGGCTTTTATAATAAAGTTTAAGAAAAAACTCTTGAAAAAGTGAAACAATTTTTTTTGGTAAATAAAAATTAAAGAAAACCTTTTTTACAAAAAGGAGGAACTATTGTGAATTTTTGCCAAGACAGTGCTTTCAACATAGAATCAAAACCCTTTTTTGTCTTCCACTAGAAAAAAGGGCATGAATAAACACAGTGTAAATCTAAAATAAACTGTTAAAAACAAAAGAATATAATAAAAAACTTAGAGTTCAAGCTATAAGAATCCAAGGCAATAAAAAGCCTGGGCAAACACAAAGAAAAAACATAAAAGCAGTGAAGACCCTAGATAAATGTCGGTTCCTACTTAAATCTTTTTCAACAACAGAAGTGCCCGAGCAATTAGACAATAAAACAAGTGCATTTGTGCAGGAACAAATAAAGTTTAAAAGAGGATTTAAGGTCATCAGCGCTTCGAAATAGCCTGGTCAGCGCTTAAGAGGACAAACGACATCGAAAAACAACACCGAGGAAACAACACTCCAGCAGCAGCGGAAATAACATAATAACATGAAGTATAAATAACTGTAAGTAGAGTGTTTGCAAAAAAAAAAAAATATTAATATTTTTTCAAACTTGATGTAAATCTTTGTAAGGGTGTTAAATCAGGTGCCTGCGTTTATTTTGTTTTGTAACGTTTGACGTGCTGGTAGTAAAATTTTATGAGTGATAATAGACACCAAGCTAGATTACAACAAGTGGTAGAGGGACTCAACAGAATAGGAGTTGATAGGAGAGAGAATATAGGATATTTAGGGGAAGCAAATTGGTGGAAAGGCAGGGCAATGGCTGTAACACCGGAACAATTAAGGGCGATGGTGGAAGTTACTATAAGCAATGCCCTACAGTCTCAGAAACTGGTTTTCGAAAGGAAGATTGAAGACCTTAATAAAAAATTCAAAGAGTGTGTTGTTCAGACCCCCGACGTTGAAACTTACAGGGACATAGAAATAGTACAAGGGCGACAATGTGACGAACCACTCGACATAGTAAAGTCTCTACCTGACTCCGAGGGTAGACAAAGACGTACGTTTTATGGCGCCAAGCGGCTCAAACCGCCTACAAAGTTTTTGAAAAAATTGAAGGCAGTTCCAAACATTACCACGCCGTAGCCATAATTAGGAACTAGATAAAAGGTCCGGCCGATATGCTGTTGTCCTCTTTTAACACAGTTGTAAACTTCAAAGCAATCATTGCTCGGTTTGATTTTACGTATTCGGACAAACGGCCGATTTATTTGATTGAACAGGAGCTTTCAATTCTCCGACAAGGGAACATGACCCTATTACAGTTTTATGACGAACTTGAAAACAATTGACTTTATTGACGAATAAAACTATCATGACGTATGATAAGGCCACTGCAGCAACTCTTAACGAAAAATACAGAATGGACGCGCTTCGTGTGTTCATATCAGGAACAAAAAAGGATTAAGTGATGTCGTTTTCTCGGCTCGTCCGAACGATTTACCTTCTGCCCTGGCGTTGGCACAGGAAGTCGAATCTAGTGATGGTAACGGGGCCCATCAAAATGAGGAATTGATTCCGTCAGTTGACACCGACCAATCGATGCGTACCTTACAGTCAGCGAGACCAGCTACTAACGGACTTTCTCAGAGCCGGTATTATGAAAATCGAACACAAGATCATTATTATAATAATCAAGCAATAAAGCGTCAGAACAGTGGCTCCGCTAGATTTACCGGACCCAAGAAACAGAGGATCAACCCTATTTCCCAAGACATTGCTTTGGCAGAAAAGAGGAGTACGAACACCAGGCAGAACTAGTAGCATCGGAAATCGATGCTGAGGAGGTATTTGATGAGATACATTTTTTAGTCAAAACTCCCTGCTGCCATTCATAGAATTGCAGCAGGGACAATTGCAGGGAGAATTAGATTATTAGAATTAGATTATTGATAGATACGGGAGCTTCAAAAATTACATAAAACCCCTTAACGGGCTTAGAAACATAGTTTCAGTAGAAAATGCTTTTTTAGTAAAATCTATCCATGGCTTCAACACCATCGATAGAAAGTGTAACCTTCACCTATTCAACACGAATGATACATATGGTGAAAATTTTGGTCTCGGACGTTACCCGAATTAGTGAAATTGTGGCATCATTCGAAATCCACCACAGACACGCCAGAAGCCTTGATATCTTAGGCACTGCCCTTAAGGTAGTCGCTGATACACCGGATTTCGACGACTTTGAGAACGTAAAATTTAAACAACAGGAACTCGTCGAGTCCTAAAATAGGCAAATACTGATAAATACAAAAACGCAAGCCCAGATAAATAAACTTACAGAAGCAGTTAATATAATCATTAAAAATTCAAAAATCGAACAGATTGATACCGGTCATCTGTATGAAACACTCCTCGCAAGAAATAGAATAATAATTTCGGAACTTGAGACTTTAATACTATCTGTCACCCTTGCAAAGATAGGAATAATTAACCCTGCAATTTTGGATTCTAATGATTTTAAAAATATTGTAAACAAGCACTCTACAAATATCACGGTATCTGATCTAATGGAAGTGTCATATGTTAAAGTCCTTTTAGATAATAATTTTATACATTTTATAATCAAGTATCCTAAGCCTAGACTAGAATGTAAGAAAGTAAGCTTGTTCCCTGTTCAACATAATGGAATGATTTTGCATCTCGGCAAAGATAACAATGTGGCCGATTGTGGAAATGAAATACTCCCAATCGGAAACTGCAGCGCTACACTCACGACAACGTTTTGTAGAGAGTTATTATGTCCCACATGTGCCCAACAGCTCCACTCGGGTGGTACAGCTCACTCAACCCAGTCACCTTAGTCCACTGGTCGTAGTCGATGATGTCATTATCATCATCAATGATGACACCGCCGAAATCAAGGATAATGAAGCTTCAGTAAAAACTATCTGTGGAACCTTCTTAATCATATTTGATGATGAGATTCAAGTTAATGGATCCATTTATAAAAATCTGAAACAAAATCTGAAGAAAATACCAACTTCGGCAACCGTGGCAGTTCTTAATGTCACTGGTTATCAAGAAATATTAAGCCTCCCATATCTCCAAAAGTTGGGCATCCAAAATCTGAATTATATTAAAGAGGTCGAAAGCAAAGTTATCATAGGACCAACTGTCTCTGTGTTGATCGTAATATTAATTCTTTTAACCTACTACTTAATTTCCAAAGTACGCATGAGACAAATGAAGGAGCCCCAGGATCACGTCATTCAAGCCACCATCGATAGCTTTAGGAGAACCGAGGACGGCTCTCACTTAAGCGAGGGAGGAGTTAACGTTGGCACATCTGAAGTGTCACCCTAATATTTTTCATTTGTTTAAATTGCTGACGACATGTCTGGCAATAACTTCATTTGTTTATAAATTATTTCCCAGTACTTTTGGTATAACCTGATTCTCCACACGAGATGCATGGTCAGCAAAGTAAATAGTATGGAAACAATAAGCTTGCTTTACTTTTGATTCTTTTTTTAATATTATTGTATTGTAGTTAGTTTTGGTTAGTCTGTAACCAGCGCTCAAATAACAAATCCAAAACTGGATTTGACTTTAATAAAAATATAAAAATACAAAAGTATAATTTGTCCAAGCAAGCAGTATTTTTTGCTGGGAAATAGTTACTCGACGTTTTTGTTGTAATTAAAAAAATAGTTCTCTTTTTTAGCGACACTTCGAATAAAAGTATTTGCTAAGCAAGTGCATGCAGTGTTGCCAACATTGGTCAAGCAAAACGCGCGCAAAAAAATTAAAAAGGGGTAAAAAAGCGTAATTTTCTAACTGAAAATGGGTAAAAAAGCACTAACGTTTTTTAGTCAAATATTGTTTATTTTAATAAAAATTGCACATTATTTCGCTCATTTCCTACAAGACTCCAAAATTCGTTTTTTAGAACATTGACTACAAAACAAAACATGCGTCATACTAAAGTCTTTCATCTGTGTGAGTTAGATTTTTAGTAACGTAAGAACTAAAACTAATGTTTGACGAATATTAGATAAATAAGATGAGAAATTTTCAAATTCCTTAATTTGTTTAAAAGTTATTTTAAAAATAGTAAAATGTCATTAAACATTCAAACTGACAGGCACACTACCAACTGGCGAACCGATGTAACCACACCCAAATTGTAAAATTGTACAAAACTTATGAAATATATTTTTTTTGCAAAATCTATATATATTATTTTTAAGTTTTTTGAGTTCTGGAAAAATTTTTAATTTCACTGATAGTGAATAACATAACTTATTTTAACGTATTTTGAATATTTTGTTTTTTGTTTATGAAGAATATTTGCTTTTAAAACTTAACACAAATAAAAAAAACTTTAGAGCACCCGTGTAAAAAAATATAAAACAGTTTTTATGAAAAATTTAGTCCTTAGTGTAAACTATTAAACTGATCGTATTCTAATAAACAACAAAAAGTGGTACAAATAGAAAGATCAAAGAATGATCCCTCAGTTTTCTTAACATTATAGAGAAAATGTTTAATATTAATTAAATAAATTACCTCCTGAAATTCACAATTATTTTGAAATATTTTAACAAGTAAGAGTGTTATATTCGGCTGTGCCGAATCTTATATACCCACCATCAAATCTTATGACGTAAAAGGAATGCTTCTCTGTAAACATCAGGGAGATAATGCTTAATTCAATTATGTACGTGATCTTCGAATTAACAAAATATTCATTTTTAAAAACAATATATATATATATATCAGAGGTAGTGTCAATTATGAACTGTTTGTCGTAAAATTTGGTAGAAAGACTTCGTATAACACTTATTCGTTTCGAATTTCATTGCTGATCTCGAATTTTTAATTCAGACATAAGCGTAAAAGTTATTATCTAAAGGGGAACTTATGTGGGGTTGGGACAATTATATATCGATACCCATAAAATTTTGTACATAGATTTTGTTGGTCAGTTATATCGTCATAAAATTCGGAATAAAGAATTATAATAAAAATCTTTTTATTGCGAGTACAACGATGAAGTAATCATGGAGGCTTTATATATTAGGGATAGGTTCAATTGTGTAAAAAAATTGTATAAAACTTATTTTTTGTCAATTTTCATCGCTGTACTCATATTTTTAAGGGGACCTTAATAGGGGGTAGGGTAGGTTACCGAAAAATCCGAATTAAATTCGGTAGGAAGATTACGTTTGTATAAAAGTTGTTTATTTCGAATTTCTCCGCTATACTCGTATTTTTAAGTCAGTAAAGAGCGTTAAAATCAATTTTTGAAGGTGACCATATGTGGGGGTAGGGTCAATTATGGACCGATTGCCGTAAAATTTGCTAGAGAGATTTTGGCTTATATAAAACATATTTATGTCGAATATTTTTAAGTCGGTAATGAGTATTAATGTCATTTGGTAGAGAAATTTTGATGCATATAAAAGTTACTTATGTTGAATTTCAACGCTGCACTCATAGGGAGACCTTATTTGGGGGTAAGGTCAGTTATGGACCAATTCCCATAAAATTTGGTAGAGACATTTTGCCTTATATAAAACTTATTTATGCCGAATTTCATCGCTATACTCGTATTTTTAAGTCAGTAATGACCGTTTAAATCATTTTCTGAAGGAGACCTTATATGGGGGGTAGGCTCAATTATAGACCTATTTCTATAAAATTTAGTAGAGATTTTGGCTTATATAAAACTTACTTATGTTGAATTTCATCGCTATACTCGTATGGGGGGTAGGGTCAATTTTGGACCGATTCCCATAAAATTTGGTACAGAGATTTTGACGCATATAAAACTTATTTATGCCAAATTTTATCGCTATACTCGTATGTTTAAAACAGTTGTGACTGTTAAAGCTGTTTTTCGGGGGGTCACTTGTATGGGGGATATGCGAAATTGCGGACCCATATTGCCCATTTGCCATACCAAACAAACCTTACCTATAAGAAATATTTGTGGAAAAATTTAACTCGCTTGCTCTTTCCGATCTAACCCTATCGTGCTTTCAACAGACAGACGGACGGACAGATGAACAGACGGATGGACATGGTTAGATCGGCTTAGAATTTAATAAGGACCCAAAATATATATACGACCAATATTTCGATGTGTTACAAACGGAGTGACAAAATCAATATACCCCACTCATCTTTTTTGATGGTGGGTATAAAAAGCACTAAATGCACTGTCATAAAATTAGAAAGCACCACTGTAGTGCCTTTTTGAAAAAAGGCACCATGAGCAAAATTTTCCGCGTTTGGCACACCAAAAGGCACCGCAAATAGTGCTAAAAGCACTAAGTTGGCAACACTGAGTGCATGTGTATTACGCATATACAAATACAGTTGTGCAGACCTCTAGTTTACACTATTGGTTAACACAATAACAAAGTAGGATAGAAATAGCCGTTACACTTTTTTTGTATGTGTTTACATAAAAAGACGTACCTATTAAGAAAACAAACTTTTTAACAAACTTTTTTCAATTTTGGCAAACTTTTTTTCAGAGTTGCAAAAAAGGTACTTTTTTTGTTAAACTACATAAAAAAATGTAAACAAAAGAAAACAAACCATAACAAAGGCCAATGAGTATTTATAAATTTTTTTAAATGTTGGAATAAATTGAAAAAAATAAATTGTGCAACAATAGTGATCGATAGGGAATCGATTAGGGAATCGATCTATATATTGATTTTTTTCCGGGGTGCTTTCTATCGGATGCTGTGACGTAACAAACTTTGACAAATTCACAAATCTAACGAAAATGAGGAAAAAGTTTTTATACAAAAAAATTATAAAAAAATCCGTGTGCATCAAAACATCACAATAGTAATAGATAGGGAATCGATTAAAGAATCAATCACTATATTGATTTTTTTCTGAGGTACTTTCTATAGGATGCTGTGATGTAGCAAACTTTGACAAATTCTCAAATCTAACGAAAAATGCGAAAAAGTTTTTACATAAAAAGAATTTAAAATATTCCGTGTGCACAAAAACAGCCAATAGTGATCGATAGGGAATCGATTAAGCAACCGATCTCTATATTGATTTTTTCCTGGGTACTTTCCATTGGATGCAGTGACGCAACAAACTTTGACAAATCTAACGAAAAAAAGAAAAAAGTTTTTGTACTACAAAATTTTAATTGTATTGTGTGCACCAAAACAGCAAACAGCGATCGATAGGGAATCGAGTAAGGAATCGATACCTATATTGATTTTTTTCCTTGGTGCTTAAATAATATTTAAAAATTTTTAAACAAAGTTTTTTTTAAATATGCAAATCTTTTAAAGTTTGTTACTTCTCAGCATCCGTTAGCAAGTACCCAGAAATGAAAATGGGAATCGATTCCTTTATCGATACCTTATCGATCAGTATTATTATTTTGTATTAAAACTTTTTCGCCTTTTTTGTTAGATTTGCAATTTGTCAAAGTTTGCTACGTCACAACATTCGATAGAAAGTACCCCGGAAAAAAATCAATATATAGATCGATTCCTTAATTGATTTCCTATCGATCGCTATTAGCTGTTAAGGTGCACACTGAATAAATACAACTTTCAAAACATTTTCGTTAGATTTGTGTATTTGTTTAAAGTTTGTTACGTCATAGCATCCAATAGAAAGTACCCCGAAAAAAAAAAAACAAAATAGGAATCGATTCCTTATCGTTCACTATGGGCTGTTATGGTGCACACCGACTATTTAAATTTTTTTTGTATAAATGCTTTTTCACTTTTTGTCAGATTTGTGAAGTCGGCGAAGTTAGTTGCGACACAGCATCCGATATAAAGTACACCGCAAAAAATCAATATAGGGATAGATTCTCTATCGATCACTATGGGTTGTTTTGGTGCACACGGAATATTTTATTTATTTATATTTTTTTTGTATAAATACTTTTTCCTCTTATTGTCAGATTTGTGAAGTTGCCGAAGTTCGTTGCGCCGCAGAATCCGATAGAAAGTACACCGCAAAAAAATCAATATAGGGATAGATTCCTTAATCGATCCCTATCGATCCCTATTGGCTGTTTTGGTGCACACGGAATATTTTAAAATTGTTTATATAAAAACATTTTCCTTAACTTTGTGAATTGGTCAAAGTTTGTACGTTATAGCATCTCATAGAAAGTACCCCGGAAAAAATTAATACAGGAATCAATTCGTCCTTCGATTCTCTATCGATCACTATTGACTATTTTGGTGCACACGGAATATTAAAAAAATTTTTGTATAAAAACTTTTTCCTTATTTTCGTTAGATTTGTGAAGTTGTCAAAGTTTGTTGCTTCACAGCGTGCAATAGAAAGTACCCCGAAAAAAAATCAATATAGGGATCGATTCTCTATTGATCACTAAAAAATCAAAATAGGGATCGATTCCTTATTCACTATTGACCACTATTTGCTGTTTTGGTGCACACGGAACATTTTAGAATTTTTTTATATAAAAACTTTTTCCTCATTTTCGTTAGATTTGTGATGTCAAAAAAAATCAATATAGGGATCGATTTTTTAATCTATTCTCTATTGATCACTATTGGCTGTTTTGGTGCACACGGAATATTTTAGAATTTTTTTGTATAAAAACATTTTCCTTTTTGTGATGTTGTCAAAGTTTGTTGCGTCACAGCGTCCAATAGAAAGTACTCCAGAAAAAAATTAGTGTAGGGATCAATTCCTTAATCGATTCTCGATCGACCACTATTGGCTGTTTTGGTGCACAAGGATTATTTAAAAAATTTTTTAGGATAAAAACTTTTTTTTCTTTTTTGTCAGATTTTGTGAAGTTACCGAAGCTTGTTGCGTCACAGCGTCCAATAGAAAGTACTCCGGAAAAAATAAATGTAGGGATCAATTCCTTAATCGATTCTATATTGATCACTGTTTTTTGACTGTTTTGGTGCACACGGAATATTTTAAAATTTTTTTGTATAAAAATTTTTTTCTCTTTTTTGTCAGATTTTGTGAAGTTGCCGAAGTTTGTTGCGTCACAGTGTCCAATAGAAAGTACTTCGGAAAAAAATGAATATAGGGATCGATTCGTTAATCGATTCTCTATCGATCACTATTGACTGTTTTGGTGCACACACAATATTATCTATTTTTTAAGTATAAAAACTTTTTAATCTGTTACTCAAAGTTTGTTGCATCACAACAGCCGATATCAAGTACGAAGAATAAAATCAATACGGACGTCGATTCATTTTCGATTTTCTATCGATTACATATTTCTGTTTTATTGCACAAAGCACATTTAAATTTTTTTAACAAAAAACTTTTTGTTAAATATCTCAGAGTTTGCTGCTTCATAACATATAATAGAAAGTACCCAGAAATGAAAAAAAATACTGGAATCCATTCATTTTCCGATTCCCTATCGATCGGTATAGTTTATTTTGGTGCACAGTCAATATATTTCATTTTATATCAATAATTCAATATTTTAGAAATAAATCAATTAGTTTGTTATTGTTTGTTTTCTCTTTGTTTACGTTTTTTACGTATTTTTGCTTTGTTTACATTTTGTATGTACTTTTCCACGTGTATACACAAAAAAGTACCTTTTTGTGCAACTCAGAAAAATGTTTACC
The DNA here is from genome assembly GCF_015586225.1 of Lucilia sericata. Classification (NCBI taxonomy): domain Eukaryota; kingdom Metazoa; phylum Arthropoda; class Insecta; order Diptera; family Calliphoridae; genus Lucilia; species Lucilia sericata. The sequence continues at coordinate 56,322 of NW_023994363.1, read as the reverse complement.
AAAAATCCCCCTGTTTGTTTTCTTCTTGTAGTTTAAAAAGACTTCGTTGTCATAATGTGACTTGCTTGTTTTTTTAATTATTTCCGGAAATTAAGAGAGTCACACGACTCTCAAATTTTCCATCAGTATTTTCTCTCAATATATGAGGGTTTTGAAACCATGATCATTAACCTGTATGGCCACACGTAAAACTTCCCTACAAACATTTTCTATTGCGGAAGTTACCCGTGTGGAACTTCCAAACGTGCTAAAAGCTCGCCAGCGATGTTGCGGAAGTATAAGAATTCTTGTCACCAGTCGGGAAGAACTAATGCCGAGCTGGGTAACGTCTAAAAGTAACGTGGAAGATACTTCTGGAAGACCCGCAGAAGAAACTTCTAGATGACTCTTGGAAGTAAGGTATTGCCAAAGACTCTTCTATATGTAACAAGGAAGTCACTTCTTGAAGTGACTACTTAGTATCATCTAGAAGTGTTCCTATATTATCTTCTAGAAGATGAGTTTTCTCTTCTTCTAGAAGATGATCTAAAAAAAGTAATATATGTACATTAGACCGACTCACAAAAAAATGTTTTTTTGAGTTACCCACCTCAAACTATTCGCTGTTATGCAATATGATGTTACCCAAAATATTTTCGGTTAAGTGTTGTCCATTCGTGAGCTGGACCGTTTTAAAGAAAAAATTCAATATTTTACCCAGCTTCAAAAAATCTTTGTTATGTTTTATAATGGTTCCCAAAATATTTCTAGACTATCGATGGCCGTTCGTGAGCTGAACCGGTTACAAAAAGTCCCGTTTTAGTTATTTTTTTTAAATTATACAGGAATCATAATATTCAAATTAATTCCAAGTTATTTTAATGTTTTAAAAACTTTTCATGAAAGGTAATGTTTTTATTGACCCAAAGCAATAGATAAATTAATTAATAAATTAATTAATTTTTAATAATTTGATTTTTTTAGAAAACAGTAGCTAATATTGTACCCCCATTAAAATACTTCTAGCCGAATTTAAATATAACAATTAAGAGTGTTATATTCGGCTGTGCCGAATCTCATATACCCACCATCAAACCGTATGCTATAAAAGGAATGCTCCCCTAACATCATGATCACTCATCAAATTAACTGATCGTTTTTCATAAAATTTTTTGGACCGATTTTGTTTCATATGAATATGTTTACATCGAATAGCATCGCTGTTATCGCATTTTACCGAAATTTCCGCATGAAATTCGGTAGGAAGATTTAAGTTTCTAAAAACGTTTCTGATATCAAATTTCATAAATGTTCACGTATTTTTAAGGCAGAAATGATCGTTAAAGTAATTTTCTGAAGGAGACCTTATATGGGGTCAATTGTGGACCGATCCGCACCAAATTTGGTAGAGAGATCTCAACTCGTATAATACTTATGTGTATCGAATTTCATCGCTTTACTTGTATTTTTAAGCCAATAATGAACTTTAATGTCGCTTTCCGAAGGGGAGCTTATATGGGGATCAATCATACACCGATTCCCATAAAAGTCAGTAGAGAGGTTTTGCTCGTAAGAAACCTACTTATGTCGAATATCATCTGAATACTCGTACTTCTAAGCCAGTAATGAGCGTTAGAGTAATTGTCTGAAGGGACCTTTATGGGGGTAGGGTCAATTATGGACCGATCCACATAGAATTTGGTAGAGAGTTTTGGCTTGAAAGTAACTTACTTATGTCAAATTTCATCGCTATACTCGTATTTGTAAGCCAGTAATGAGCGTTAAAGTCATTTTCTGCTGGGGATCTTATATGGGGAGTTTGATCAATTATGGACCGATCCACATAAAATTTTGTGGAAAGGTTTTGGCTCCTAAGATACTTAATTATGTCAAATTTCATCGCTATAGTCGTATTTTTAAGCGGGTAATGAGCGTTAAAGTAAATTTATGGAGGGGACCTCATAAAATTTGGCAGGGAGTTTTTAATCATATAATACTTATTTATGTTGAATTTCATCGCTATAGTTACACTTTTAAAACATATATGCCCGTTAAGGCAGTTTTTCGGGGGTCCACTTGTATGGGGGCTATCCGAAAACGTGGACCAATATAGCCCATTTTCAATACCAAACAAACCTTACCTATAGGTCATAAGAGAATCCTATTTTTATTGCTTCCTAAAGTATAACAGGTAATTTCAATAAATACAAAAGTATGTACATGCATTCGATATTAATTATAATATTATTCTTGTTTATTTCGTTGAAGGATTAATGCGTTCCAAAATATAACTCTTACAATTTGATGGATTGATCATAAAATTTATGAAGAACTACAAAAATATTTTAGAGTCCAACGTTTTACAATTTTTGAAAGTGTACCAGTCAATTCAATAATTATAATTTTTTCACATATCGTTAGCTTAGTACGCAAACGTAACAAGTCCACTCTTGAAAATTTTACGGGAGAAGAAAAATACTTCATAACTTCTCTTGTATTTCATATTTTTAAAATCTGTAAACGTAGTTTTTTTTCTTAGATTTCTCCTTTTTTAATATCGGTAGTGAAACAATTTAAAAATATTGCTGAATATTTATGGCAGTTTTTTTAGGACTTAGCTCGTTTTCTTTTTCTGAATTTTTATTTCTTGCTTATATCTTTTTCCTTACGTACAGGTTCTATTTTGAAGATAATTTGATATAATTTGATACAAATATTTTGCTGTGTCCTCCGGACGAAGTGCATAACATTTTCTTATAGCCCTCATACAAGCGGTTGCTCGAAAAAGAGATTAAACAGAAATAAACATGTTCAGTAGCTAGTAATCGTGATCAAATTTGGAGCAAGTTATTTTTTTGTATTCAAAAATTATATAGTAAAGAATGGCGGACATCAAACTTTATTTGATCCTTTCCCCCATTTTTAATACTCATAAATGCATTAAACCTATCAGTATAGCTTTGAAATTCTATATAGAGAAAACTTTAATGAACTTAAATTTCTACACTAATTTTAATGAGTATCGGTCCATATTCGACCATAGTTCCCATATAAAGTAGGCACCCTTGAAGAAATTACTCTAACGCTTATAACTGTTTTTAAAATACCAGAATAGTGATGAAATCCGACAGAAACAAGTTTTATGGGACCCAAAAATGATTTACAACATTTTATAAGGATAGGGCAATGTTTGACCCTACCCCCAACGACTTTAAAGCGCACAACTGGCTTTAAGTAGCATTATAGCAATGCAATTCGACGTTAACAAGTTTTATAGGAATCAAAATTTCTTTACGAACTACTACGACATTCGGTCTATAACTTACGCTATTCTTTATATCATCCCTCTTAAAGAAAATCAGTTTATTGTCAATATTTACTTGTTTTACTTTATTTTAAAAAAGTATTCCATGATTTCTTACACAATTGAAGATTTTACAAACTACACACTATTTCCTAGACGTTGATGTACAAAATGTTTGACATTTCTTTTTACATGACTAATTAATGCGTTTATAATAGCAAATTGTAAGGACTTAACACTTTTTCTTTGTATATTTTTATTGTTTTAAGGACTTAGTACGTTTGCATACCGGAGCAAAAGTACATGTTTAAAGTATAAATAAGGTCATTTTTTGATTATATGATGTGTATTTCAAGTTATACTACCATTCAGCATTAAAATCTCAATTTCTGTAAAAAGTGGACTTGTTACGTTTGCGTACTAAGCTAACGATATATATTACTTTTTTAGATTAGTTTTAAAATTAATTATTATACCCTCCACCACCATCAGTGGTGATAGAGGGTATATATAAGTTTGTCATTCCGTGTGTAACACCAAAAAATATTCATCTGAGACCCAACAATGTATATATATTCTAGGTCCTTATGAAATTCTGAGTCGATTTAGCTGTCCGTCTGTCTGTCTGTCTGTCTGGTTAAAACACGCTCACGTTAAAACTAAGCAAATGAAATCAACCAAATTCACTGAGAATATTCATTGTTTTCCTAAGCAGTTTGGTATTGAAAATCACCCAAATCGGTTCACAACGTAAAAAGTTATGAGTAAAAATTTCAGACTACCTAAAAAAAATTAAGTTTTTTTCAATAATTCTTGAGTAGTTTTCTCAGAAACTACCAAAGATAATTCGACAAATTTTGTCACAGATTATTTTTTCCATCTATAGATTAATTATGTTTAAAATTGTAACAATCGATCCAAAATTTCCCATAGCCCCCATACAATAACGTTAATAACTTCCTCAAATATATCGGTATCAACACAAAATTTTGTACATATTGACATTATATGAACAGGAATCAAAACTACGGACTTAGATCTGTATCGGTCCACAATTGGTCATAGTTCCCATATATGGTCCACTTTCGAAAATCACTTAAATGAACACATTGATAAATAAAGCTATCGGGATAAAATTCGACATGATTATGTTTTGTATATACATAAATCATTCTAAGGAATTTTTTTCCGGATCGGTCTATAATTGGTCATAGCTCCCATATAAGGTTCACATCCGAAAATCACTTAAACGAGCTTAATTCATAGATAAATAAAGCTATCTGGATAAAATTCGGATAAAATACGAAATTTGTTCCGGATCGGTCCATAATCGGTCTTAGCTCCCATATAAGGTCCACATCCGAAAATCACTCAAATGCCCATAATTCATTGATGAATAAAGTTATCAGGGTAGAACTCGAGGTGATTATGTTCTGTATGTAGATATAAATCAATTAATGAATTTTTTCCGGATCAGTCCACAATTGGTACTAGCTCCCATATAAGGTCCACATCCTAAAATCATTCAAATGCGCATAATTCATTGATAAATAAAGCTATCAGGGTAAAACTCGACGTGAATTTGTTTTGTGTATAATCATCCGTGAACATTTTCCACATCGGTCCATAATTGGTTACATTCCATATAAGGAATTTTTTCAGCATCGGTCCATATCAAGCTCCCATATAAGGTTCATTTCTGAAAGCCCGTCTGTCCGTATGTCTGTCTGTCTGTGTAAAACACGCTCACGTTAAAACGAAACAAGATAATTTAACCAAATTCACCCAAAATATTCACTATTATCCGGTACAGTTTGGTATTGAAAATGAAAATGAGCATGAGTTATGAATTTAAATTTAAAACAACTCCGAAAAAATAAGCATTTTTTACACATTCTGATGTAATTTTCTCGAAAACTATGCAAGATAATTTCATGAAAGTCATCATATATTCATTTCTACACAATATCTTGATTCTTTCTGAAAATTCCGTCAGAATGTTGATATCTTCATAAAAATTTTACAACTTAAAATCTTGTGTCAATAGAATTCATTGAGAGAAAAAATTTTCTCAATCGCTCCATAATTGGACATAGCTCCTATGCAAGGCCCCCTCCCGAAAATCACTTAAACGTGCATAACTCATTACTAAATTAAGATATCCATATAAAATTTGGAATAGGTATTGCTCTCATATACAGAAATATTACAATGAATTTTTTTTTTTAATTGGATATAGCTCCTATGCAAGGTCCCCTCCCGAAAATCACTTAAACGCGCATAACTCATTACTAAATTAAGATATCCATATAAAATTTGGTACAAGTATTGCTCATATGCACAGAAATATTACTATGAAATTTTTTTCCGATCGGTCCATAATTGGTCATAGCTCCCGTACAAGGTCCCCTTCTGAAAATCACTTAAACGCACATAACTCATTACTAAATTAAGATATGCATATAAAGTTTGGTACAAGTATTGCTCACATATACAGAAATATTACTATGAAAGTTTTTTCCGATCGGTCCATAGCTCCCATACAAGGTTCCCTCCCGAAAATCAATTAAACGCACATAACTCATTACAAAATATTGATATCCATACATTTAGCACAAATATTCCTCTTATATACATAAATTACACTATAAAATTGTTTTACGATCGGTCCATAATTGGTCATAGCTCTCATACTAGGTTCCCTCCAGAAAATCACTTAAATGCACAATATTCATTGCCAAATAATGATATGGATACAGAATTTTGAAATTTTGTCTTTATATACATAATTGGTCATAGCGCCTTTACGAAAATCTCTTAAACGCACATTACTCATTACCAAATAAAGCTATTGATACAATATTTGGCACAAATATTAGTTTGGTATACAAAAATTATATTTCAAGAGTTTTTTACGATTGGTCCATAACATGGGTGCGGTCGGTCCCATGCAAATGTCCCTTCAGAAAATCACTTGAACACACATTACTTATTACTAAATTACGATATAGATACAAAATTTGACTGAAATATAGCTTTTATGTACAGAAATTTTGCTTAAAGAAATTTTATACCCTCCACCACCATCAGTGGTGATAGAGGGTATATATAAGTTTGTCGTTCCGTGTGTAACACCAAGAAATATTCATCTAAGACCCAACAAAGTATATATATTCTGGGTCCTTGTCAAATTCTGAGTCGATTTAGCTATGTCCGTCTGCCCGTCTGTCTGTGTAAAACACGCTCACATTAAAACTAAGCAAAGGAAATCAACCAAATTTACCCAAAGTATTTATTATTATCCTAAGCAGTTTGGTGTTGAAAATCAGCAAAATCGGTTCACAACGTAAAAAGTTATGAGTAAAAATTTCAGACTACCTCGGAAAAAATTACGTTTTTTTCAACATTCTTTTGAAGTTTTCTCAGAAACTACCAAAGATATTTCGATGAATTTTGTCACACATTAATTTTTTATGCCTATGATCAATTATGTTCAAGATCTTTACAATCGATCGAATATTTCCCATAGCCCCCATACAAAGGTATATATTCCCGGAAATTAGTTTATCGTTAATAACTCCCTCAAATATATCGGTATCAACACAAAATTTTGTACATGCAAATATAATATGAACAGAAATCATACAGTCAACGTAGATCTCAGTCGGTCCACAATTGGTCATAGCTCCCATATAAGGTCCACCTCCGAAAATCACCTGAACGTATATATTTCATTGATGAATATAGCTATTGTGATAAAATTCGAGTTAGTTAGTTAGTTAGTCAGTTTGAAAGGAGGATGTATATACATCAAATCCGAAGAAATACACCTAGGCCTCTATCGGGCCTGTTGTGCGCTCTTTAACCAGTGCCTCAGGTGGGAATCGAAACCACCACCTCCGGTCTACCAGAATATAACACTAACCACTAACCTACCGGAGGCCACCGGTAACCTACCGGAGGCCACCGGTTCGAGTTAAATATGTTTTGTGTACATACAAATCAATCTACCAAATTTTTTACGGATCGGTCCATTATTGGTCATAGCTCCCATATAAGGCCCACTTCCGAAAATCATTTAAAAGCTCATATTTCATTGTCAAATAAAGCTATCTTGAAAAATTCGACACAAATATGTTTAGTCTAAATATGAATCACGCTACGAAATTTTTTCCGGATAGGCCCATAATTGGTCATAGCTCCCATATAAAACCCACTTCCGAAAATCACTTAAAAGCACATTGCCAATAAAGCTATCTTGATAAAATTCGACACAAATATGTTTTGTCTTTATATGAGTCACTCTACGAATTTTTTTACGGATAGGCTCATAATTGGCCATAACTCCCATATAAAGTCCACTTCCGAAAATCACTTAAACGCATATATTTAATTAAATTCTAAAAATATAAGGATAAAATTCGACTTGAATATATTTTGTGTGCATATAAATCATTTTACCACTTTTTTCCCGGATTGGTCCATTATTGGTCATAACTCCCATATAAGTCCCACTTCCGAAAATCACTTAAACGCACATATTTAATTGTTAAATAAAGTTATCTAGATAAAATTCGGCACAAATATGTTTTATCTTTATATGAATCACTCTTCCAAAATTTTCCGGATTGGTCCATATATGGTAATAGCTGCTATATAAGGTCCACTTCAAATATCAAATAAAGATATCTTGATAAAATTGATATTTCATTAATTAGTAAATCTATTATAGTAAAATTCGAATTGATCTTTTTTTGGCATATAAATCATTATATGAAATTTTTTCCTTTTCGGTCGATAATTGGTCACAATTCCCATATAAGGACCATTTCCGAAAATTACTCAAATGCACATTGACAATCAAAGTTATCGGGATAAAATTCGACATAAATGTGTATTTTGTATATATAAATCATTCTACGGAATTAATATACATTTTTCTCGACCTTATTAAAATTATTTTGACATATGCATTAATGTTAGTACAAAAATTTTGCCAAGTTATCTGAAAATTAGATATTTAAATGAGTTTTAATAAAAAGTAGCTTGCTGGTGGAGGGTATTTAAGATTCGGCATAGCCGAATATAGCACTCTAACTTGTTTACGATCGGTTTATAATTGGTCGTATCTCCCATATTAAGTCCTTCCACTAAAAGCAATTTAACTGCATTTAACTAATTGCATTATCAATTTGTGTAGAACAAAGTTATATATATGTATTTTGAAAATCCTTAAATCTTTCACACACATGCACATTATTAAATATCGTTAAAGCATATCTTAGGGCGCTATAATAATATAAAAGAAAGGGGTTTGTAATGTTCAATAAATCTTGTAATTGTAACAGATTTAAGCTGTTTGAATCTTGGGGTTTTTCTATTTAAGACATGAGAAAACTTATTTCTACAAATATTTGATCAATTAAGAAAGTATTACTATAAAAATAGCTGGTGGAGTGTATTTAAGATTCGGCTCAGCCGAATATAGCACTCTAACTTGTTTTTTCTATTTTTTCAATAAACACTATAAAATTTAATTTTATTTAGATTTATTTTTATAGATATTATGTTAGTGAGTATACAAATAGAAGAAGAGAAAACTCATCTTCTAGAAGATAAAATAGGAACACTTCTGGAAGAAACCATAAGAACATTTCTAGATGATACTAAGAAGTCACTTCAAAAAGTGACTTCCTAGTCACATCTAGAAGAGTCTTTGGCAATACCTTACTTCCAAGAGTCATCTAGAAGTTTCTTCTGGAGGTCTTCCAGAAGTATTTTCCACGTTACGCTTAGATGTTACCCAGCTCGGCATCGGTTCTTCCCGCATATCGCTTTTCTATTTCTATTGCGGAAGTTACCCATGTCAAACTTCCAAACGTGCTAAAAACTCGCCAGCGATATTGCGGAAGTATACGAATTCTTGTCACCAGTCGGGAAGAACTGATGCCGAGCTGGGGAACGTCTAAGAGTAACGTGGAAGATACTTCTGGCAGACCCGCAGAAGAAACTTCTAGATGACTCTTGGAAGTAAGGTATTGCGAAAGACTCTTCTAGGTGTGACTAGGAAGTCACTTCTTGAAGTGACTACTTAGTTTCATCTAGAAGTGTTCCTATCTTATCTTCTAGAAGATGAGTTTTCTTTTCTTCTAGAAGATGAGTATTCTCTTCTTCTAGAAGATGAGTTTTCTCTTATTCTATTTGTATACTCACCAAAATAAAATCTATAAAAATAAATCTAAATAAAATGAAATTTTATAGTTTTTATTGAAATAATTGAAATTAAAATAGTAGAAAAAATAATTGATTTAACAACTAATCTGTGATAACATTTGATCTGGCAGCTTAGTCAAATCTAATAAATAGTCGGCACCCATGTACTAACTGGTTTGACTTTGGTTATCTCTCGATTTTGAATCGCGCTTTTTAGGACACGCAGCCTTTCTTCTAATATCGAAACGTTGTAATAAAACCCTTTTTTTTAAACTTAAATAAAGGTGTTCTTTTTGATTTTTGGAAAACCATAACATATTGGCGACGAGGTGAAACTGAATTATAAGTGCAGATACAAGTACAAGCGTTCGTCATGGATGCTACGCAATTTAATCAGTTTTTGCAGCAACAACAAAGTCTGATATTACAAATGCAGCGAATGATGGAACGCCACGATGAAAATGCAGTACAAAATACAACAAGTAATACGGTGCAAAATAATACTGTAAACGCCACATTTTTGCCAAATTTCGAAACATTCGACATAACCAAAGAAACCTACAAGAATTATATACAAAGGTTTAAAAATTACGTCGAAATGAAGGGCATTTCCAGCAACAAGGAATACTGTGCAAAACTTTTGATAAACTCCATCGGTGCAAAAATTTTAACATGGTGGCGGCGTTAGCCTAACCAAAACCACTTAATACAATTGCCTACGATGAATTGTTAGCCCTTTTGGAAGGACATTTATCGCCGAAGAAGAATGTGTTGGTGGCACAACATCAATTTCTATCCAACTACCAAAAAGAAGGTCAATCCGTTTCAGAATTTGTAGCAACATTAAGAACTGATATAAGTGAATGTGAACTTTTGTCACCATGTGCATGCGGTGCATCAGTGGCCGATCTGTTTTTTCGCGCAAAATTTATTATAGGCATAACCAACAACAATTTACGAGAACAACAATTACAATCAGAATCTACAAAATTTGGAGAAATTGTGTCGAAGGCAATAGCTTTAGAGGCGCAAAAGCAGATGCGAGGGAAATTACGTTGAAAACATCAGCAACATCAGTAATTAACAAGGTTTCAGTTCGCAACCCGGTGAAACACAAAAACGAGTCTCGTGCTGAAAAAATCAACAAGAAGAAAACTGCGGTCAATTATAAGAAGTTGGGTATAGAAGGGTTGTGCTTGAGATGCGGACGAAATAACCATTTTGCGAAGGAGTGTCGATCAGATAGGAACAAACTCAAATTTGTTGCAGCCCGTACATTTGAGTTTGTTGTTTGGGCATGTCGTGAAGGTATGTATTTCTACATTACAGAAAAAACTGTCAAATAGTAGGACAACGTCACCAGGACGAAATTCAACAAATAATGTGCAGAATGTAGAATATGAAGACTATGGATTATACAAGGTTTTCAATGTGTATCAAAACAGTTCGGAGCAAAAAGCAGATACAGAACAGTATTATGCTGAAATAAATATCGATGGAAAGAATGTGAAATTCGAAGTGGATTCTTGCTCAGGATATACATTCCTGCCTAGGAGCCAATTTAGGCAAGTGAAATTGAATTCACCACTACTTCCAACAAAGATCGTTTTCCGTCTATACACCCAAACAACATTTGTACCAGATGGTAAAATTATAGTACGTACAAAATATAATAATGTTGAAATAACCGATGAGATATATATCGTACGTGACTTCTGTTCTGCATTGTTAGGTCGTTCTTGGATCAGGTGACTGGGAATCAATCTAAATAATTTGGATATCATTACAACAAATGTTATTAAACAGGTGAGTGCAATTGATGATATTGTTAAAGAATTTCCTGAGGTTTTCGAACAGAAAATAGGATGTCCCCCCAGTATAAGATTTCATTGAAATTGCGTGAGAACGTTTCCCCAAGTTATACCAAGGAGCGAACAATTCCATACTTATTAACCCAACGCGTTGATAAAGAGTTGAATGAACTGGAAAAATCTGGTATAATTTCAAGGACAATAAGTAGTGGGGCTCGCCACTGGTCGTTATACCTAAGGCCGATGGGGGTGTAAGGCTTTGTGTGGACTACAAAGTAGGAGTGAATGAACGGCTTATGGATTCACACTACCCCATTAAAAAAATTAGTGATATTTTCCATAGTCTTCGTGACTCTAAATTTTTTTGTAGACTTCACCTTTACAAGGCGTATTTGCATGTACCTGTTGATGAAGAGTCTGCAATTGTACAGACAATATCAACCCATCGAGGTACCTAGAAAATGAATCGTTTATCATTTGGTATTAAAACTGCTCCATAAGAATTCAACAGAATCATCGATCAAATTCTACGTGATATACCAAAAACGGAATCGTATTTTGATGATATAATTGTCCATGGAGTACAATGGATGAGTGCACGTACAATTTGAAAGCTTGTTTGAGCCGATTAAGGGAATTTGATCTACATCTTAATAGTGCGAAATGCTCTTTTTTTTAGGAGAGTATAGAATTTTTAGGTCATGTGGTGGAACATAACAAAATAATTCGAAGATTTCTGCAATGTTGAACATGCCAACCCCTAAAAACGCAAATGATGTAAAACGGTTTTTGGTCATGGTTACATATTATGCGCGTTTTATACCAAATATATCATCAGTAACTACACCTTTGAGATAACTGTTAAGAAAAGACTCTAGATTTAAATGGACTACCGAGTGTGAGAAGTCGTTTGATACCCTAAAAAAGGAATTGGGAAGTGAACGTGTTTTAATGCCATACAACCCTAACCTGGATGTCCAATTAGCATGCGATGCAAGTCCAACGGGTATTGCGGGTATATTGTCGCATATTGTCGACGGTCGTGAAAGGCCAATTGCATACGCATCACGGGCATTGACGCCAGCGGAGCAAAATTACTCACAGTTTTTTCCGTACAACACTTTCATGAGTATTTGTTCGCTCGTCCGTTTAAACTTATAACTGATAATCAGCCACTCATGAGAATTTTCCACCAAACGGCAAAATTGCCACCGATGACCTATTCACGGTTAGATAGAATGCAAAAAAGGAGTTGAAAATTCTAATGCGAATTGCTTATCACGTGCACCAGATTATTCGATGGCTCCCAAGGAAAGTGCAATGGGTCACGAGGTGCACCTTATATGCAGTGCAAGCATAAACCAAATTAGTAATTTAAATATTAATTTTAAATCGCTCAAAGAAGAAACCAGTAAGGATAAAGAATTGGTAGAAATTTTACAAAAACTGCGTAACGGTAAAAACTATTCTGAACATGGAATCGAAGCTGAGTATACCATCGACAGCGATGTATTATTTGGAAGCCAAAGAGTCGTAATTCCTGCAACACTACGACCATACGTCTTACAAGAACTTCATGCAACAACATTTGGTATGACAAAGATGAAGCAACTTGCTCGTTATGTTTATTGGAAGTCGATCGATAAAGAGATCGAGAACTTAGTACGATCTTGCCCATCCTGTGCAGCAACTCGAAGCTCCCCGGCAAAAGTGGAAATACATCCATAGGAGGAGCCGGATGAAAATTGGCAACGCATACATGTTGATTATGCGGGTCCATTTCAAGGATACTATTTTTTGGTGGTAATAGACGCAAAGTCAAAGTAAGCAGAAGTGGGAATTTGTAAATCTGCACCAACATCGTTTTCAACAATACAGATATTGCAAAATATTTTTTCAAGGAATGGTTTTCCTAACGTAATGGTTTCCGATAATGCAACGATTTTCACAAGCCTGGAGTTTAGTACGTTCTGCAAAAATAGTGTAATTTTTCAAAAATTCATTGCTCCAGGGCACCCTGCTACTAACGCGTTAGTCGAGAGGAACGTTCAAACCTTGAAACACAAACTAACCACAATGGAGAATGAAGCGCTGTCGATTCAGGAGAAAGTTCAGGAGATACTTTTCAGATATTAGCCACACCTTTGATAAATAACAGAACACCCTCAGAACAATATTTAGGCAGGCAGATTCGTATACGGCTCGACGCTCTCAAACCTGGCAAATTCAACAAAACTAAATTTCCCAATAGTATGGCAAGACAATTAGTCGAGGGAGAGAGGGTACAAGCCAGTTACTATACAAATAACAAGGCAATTTGGAAACTTGGTACAATCACTTAAAAGCTTGGCAATCTCCACTATATTGTGACGCTAGAAAGACATATCAATCAACTTCATTCCACTGAAGTGCAAAATCCGATGAACATCCTGCTAGCAAAGTAAATTAATAAAGTAGCATCACTTGAACAGCTGACTATTTTTTTTAAACTAGATAAATGAAGCAAGTTGTCAAAGTTTGTTTTGAAAATTGTTAACATTGTTTACGTCGCCATTTTTAAATTGTGTTTTGCTACTTGTTAAAATTTGTGAAAAGTTGAAAAAGTGAATTAAAAGTGGTTTTAAAGTAGTTTAAAAGTGTAATAAATTGTATAATATATAATAATATAATTAAATCGTTAATATTTTTAACTTAAAAGTAATATTTTTTATTTATGTTTTATTCACATTGTTGTTCAAGGAAATTTTAATTTGACACAATCTTAAATTATTCCAAAAACAAAATACATGTGGTTGTTGTAGATGTTGTTGTACAACAAGAAATGTCGCTACTTTATTAATATACTTTGCCTGCTAGTATTAATGAGCAGCACAATAATAAAGAACCAAATATAGCAGACATAGTGGAAATAACCAATAACACGACTGATACAAATGCACAACAACCTTCTATACCAAATCATCAATCTACATCTACGCAAAACACACAACCTTCAATACCAAATCATCAATCTACATCTATGGCAAGCACACAAACTTCTACATCCAATCAACAATCTTCATCAACATCTACGGCAAGTGCGCAACCATCGACAGCAAATCAACCAATTCCATCCATCTCTAGAAGAAACGCAGCAGCGGATTCAAACCAACTTTTACCACAACAGGCAACAAGAGTATCAACACGAACACGTAAAACTCCTAAGCGTTTGGCGGATTATATTGTAGAGTTTGATTAGAATGTTGTATATTTAGATTATATATACTTTAGAATTATAATTTATGTAATAAGGGTGAGAGAATTGTGATAACATTATAACAGCTTAGTCAAATCTAATAAATAGTCGGTACCCATGTACTAACTGGTTTGACTTTGGTTATCTCTCGGTTTTGAATCGCGCTTATTAAGACACTCACCCTTTCTTCTAATATCGAAACTTTGTAATAAAACCATTTTTTTTTAAATTAAATAAAAGTGTTTTTTTTTTTTGATTTTTGGAAAACCATAACATAATCTAAAAAAAGTAATATATGCAATTAGACCGACTGACAAAAAATGGTGCTTGAGTTACCCCCCCTCAAAATATTCGCTGTTATGTAATATGATGTTACCCAAAATATTTTCGGTTAAGTGTTGTCCATTCGTGAGCTGGACAGTTTTAAAGAAAATATCGTATGGGTACACGATTCTTCATGTTAAATTCAATATTTTACCCAGCTTCAAAAATCTTTGTTATGTTTTATAATGGTTCCCAAAATATTTCTAGTCTATCGAAGTTATTTTTTTTAAATTATACATTATTTCTTAAACAATTGTTCAATTCACAATCAAGTTGTATATTGTACCTACTAAAGTGTAGTAACAGTGATTGTGAACAGATCTTTGCAGAAAGTCATAAGTTTATGTTCTCAATGGAAAAAAAAAATAATCAAAATAAATATACATAACAATGTGAAAGTATAAAAAAATCAAAAAATATTAAATTAATTAAACTTGCGAAATAAACCAAATTAATTTGTTTGAATTTTCAATTCTTTTATTTTTTTTATTCCACATTTTAAACTAATAAATAAACTATTTTTAATAAAATTTTAGTTTTTTTTTGTTTTGGTAAACAGCTGTTTGTTTTTGATTTCAGTGTTACCACTTTATCGTTTTTTATGCTAAAATCGTTTGAATTTTTATTTATGAAAAATTGTCGTAGGAGTTGTATAGAGCTTTTGCATAGAAAATACCAACAACATTGTTATGACTATTGTAGCAGCTGCTGACATACAACGCTACAACATCGATTGTGAATTGAACAAATATATACAGTATGTGGTATCATTTGAGAGGTTTTTGAAGCCAAGTCTAGTAGTGAAAAACCTAACAATTTTAAATATTTTGGAATATGACAATTATAATTATATATGTATACATTAATACATCATTGGATGCGGCTTTAAAACACCTTTTAAACGATACCCCGTACTGGATATTTTGTTTTAAAACAAACAAAAATTTAAAACAAATAATTCCAAAATACCTTTTTTTTGGTCCAGCTCACGAACGGTCATCGCTAGACTTAAAATATTTTGGGAATCATCATAAAACAAAGCAAGGTAAATTTGGAGAGGGGTAACAAAAACACGTTTTTTCTTTCCATATAGAGTGAGTCGGTCTAATGTTCATATGAAACAAAAATTTAGTATTATGACCTTATAATAAGATAATTTTCAGGAAATCTGTATTAATATTCCAACTGTTGACTGGTATACTTCCAAAAATTGTAAAAAGTTGGACTCTAAAATATTTTTGTAGTTCTTCATAAATTTTATGACCAATCCATCAAATTGTAAGAGTTATATTTTGGAACGCATTAATCCTTCAACGAAATAAACAAAAATAATGTTACATATTTTTGTATTTATTGAAATTACCTGTTATACTTTAGGAAGCGTAATGAAATAAGACATATATAACTTATCAGATCCCTTTTTTATATCTGAATTCGGTTAGAAGTATTTTAATAGGGAGTAGAATATTACTGCATTCTAAAAAAATAAAATAATTAAAAATTAATTAATTAATTAATTTATTTATTGTTTTGAATCAATAAAAACATTACCTTTCATGGATTATTTTTAAAATTATTTACAGTCACTAACGATAGAAACACCTTAACGACCCTAAACGGGATATTGCTTTTGACACTAATACTACAATACTATTTTTGTTTGCTCTGTTCTAATTAAGGGGTTATACACTTTCAAAAACTTAAGAATATTAGTATCATATAAAGGTCATAGAAAGACCTGGTGTTAATAACTAAAAAAGTACCTATAATTAGAATAATTAAATCCAAAGCTATATGAAAAATAATAAAATTGTATTTAAAAAAGGTGGTTTTAAAAATATTTGATTTTAATATTAAAGATTTTATATGGGCAATTTTGTGTCAAGTGACCCAAGTCAAAAAATTATTTATGTATAAATTTGAATATAATGATTCCAGCTAGCGTTTAAATACTTTAAGTAAAATTTTAATGTATTTTTTTTTGTTATGATAATGAAATACAAATAAAATTTTAGCTCAAAGTGATCATACGTAATCTAGAAATAGGACCTAAACGCGCAAATAGTTTAAAAATATTGAATGTTAAGATTTAACTCAAATAAATCTAAATAGGTTAAAAATGCAATGTTCATCAAATGAAAGCCGAAATGTACATCTTGAAAAAGTCTTTAAATGCTTATAACTCCTAAACCAATTAAGAGAGAGACGAAATTTAATATAAAAACATTTTTAATTAAACATATTAGACTTCGTTTAAAAATAATGGAAATGGAAGCCGTTTAGAGTTATTAACTTATTCCTAAAATAGTATTTTAATGTAAAATATGACAACTTACTTTTTAATTTTTTTTATATAATCTTTGAAGATAATTACTTTTTGGTATATATAAATAATAAACTTCACCAATTAACAAAACCTTCTTAAATATTTATTAACAATTGACTTTTAACACAACACTGTCATATTGTGTTTTATTACTTAAGATTTACAATATATTAATTACACTATTTTCCTATGAATATTAAATTCAATAGCTCATTTAAGTTTTACAATGAATAATTAAAACTGAACATGACTGGACAAAACACAAAACATCACTGAACTTAGAAAAATTTCTGCATTATTTTTTTTTGCGTTCACGCTAAAAAATAGAGTATTTATATTTTTTTGTTTTTGTACTTTTCTTACTAGAAACCTAAAAGTATACTTCCAGACGGCGAAAACTAGAAATCAATTGTCCAATTGACAAGCCTGGTGTATCTACGTATCGTGTGTATTTTTGTATTAGTTTACTCTTGTGTATAAATGCTGTTGGTAATTTCAATTAAAAAAGCTCGTATAACTTTACGTTTATTTTTCATATGTTTATTTATTTCGTATTCAATGTCAAACTATCATTCTCATGTGAATGCCCAATTTTAAAGAAGATAAAACAGAAGAAAAATAATTTCATAAAGTAAACATTTAAGAAAGTGCGTTAAAGTGAAATAAAATGAAAAATAATTCATATTTGTGCTATAATTAATTTAGTTTTTCAATATAATTGTATTTTTATAAATATTGAAGATGTTTTTCTTTCTTTTTTACAATATGGCTTTTTACAATACAATTGGCTGTTCACAAGCAGATATCGGAATTCTGTATTTTAATAAACGATACAAAATACAAAGACCTGTTGTGAATTGGACAAATGTGTTTTGCTTTTGTAAAATGTGTGCTCTTGTCTGACAATCGTACAGAAGTGACTACAATCCACACTTCCAGATGAATAAAATACAACATTAATGTGAACACTCTTCAAACTGTCTTCCAGAAGTGACATAAACATACAAATCAAGAAGATACAAATTAGGAAACAATGTATTTTGTTATTGTAAAATGTGTGTTCTCACCCAACTCTCATTCAAAAGTCACTAAACGTGAAAAAAAATTCAACAGTCATGGTTTTTTGTTTAAGCAAAATGGATGCACTCTTCTAACTATCATCCGGAAGTAACTTAAAAGTATATTTCTAGAAGACGAAAATTCGAAATCAATGTATTTTGTTTTTGTAAAATGTGCGTTCTCGTCTGCCAATCGTCCAGAAGTGTTTCTGACGTGGCGTCTGGGGTAATGCGCAATAGTTTTGTCTTCTAAATGTTTGAAGGGACAGTACATCTTTGAACAAATACTTTATACACATACGCTAAAAATGTACGTAGCACACTAACATTGTTTTTAATGTTTCTGGACATGTACACTAACAGAGTACGGTACATTATATTTGTTCGTGATGTGCACAAACATTAAAAATAAGGTACAGTGCACTTTCCATGTGCGCTAAGTTTAAGGTATTTTTAGCGTACTTTTAGTGCACTATTTTATTTTTGAATGGACAAATGACAATGAAACATAAGTTAGAAAATTTAATTGATTTTTTAAGCATTTTGGATCTTTTCTAAATCTGTTTGGGTGTAATTTTTTGTAATATTTCATAAAATGCATTTTTAGCATCGATGTAGAAAAGATTATAATCTATATATATAAAAATGAAAGTGTGTTTGTATGTATGTATGTATGTTTGTTTGTGCTTTATAGACTGCTAAACGGCTGGACCGATTTTCCTGAAATTTTCACAGTTTCTTCATGTATGTCTGGAAGGAATTATAGGCTACTTTTTATGTTGAAATTTCATGTGGGCGACGTGCCACGCCCATATTAAGAAAATATTAAATTAGTATATCTGAGATAATATAATAGTTAGAGTCTTCAAATTTTGTCGGAGCAACTTAAGTATCAATATAATTATTTAAGACAAAAAGTGGGCGGATTAGCATTAGGTGGCGTGGCACCTCCCATATAAATTAAATACAAAAATTTGTTTATCTTGGAAACTATTATAGTTAGAATATCAAAAATTTGCACGAGTAACTTTAACATTAACATGTAAACATTTTGGGAAATAAATTGGCGGACTACCCATGAGGGGAGCAGCACCTCCCATATTAATAAAATACACAAATTGGTTTATCTGGGAAACTAATAGAACTAAATTATTCAAATTTTGCACTAAGAACTTAAATATTCATCTAAACATTTTGGAGAAAAAAGAGCGGACTTTCGTCGTGGGGGCCTTGGAGCCCCCATATAAATTAAATAGTAAAATTATTATATCTGAGAAACTATTAGAGCTGGAATCTTCAAATTTTAATTGAAGAACTTTGACATTCATGTGAACATTCAGAGAATAACGGGCGGACTTTCAATGGGGAGCTTGGCACCTCACATATGAATTAAATACAAAATTTCGCTTATCTGGGAAACCAATAAAACAAGATTCTTCAAATATTGCAAGAAGAACTTTATTATACATATGAATATTTTGGAGAAAAAAATGGCGGACATTCATCTGGGGGCTGTGAGTTCCCATATGAATTAAATAGAAAAATTCGTATATCTGAGAAACTATTAGAGCTAGAATCTTCAAATTCTACATGAAGAACTTTGACATTAATGTGAACATTTAGAGAATAACGGGCGGACTTTCACTGGGGTCTTGGCACCCCCTATATGAATTAAATACAAAATTTCATATATCTGGGAAAATATTAGATTTTTTTTTAATTTGTGATCGATTACATTAATATCTTAATTAACGTTCGGAAAAAATGCATCTCTGGGAAACATTACAGTTAGAATCTTCAAAATTATTAAGAAGATTTTTTATTTATATTGATTTTACTGGGTATAGCTAGTAAGGATATAAAACAAGTTAGAGTGCTAAATTTCTGCTGTGCCGAATATTCACCATAAAACTTTATAATATGCATTAACCGATTAATAAAGTCTATATAGCAGTTATGTACTTATTATCCTTGTTAGCCATGGGCTATCTAACTGTTTATATTACTTATTGAAATAGTTTATTTTTAAAAACTTCATGTTTTTAAAATATTTCAATTAGGTATACTATAACAGGTAATTTACTAATGCAAATTTAGATAAGATCTACCTGAAGCATAAGCAAAAGTGAGAAAGGGCTTAATTTAATTATACATAGGTAATTTGTATGTTTAGAAATTAGATAAATAATAGAAACTACCTGTAACTCCTAAATTTAAATTATCTTTGTACTTAAGCGAATGTCAAATCTGATTATAGTTTAGTCGAGAACATCATTTCAACATAATAACAAGATATGTATGTACAATTGAAGTGCTTTCACAAAATTAAATTTTAATAAATATACAAAACATATAACAATGGGTAAGTAATTATATAAAAACTGATTAAAAATATATTAAAACTTTATTTATTTTTAGAAATATATTAACAAATATAAAATTCAATATGCCAAAACTACGAAAACAATAATCTGAACAACGTAGACAGCGTGTACGTGAGGCTGGATTCAACTACTATGAACGGAAAAGGGAAACTCACAGATTGAGAACTTCTCAAAGGAGCGCAACATTATGGCAAAACGAGGAATATCGTGAAAATGAACGTCAAAGAGACCGGATACTAAGATCCTTAAGAAGATCAGGATCAGCTTATAGGAATAATGAACATTCTTCACGGCGCAGAGAAGATGAGAACTTTCGTGAGACTGAAAGAATGCGGGATGCTTTAACACATTCCTCTCGTCGTGAAGATGAGAATGTTCGTGAGTCTGAAAGAGTCCGGGATGCCTTAGCACATTCCTCTCGTCGTGAAGATGAGGCTTTTCGTGAGACTGAAACACTCCGCGATACTTTGGCGCATTCTTCTCGTCGAGAAGATAAGAATGTCCGTGAGTCTGAAAGAGTCCGGGATGCTTTAGCACATTCCTCTCGTCGTGAAGATGAGGCTTTCCGTGAGACTGAAAGGCTCCGCGATGCTTTGGCGCATTCTTCCCAAGGCGAAAATGAGAATTTTCGTGAGATTGAAAGGATACGGGATGCTTTAGCACACTCTTCTCGTCGCATGGATCCAACATATCGTGTCATGGAGCAACAGCGGAATACATTAGAACACTCTATACATCGGGAAAATCAAGAGTATAGAGAAATGGAACGTACACGGGATGCTTTGGCGCATATGTCGAGAAGATCGAATCCTATTTTGCGAGCTGCAGAACAACGGCGAAACACCAACTCCCGAATCCAGAATGGAAATGCTAACTATAGACGCTCTTCGGCACACTCGTAGGATGTTAGAGGAATTTGACAATTACGTAAAAAAAGGACCAATCAGGTAACTTCTCTTAATATTTTAAATTTTACTAACTTACCACAGGTATTTTTTTGTCCGAAATATTTCCGTCGGATAGCAATGACTATAAATTTTGCAACACATGCATAAAAATAGTCAAAGGCGGAAAAGTACCCACTATATGCTTAAGCAATGGTTTACAATTTCCGGAAATTCAAGGCTCCCAGAATTCCATTTATGAGAATTGTCTCATTGGGATATAATCGTCAGTGTACTGTAAGAGGCGCAGTTGTTAATGTACGTATAGAAGTCGATAGTATAGTTAATGTCCTTCCGAGAACGTTTAATCAAACTGAAGTAATTCAGGTTCACCTAAAGCGTCAATTACAATATAATCATAGCTTTATGACGGAAACAATTCGCCCGGCAAAAATTATTGAAGCAATTCGTTATTTAATAAATACAGAATTGTATAGAAAACATCAAATTTCCATTTCAGAAGAATGGCTAAATAATGTGGAATTATCTGAGGAAGTTCCTTTTTTGGCGACGCTACGACCGGAGATGTGCACGTGTTGATAAGGTTCTATATTCTTACGAAAAAAGGTTGGATCCAATAGATATATTGCCAGGGATATGTTAGATGAAAACTACATACATAACCTGGTACAACATGACGAAGGATACCATATACTAAAAGGTATCAGATCTTCTCCGGCTCATTGGGAAGGAGAGAAAAAGAAAGTAATGGCAATGATTCGCCGATTTGGGCTTCCAACCTTATTTATCACTCTTTCTGCAGCAGAATCTCATTGGCCAGAGTTATTAGTAATTTTAGCAAAAGTAGTCGAAGGCAAAGACATAACTGAAGAAGAGGCTATGCTTTACACTACTCAGCAAAAATACAACCTTATCCGCACAGATCCCGTGACATGTTCCCGTTATTTTGATCAAAGGATTCGTCATCTTTTCAAACATTTTAAAGCCAGTGGTGGAGTTTTTGGGGACCATAAAGTAGTAAAATTTTATTGGAGAATTGAGTTCCAACAAAGAGGATCTCCACATGTTCATGGTATATATTGGCTTCAAAATGCACCATCGATTAATTTGAATGATACAAATACTTTTCCGCCCGTGGTAAGCTTCATTGGTAAATATATTACAACCGATTCGAATATACCTTATATTAAATTCCAGGAACATCACCACAGTAGAAGTTGTCAAAGAGACATAAGAGGACAATCAATTTGCCGTTTTCATATACCATATCCACCTATGCCTGAAACGAAAATACTTTTACCATTTCCCGAAAACACAGACAAAATTGAATTGAAAACTCACAAAGAAAATTTTTAATAAAATTCAAAATTTTTTGAATGCCAAATTTTCCGAGGCGGAGATAAACAATATACAAACATTTGACCAATTTTTAAATAATGACAAAATAAAATTGAATGTTGAAGATTACATTTTAGCCATCAGATCCTCTCTAAAAAACCACAAACCACCATTAACGCTTTCAACCCAAATATTTTAGCAATGCAAAGAGCTAATATGGATATTCAATTTATATTGGATGCCTATGCATGTGTGTCTTATATTGTCTATTACATTAATAAGTCACATAGAGGAGTTTCAAGATTGTTAAGCGAAGCAATGGACGAAATAAGGTCTGGAAATTTTACGGTTAAACAAAGACTTCAACACATTGGAAGTAAATTTATTTCTGCTTCGGAAGTTTCTGGTCAAGAAGCATCATACAACATTTTGGGAATGCATTTATCACAATGTAGTAGTTTATCACAATGTATTTTGTTATTGTAAAATGTGTGTTCTCACCCAACTCTCATTCAAAAGTCACTAAACGTGAAAAAAAATTCAACAGTCATGGTTTTTTGTTTAAGCAAAATGGATGCACTCTTCTAACTATCATCCGGAAGTAACTTAAAAGTATATTTCTAGAAGACGAAAATTCGAAATCAATGTATTTTGTTTTTGTAAAATGTGCGTTCTCGTCTGCCAATCGTCCAGAAGTGTTTCTGACGTGGCGTCTGGGGTAATGCGCAATAGTTTTGTCTTCTAAATGTTTGAAGGGACCGTACATCTTTGAACAAATACTTTATACACATACGCTAAAAATGTACGGAGCACACTAACATTGTTTTTAATGTTTTTGGACATGTACACTAACAGAGTACGGTACATTATATTTGTTCGTGATGTGCACAAACATTAAAAATAAGGTACAGTGCACTTTCCATGCGCGCTAAGTTTAAGGTATTTTTAGCGTACTTTTAGTGCACTATTTTATTTTTGAATGGACAAATGACAATGAAACATAAGTTAGAAAATTTAATTGATTTTTTAAGCATTTTGGATCTTTTCTAAATCTGTTTGGGTGTAATTTTTTGTAATATTTCATAAAATGCATTTTTAGCATCGATGTAGAAAAGATTATAATCTATATATATAAAAATGAAAGTGTGTTTGTATGTATGTATGTTTGTTTGTTTGTTTGTTTGTTTGTTTGTGCTTTATAGACTGCTAAACGGCTGGACCGATTTTCCTGAAATTTTCACAGTTTCTTCATGTATGTCTGGAAGGAATTATAGGCTACTTTTTATGTTGAAATTTCATGTGGGCGACGTGCCACGCCCATATTAAGAAAATATTAAATTAGTATATCTGAGATAATATAATAGTTAGAGTCTTCAAATTTTGTCGGAGCAACTTAAGTATCAATATAATTATTTAAGACAAAAAGTGGGCGGATTAGCATTAGGTGGCGTGGCACCTCCCATATAAATTAAATACAAAAATTTGTTTATCTTGGAAACTATTATAGTTAGAATATCAAAAATTTGCACGAGTAACTTTAACATCCATGTAAACATTTTGGGAAATAAATTGGCGGACTACACATGAGGGGAGCAGCACCTAAATACACAATTTGGTTTATCTGGGAAACTAATAGAACTAAATTATTCAAATTTTGCACTAAGAACTTAAATATTCATCTAAACATTTTGGAGAAAAAAGAGCGGACTTTCGTCGTGGGGGCCTTGGAGCCCCCATATAAATTAAATAGTAAAATTATTATATCTGAGAAACTATTAGAGCTGGAATCTTCAAATTTTAATTGAAGAACTTTGACATCCATGTGAACATTCAGAGAATAACGGGCGGACTTTCAATGGGGAGCTTGGCACCTCACATATGAATTAAATACAAAATTTCGCTTATCTGGGAAACCAATAAAACAAGATTCTTCAAATATTGCAAGAAGAACTTTATTATACATATGAACATGTTGGAGAAAAAAATGGCGGACATTCATCTGGGGGCTGTTAGTTCCCATATGAATTAAATAGAAAAATTAGTATATCTGAGAAACTATTAGAGCTAGAATCTTCAAATTCTACATGAAGAACTTTGACATTAATGTGAACATTTAGAGAATAACGGGCGGACTTTCAATGGGGTCTTGGCACCCCCTATATGAATTAAATACAAAATTTCATATATCTGGGAAAATATTAGAGTTTTTTTTAATTTGTCATCGATTACATTAAAATCTTAATTAACGTTCGGAAAAAATGCATCTCTGGGAAACATTACAGTTAGAATCTTCAAAATTATTAAGAAGATTTTTTATTTATATTGATTTTACTGGGTATAGCTAGTAAGGATATAAAACAAGTTAGAGTGCTAAATTTCTGCTGTGCCGAATATTCACCATAAAACTTTATAATATGCATTAACCGATTAATAAAGTCTATATAGCAGTTATGTACTTATTATCCTTGTTAGCCATGGGCTATCTAACTGTTTATATTACTTATTGAAATAGTTTATTTTTAAAAACTTCATGTTTTTAAAATATTTCAATTAGGTATACTATAACAGGTAATTTACTAATGCAAATTTAGATAAGATCTACCTGAAGCATAAGCAAAAGTGAGAAAGGGCTTAATTTAATTATACACAGGTAATTTGTATGTTTAGAAATTAGATAAATAATAGAAACTACCTGTAACTCCTAAATTTAAATTATCTTTGTACTTAAGCGAATGTCAAATCTGATTATAGTTTAGTCGAGAACATCATTTCAACATAATAACAAGATATGTATGTACAATTGAAGTGCTTTCACAAAATTAAATTTTAATAAATATACAAAACATATAACAATGGGTAAGTAATTATATAACAACTGATTAAAAATATATTAAAACTTTATTTATTTTTAGAAATATATTAACAAATATAAAATTCAATATGCCAAAACTACGAAAACAATAATCTGAACAACGTAGACAGCGTGTACGTGAGGCTGGATTCAACTACTATGAACGGAAAAGGGAAACTCACAGATTGAGAACTTCTCAAAGGAGCGCAACATTATGGCAAAACGAGGAATATTGTGAAAATGAACGTCAAAGAGACCGGATACTAAGATCCTTAAGAAGATCAGGATCAGCATATAGGAATAATGAACGTGAAAGGGATTCTTATGAACATTCTTCACGGCGCAGAGAAGATGAGAATGTTCGTGAGTCTGAAAGAGTCCGGGATGCCTTAGCACATTCCTCTCGTCGTGAAGATGAGGCTTTTCGCATTCTTCTCGTCGAGAAGATAAGAATGTCCGTGAGTCTGAAAGGCGCATTCTGCTTTGGCGCATTCTTCCCAACGCGAAAATGAGAATTTTCGTGAGATTGAAAGGATACGGGATGCTTTAGCACACTCTTCTCGTCGCATGGATCCAACATATCGTGACATGGAGCAACAGCGGAATACATTGGGAAAATCAAGAGTATAGAGAAATGGAACGTACACGGGATGCTTTGGCGCATATGTCGAGAAGATCGAATCCTATTTTGCGAGCTGCAGAACAACGGCGAAACACCAACTCCCGAATCCAGAATGGAAATGCTAACTATAGACGCTCTTCGGCACACTCGTAGGATGTTAGAGGAATTTGACAATTACGTAAAAAAAGGACCAATCAGGTAACTTCTCTTAATATTTTAAATTTTACTAACTTACCACAGGTATTTTTTTGTCCGAAATATTTCCGTCGGATAGTAATGACTATAAATTTTGCAACACATGCGTAAAAATAGTGAAAGGCGGAAAAGTACCCACTATATGCTTAAGCAATGGTTTACAATTTCCGGAAATTCGAGGCTCCCAGAATTCCATTTATGAGAATTGTCTCATTGGGATATAATCGTCAGTGTACTGTAAGAGGCGCAGTTGTTAATGTACGTATAGAAGTCGATAGTATAGTTAATGTCCTTCCGAGAACGTTTAATCAAACTGAAGTAATTCAGGTTCACCTAAAGCGTCAATTACAATATAATCATAGCTTTATGACGGAAACAATTCGCCCGGCAAAAATTATTGAAGCAATTCGTTATTTAATAAATACAGAATTGTATAGAAAACATCAAATTTCCATTTCAGAAGAATGGCTAAATAATGTGGAATTATCTGAGGAAGTTCCTTTTTTGGCGACGCTACGACCGAAGATGTGCACGTGTTGATAAGGTTCTATATTCTTACGAAAAAAGGTTGGATCCAATAGATATATTGCCAGGGATATGTTAGATGAAAACTACATACATAACCTGGTACAACATGACGAAGGATACCATATACTAAAAGGTATCAGATCTTCTCCGGCTCATTGGGAAGGAGAGAAAAAGAAAGTAATGGCAATGATTCGCCGATTTGGGCTTCCAACCTTATTTATCACTCTTTCTGCAGCAGAATCTCATTGGCCAGAGTTATTAGTAATTTTAGCAAAAGTAGTCGAAGGCAAAGACATAACTGAAGAAGAGGCTATGCTTTACACTACTCAGCAAAAATACAACCTTATCCGCACAGATCCCGTGACATGTTCCCGTTATTTTGATCAAAGGATTCGTCATCTTTTCAAACATTTTAAAGCCAGTGGTGGAGTTTTTGGGGACCATAAAGTAGTAAAATTTTATTGGAGAATTGAGTTCCAACAAAGAGGATCTCCACATGTTCATGGTATATATTGGCTTCAAAATGCACCATCGATTAATTTGAATGATACAAATACTTTTCCGCCCGTGGTAAGCTTCATTGGTAAATATATTACAACCGATTCGAATATACCTGAAGTTGCACCTTATATTAAATTCCAGGAACATCACCACAGTAGAAGTTGTCAAAGAGACATAAGAGGACAATCAATTTGCCGTTTTCATATACCATATCCACCTATGCCTGAAACGAAAATACTTTTACCATTTCCCGAAAACACAGACAAAATTGAATTGAAAACTCACAAAGAAAATTTTAATAAAATTCAAAATTTTTTGAATGCCAAATTTTCCGAGGCGGAGATAAACAATATACAAACATTTGACCAATTTTTAAATAATGACAAAATAAAATTGAATGTTGAAGATTACATTTTAGCCATCAGATCCTCTCTAAAAAACCACAAACCACCATTAACGCTTTCGACCCAAATATTTTAGCAATGCAAAGAGCTAATATGGATATTCAATTTATATTGGATGCTTATGCATGTGTGTCTTATATTGTCTATTACATTAATAAGTCACATAGAGGAGTTTCAAGATTGTTAAGCGAAGCAATGGACGAAATAAGGTCTGGAAATTTTACGGTTAAACAAAGACTTCAACATATTGGAAGTAAATTTATTTCTGCTTCGGAAGTTTCTGGTCAAGAAGCATCATACAACATTTTGGGAATGCATTTATCACAATGTAGTAGTTTATCACAATGTATTTTGTTATTGTAAAATGTGTGTTCTCACCCAACTCTCATTCAAAAGTCACTAAACGTGAAAAAAAATTCAACAGTCATGGTTTTTTGTTTAAGCAAAATGGATGCACTCTTCTAACTATCATCCGGAAGTAACTTAAAAGTATATTTCTAGAAGACGAAAATTCGAAATCAATGTATTTTGTTTTTGTAAAATGTGCGTTCTCGTCTGCCAATCGTCCAGAAGTGTTTCTGACGTGGCGTCTGGGGTAATGCGCAATAGTTTTGTCTTCTAAATGTTTGAAGGGACCGTACATCTTTGAACAAATACTTTATACACATACGCTAAAAATGTACGGAGCACACTAACATTGTTTTTAATGATTTTGGACATGTACACTAACAGAGTACGGTACATTATATTTGTTCGTGATGTGCACAAACATTAAAAATAAGGTACAGTGCACTTTCCATGTGCGCTAAGTTTAAGGTATTTTTAGCGTACTTTTAGTGCACTATTTTATTTTTGAATGGACAAATGACAATGAAACATAAGTTAGAAAATTTAATTGATTTTTTAAGCATTTTGGATCTTTTCTAAATCTGTTTGGGTGTAATTTTTTGTAATATTTCATAAAATGCATTTTTAGCATCGATGTAGAAAAGATTATAATCTATATATATAAAAATGAAAGTGTGTTTGTATGTATGTATGTTTGTTTGTTTGTTTGTTTGTGCTTTATAGACTGCTAAACGGCTGGACCGATTTTCCTGAAATTTTCACAGTTTCTTCATGTATGTCTGGAAGGAATTATAGGCTACTTTTTATGTTGAAATTTCATGTGGGCGACGTGCCACGCCCATATTAAGAAAATATTAAATTAGTATATCTGAGATAATATAATAGTTAGAGTCTTCAAATTTTGTCGGAGCAACTTAAGTATCAATATAATTATTTAAGACAAAAAGTGGGCGGATTAGCATTAGGTGGCGTGGCACCTCCCATATAAATTAAATACAAAAATTTGTTTATCTTGGAAACTATTATAGTTAGAATATCAAAAATTTGCACGAGTAACTTTAACATCCATGTAAACATTTTGGGAAATAAATTGGCGGACTACCCATGAGGGGAGCAGCACCTCCCATATTAATAAAATACACAAATTGGTTTATCTGGGAAACTAATAGAACTAAATTATTCAAATTTTGCACTAAGAACTTAAATATTCATCTGAACATTTTGGAGAAAAAAGAGCGGACTTTCGTCATGGGGGGCTTGGAGCCCCCATATAAATTAAATAGTAAAATTATTATATCTGAGAAACTATTAGAGCTGGAATCTTCAAATTTTAATTGAAGAACTTTGACATTCATGTGAACATTCAGAGAATAACGGGCGGACTTTCAATGGGGAGCTTGGCACCTCACATATGAATTAAATACAAAATTTCGCTTATCTGGGAAACCAATAAAATAAGATTCTTCAAATATTGCAAGAAGAACTTTATTATACATATGAACATTTTGGAGAAAAAAATGGCGGACATTCATCTGGGGGCTGTGAGTTCCCATATGAATTAAATAGAAAAATTCGTAAATCTGAGAAACTATTAGAGCTAGAATCTTCAAATTCTACATGAAGAACTTTGACATTAATGTGAACATTTAGAGAATAACGGGCGGACTTTCAATGGGGTCTTGGCACCCCCTATATGAATTAAATACAAAATTTCATATATCTGGGAAAATATTAGATTTTTTTTTTTAATTTGTCATCGATTACATTAAAATCTTAATTAATGTTCGGAAAAAATGCATCTCTGGGAAACATTACAGTTAGAATCTTCAAAATTATTAAGAAGATTTTTTATTTATATTGATTTTAGGGTAGCAAAGCACACTGGGTATAGCTAGTAAGGATATAAAACAAGTTAGAGTGCTAAATTTCTGCTGTGCCGAATATTCAATACCCTCCACCATAAAACTTTATAATATACATTAACCGATTAATAAAGTCTATATAGCAGTTATGTACTTATTATCCTTGTTAGCCATGGGCTATCTAACTGTTTATATTACTTATTGAAATAGTTTATTTTTAAAAACTTCATGTTTTTAAAATATTTCAATTAGGTATACTATAACAGGTAATTTACTAATGCAAATTTAGATAAGATCTACCTGAAGCATAAGCAAAAGTGAGAAAGGGCTTAATTTAATTATACATAGGTAATTTGTATGTTTAGAAATTAGATAAATAATAGAAACTACCTGTAACTCCTAAATTTAAATTATCTTTGTACTTAAGCGAATGTCAAATCTGATTATAGTTTAGTCGAGAACATCATTTCAACATAATAACAAGATATGTATGTACAATTGAAGTGCTTTCACAAAATTAAATTTTAATAAATATACAAAACATATAACAATGGGTAAGTAATTATATAAAAACTGATTAAAAATATATTAAAACTTTATTTATTTTTAGAAATATATTAACAAATATAAAATTCAATATGCCAAAACTACGAAAACAATAATCTGAACAACGTAGACAGCGTGTACGTGAGGCTGGATTCAACTACTATGAACGGAAAAGGGAAACTCACAGATTGAGAACTTCTCAAAGGAGCGCAACATTATGGCAAAACGAGGAATATTGTGAAAATGAACGTCAAAGAGACCGGATACTAAGATCCTTAAGAAGATCAGGATCAGCTTATAGGAATAATGAACGTGAAAGGGATTCTTATGAACATTCTTCACGGCGCAGAGAAGATGAGAACTTTCGTGAGACTGAAAGAATGCGGGATGCTTTAGCACATTCCTCTCGTCGTGAAGATGAGAATGTTCGTGAGTCTGAAAGAGTCCGGGGTGCCTTAGCACATTCCTCTCGTCGTGAAGATGAGGCTTTCCGTGAGACTGAAAGGCTCCGCGATGCTTTGGCGCATTCTTCCCAAGGCGAAAATGAGAATTTTCGTGAGATTGAAAGGATACGGGATGCTTTAGCACACTCTTCTCGTCGCATGGATCCAACATATCGTGTCATGGAGCAACAGCGGAATACATTAGAACACTCTATACATCGGGAAAATCAAGAGTATAGAGAAATGGAACGTACACGGGATGCTTTGGCGCATATGTCGAGAAGATCGAATCCTATTTTGCGAGTTGCAGAACAACGGCGAAATACTTAATAAATACAGAATTGTATAGAAAACATCAAATTTCCATTTCAGAAGAATGGCTAAATAATGTGGAATTATCTGAGGAAGTTCCTTTTTTGGCGACGCTACGACCGGAGATGTGCACGTGTTGATAAGGTTCTATATTCTTACGAAAAAAAGGTTGGATCCAATAGATATATTGCCAGGGATATGTTAGATGAAAACTACATACATAACCTGGTACAACATGACGAAGGATACCATATACTAAAAGGTATCAGATCTTCTCCGGCTCATTGGGAAGGAGAGAAAAAGAAAGTAATGGCAATGATTCGCCGATTTGGGCTTCCAACCTTATTTATCACTCTTTCTGCAGCAAAATCTCATTGGCCAGAGTTATTAGTAATTTTAGCAAAAGTAGTCGAAGGCAAAGACATAACTGAAGAAGAGGCTATGCTTTACACTACTCAGCAAAAATACAACCTTATCCGCACAGATCCCGTGACATGTTCCCGTTATTTTGATCAAAGGATTCGTCATCTTTTCAAACATTTTAAAGCCAGTGGTGGAGTTTTTGGGGACCATAAAGTAGTAAAATTTTATTGGAGAATTGAGTTCCAACAAAGAGGATCTCCACATGTTCATGGTATATATTGGCTTCAAAATGCACCATCGATTAATTTGAATGATACAAATACTTTTCCGCCCGTGGTAAGCTTCATTGGTAAATATATTACAACCGATTCGAATATACCTGAAGTTGCACCTTATATTAAATTCCAGGAACATCACCACAGTAGAAGTTGTCAAAGAGACATAAGAGGACAATCAATTTGCCGTTTTCATATACCATATCCACCTATGCCTGAAACGAAAATACTTTTACCATTTCCCGAAAACACAGACAAAATTGAATTGAAAACTCACAAAGAAAATTTTAATATTCCTGAAGATTCCACAAACGTTTTTCAAACAAATCTACTAGATTATTATATTGCACGTCCAAATGAAATGCAAGATTATTGCCTTGCTTATTTCGCCGCTTTTTATAAATTTTCAAAATCAAGGTCATCAAGAAATCGTCGAGGTCAAGAAGAAGAAGATGACTACAATGAAAATAATGATTTCAACGATGAAAATAATGATAGAAATAATAAGTACATTAAGCTAATGGACGGGTCTGGATATGTCTACAAAAAAGAAAACCCTGCAATAATAAGGTTTCCCTCATTTAATGCGGATTTAAGTAGAGAAAATTATTTTCGAGCACTCGTAATGTTATACATGCCTTGGAAAAATGAAAAGGATGATATCTTGGATAATGACAATGAAGCAACTTGCAGAGTTCATAAGAATATTATTGAAAGAAACAGATCAGTTTTTGAAAAATATAAAGAAGGTGACCTCGAAGAAATACTTCAACAAATACAGGATGATAATAGAATGGAAAATGAAAACCAGCACGACAATAGAGCTGTAACTCAACTACTCGATGATGAATTCAGAGCTTTGGCTGTTCCAGAAGTAGATGACAATATAAACATTATTGACACTAATGATGATTATATTAACACTGATGAGAACAACGATGGCATTAGATTGATCAGACTATAACCTTTAATAAGTACTGAAAGTCTATTGTCTTCGGTAAGGACTTTAAATACGAAGCAACTTAAATACCTGCATCATATTTTACAAAATGTTGTAGGAAAACGTGAAGTTTTGTGAGTATGTAGGAGGAGGTGCCAGAGTTGGAAAGAGTCGATTAACAAAAACGATTTACCAATCTATTACTTATAGATATAATTCCATTCCTGGATCCAATCCTGATTTACCCAAAGTCCTGTTAAGTGCTCCTACTGGGAAAGCTGCTTTTGGAATTGGTGGAGCGACTCTTCATTCACTCTTTTCATTACCAGTCAATCAGTACTCAGGAGAAATTCGTCCTCTTAGTAATGATACAGTTAACACACTTTCATCGTTACTCTTAGAGTTGAAATTATTGATAATTGATGAAATTTCAATGGTTGGAGCAAGAATGTTGGGTTACCTTGATGCTCGATTAAAGCAAATTTTTAAGAGTACTGAGCGTTTTGGTGGAATTTCCATTTTAGTTTTTGGGGATTTAAAACAATTACCTCCTGTTGGCGATAAATGGATATTTAGCCCCAACTCATCAAATCCTTATGAAGTTATTGTAGGAGATCTACTTTGGAACCAATTTAAGTTTTATGAACTGACTGAAATTACGAGACAAAGGGAAGATCGGGAGTCTGCCCAAGCATTAAACTCAATGTTAAAAGGTGAAATGAATAATGAAGAAGTACAATTAATAAAATCAAGGGTCGTTGATTCTAATTTCAATTTTTCGAATGAAGCAATTCATTTATTTTGGTCAAATGCCGAGGCTGATCAATACAATGAATTAAAATTCAAAAATTGAGTTAGAAAGATTACAGTTAGAACGCTCACTTACACTCCAGCATAATTTTGTACATAATGATGAATATAATCTAAAATTATTTTATCAAAATATTCAGAGCATTAATGCGCACCATAAGGATATATCTACTGATCCCACAATAATGGAAGAAGATATTTTATGTCTAGTAGAAACATGGGCCTTTCCGGAAGAAATTCAAGCAATCTAATTGCTAAGCTAATTAGATTGTTTCAATGCTGAAGACGAAGAAAGATCCAGAAACAAAAGGGGAATATCAGTTTATGTTAAAACTGGAAAAATATCGGATGTAAACTAATTATTTAAATATGATCATGTTCTGGGATATTCATTTCAATATATTGCTTTCCGATATCAAAACGTTTATATAATTACATTATATAGGAGCCCCTCGTTTGCCGAAGGCCTCTTTAGATTATTCTTAAAGCAAGCTATCGATCAATTGAAGACACACATTAGATCAGAAATTGACAAAATCCTTATTATAGGCGATTTTAATAACTGTCGCAATACGGATCCTAATAGTATAACCGAGAGAATATTGACAGAAAGAGGACTTATATCGCATCTACAACCGACAACACCAACTACAAAACATGGAACACATATTGACTGGGTTTTATCAAATATACCATTTATCCGACAATCCTCAGCCATCATGATGGTATATTATTAGCCACATAGTGGTGCATATTTTTACCCCCTTATTCACAAACAACATTTTTATTTTATAAAGGGTTTATAAAACAAAATTTCCATACAAAATCTAATTTATAAACCGTTTATAAAATAAAAATTTCGTTTGTGAATAAGGGGATTAAAATTTTGTGTTGTTTTGCAAATTAAGTTTATAATAACGTATATTATAAGGAATTTTTAAAGATGTAACATAAGTGTTAATAAAATATCATTGATTAGATTAATTTTATAATATAAATTTTTATACCCACCATCAAAAAAGATGGGTGGTATATTGTTTTTGTCATTCCGTTTGTAACACATCGAAATATTCATCTAAGACCCATAAAAGTATATATATTCTGGATCCTCATTAAATTCTAAGACGATCTAGCCACGTCCGTCTGTCTGTCCGTCTGTTGAAAACACGATAGAGTCCAAACGGAAGCAGCTAGCGAGCTGAAATTTTGCACAAATATTTTATATTGATGCAGTTTGTTTGGTATTGGGCAATATCGGTCCACGATTTCGCCTAGCCCCCTATAAGGTCCCCCTCAGAAAATGACATTAACGCTCATAACTGACTAAAAGAAGCAGCTATAGCAATGAAATTCGACATAAACATATTTTTTGGAATCTTAGTATCATTGTAAAATTTTATAAGGATCGGTCCATAATTGACCCTATCCCCCATATAAGGTCCCCCTCAGAAAATGACATTAACGCTCATAACTGACTAAAAAAAGCAGCTATAGCAATGAAATTCGACATAAACATATTTATTCTTCACGGCGCAGAGAAGATGAGAACTTTCGTGAGACTGAAAGAATGCGGGATGCTTTAGCACATTCCTCTCGTCGTGAAGATGAGAATGTTCGTGAGTCTGAAAGAGTCCGGGGTGCCTTAGCACATTCCTCTCGTCGTGAAGATGAGGCTTTTCGTGAGACTGAAAGGCTCCGCTATACTTTGGCGCATTCTTCTCGTCGAGAAGATAAGAATGTCCGTGAGTCTGAAAGAGTCCGGGATGCCTTAGCACATTCCTCTCGTCGCGAAGATGAGGCTTTCCGTGAGACTGAAAGGCTCCGCGATGCTTTGGCGCATTCTTCCCAACGCGAAAATGAGAATTTTCGTGAGATTGAAAGGATACGGGATGCTTTAGCACACTCTTCTCGTCGCATGGATCCAACATATCGTGTCATGGAGCAACAGCGGAATACATTAGAACACTCTATACATCGGGAAAATCAAGAGTATAGAGAAATGGAACGTACACGGGATGCTTTGGCGCATATGTCGAGAAGATCGAATCCTATTTTGCGAGTTGCAGAACAACGGCGAAATACTTAA
Source organism: Lucilia sericata (assembly GCF_015586225.1). Lineage (NCBI taxonomy): Eukaryota > Metazoa > Arthropoda > Insecta > Diptera > Calliphoridae > Lucilia > Lucilia sericata. The sequence goes on along the minus strand of NW_023994363.1, from coordinate 20,359 downwards.
TAAATACGAATACTTAATAAATACAGAATTGTATAGAAAACATCAAATTTCCATTTCAGAAGAATGGCTAAATAATGTGGAATTATCTGAGGAAGTTCCTTTTTTGGCGACGCTACGACCGGAGATGTGCACGTGTTGATAAGGTTCTATATTCTTACGAAAAAAAGGTTGGATCCAATAGATATATTGCCAGGGATATGTTAGATGAAAACTACATACATAACCTGGTACAACATGACGAAGGATACCATATACTAAAAGGTATCAGATCTTCTCCGGCTCATTGGGAAGGAGAGAAAAAGAAAGTAATGGCAATGATTCGCCGATTTGGGCTTCCAACCTTATTTATCACTCTTTCTGCAGCAAAATCTCATTGGCCAGAGTTATTAGTAATTTTAGCAAAAGTAGTCGAAGGCAAAGACATAACTGAAGAAGAGGCTATGCTTTACACTACTCAGCAAAAATACAACCTTATCCGCACAGATCCCGTGACATGTTCCCGTTATTTTGATCAAAGGATTCGTCATCTTTTCAAACATTTTAAAGCCAGTGGTGGAGTTTTTGGGGACCATAAAGTAGTAAAATTTTATTGGAGAATTGAGTTCCAACAAAGAGGATCTCCACATGTTCATGGTATATATTGGCTTCAAAATGCACCATCGATTAATTTGAATGATACAAATACTTTTCCGCCCGTGGTAAGCTTCATTGGTAAATATATTACAACCGATTCGAATATACCTGAAGTTGCACCTTATATTAAATTCCAGGAACATCACCACAGTAGAAGTTGTCAAAGAGACATAAGAGGACAATCAATTTGCCGTTTTCATATACCATATCCACCTATGCCTGAAACGAAAATACTTTTACCATTTCCCGAAAACACAGACAAAATTGAATTGAAAACTCACAAAGAAAATTTTAATATTCCTGAAGATTCCACAAACGTTTTTCAAACAAATCTACTAGATTATTATATTGCACGTCCAAATGAAATGCAAGATTATTGCCTTGCTTATTTCGCCGCTTTTTATAAATTTTCAAAATCAAGGTCATCAAGAAATCGTCGAGGTCAAGAAGAAGAAGATGACTACAATGAAAATAATGATTTCAACGATGAAAATAATGATAGAAATAATAAGTACATTAAGCTAATGGACGGGTCTGGATATGTCTACAAAAAAGAAAACCCTGCAATAATAAGGTTTCCCTCATTTAATGCGGATTTAAGTAGAGAAAATTATTTTCGAGCACTCGTAATGTTATACATGCCTTGGAAAAATGAAAAGGATGATATCTTGGATAATGACAATGAAGCAACTTGCAGAGTTCATAAGAATATTATTGAAAGAAACAGATCAGTTTTTGAAAAATATAAAGAAGGTGACCTCGAAGAAATACTTCAACAAATACAGGATGATAATAGAATGGAAAATGAAAACCAGCACGACAATAGAGCTGTAACTCAACTACTCGATGATGAATTCAGAGCTTTGGCTGTTCCAGAAGTAGATGACAATATAAACATTATTGACACTAATGATGATTATATTAACACTGATGAGAACAACGATGGCATTAGATTGATCAGACTATAACCTTTAATAAGTACTGAAAGTCTATTGTCTTCGGTAAGGACTTTAAATACGAAGCAACTTAAATACCTGCATCATATTTTACAAAATGTTGTAGGAAAACGTGAAGTTTTGTGAGTATGTAGGAGGAGGTGCCAGAGTTGGAAAGAGTCGATTAACAAAAACGATTTACCAATCTATTACTTATAGATATAATTCCATTCCTGGATCCAATCCTGATTTACCCAAAGTCCTGTTAAGTGCTCCTACTGGGAAAGCTGCTTTTGGAATTGGTGGAGCGACTCTTCATTCACTCTTTTCATTACCAGTCAATCAGTACTCAGGAGAAATTCGTCCTCTTAGTAATGATACAGTTAACACACTTTCATCGTTACTCTTAGAGTTGAAATTATTGATAATTGATGAAATTTCAATGGTTGGAGCAAGAATGTTGGGTTACCTTGATGCTCGATTAAAGCAAATTTTTAAGAGTACTGAGCGTTTTGGTGGAATTTCCATTTTAGTTTTTGGGGATTTAAAACAATTACCTCCTGTTGGCGATAAATGGATATTTAGCCCCAACTCATCAAATCCTTATGAAGTTATTGTAGGAGATCTACTTTGGAACCAATTTAAGTTTTATGAACTGACTGAAATTACGAGACAAAGGGAAGATCGGGAGTCTGCCCAAGCATTAAACTCAATGTTAAAAGGTGAAATGAATAATGAAGAAGTACAATTAATAAAATCAAGGGTCGTTGATTCTAATTTCAATTTTTCGAATGAAGCAATTCATTTATTTTGGTCAAATGCCGAGGCTGATCAATACAATGAATTAAAATTCAAAAATTGAGTTAGAAAGATTACAGTTAGAACGCTCACTTACACTCCAGCATAATTTTGTACATAATGATGAATATAATCTAAAATTATTTTATCAAAATATTCAGAGCATTAATGCGCACCATAAGGATATATCTACTGATCCCACAATAATGGAAGAAGATATTTTATGTCTAGTAGAAACATGGGCCTTTCCGGAAGAAATTCAAGCAATCTAATTGCTAAGCTAATTAGATTGTTTCAATGCTGAAGACGAAGAAAGATCCAGAAACAAAAGGGGAATATCAGTTTATGTTAAAACTGGAAAAATATCGGATGTAAACTAATTATTTAAATATGATCATGTTCTGGGATATTCATTTCAATATATTGCTTTCCGATATCAAAACGTTTATATAATTACATTATATAGGAGCCCCTCGTTTGCCGAAGGCCTCTTTAGATTATTCTTAAAGCAAGCTATCGATCAATTGAAGACACACATTAGATCAGAAATTGACAAAATCGTTATTATAGGCGATTTTAATAAATGTCGCAATACGGATCCTAATAGTATAACCGAGAGAATATTGACAGAAAGAGGACTTATATCGCATCTACAACCGACAACACCAACTACAAAACATGGAACACATATTGACTGGGTTTTATCAAATATACCATTTATCCGACAATCCTCAGCCATCATGATGGTATATTATTAGCCACATAGTGGTGCATATTTTTACCCCCTTATTCACAAACAACATTTTTATTTTATAAAGGGTTTATAAAACAAAATTTCCATACAAAATCTAATTTATAAACCGTTTATAAAATAAAAATTTCGTTTGTGAATAAGGGGATTAAAATTTTGTGTTGTTTTGCAAATTAAGTTTATAATAACGTATATTATAAGGAATTTTTAAAGATGTAACATAAGTGTTAATAAAATATCATTGATTAGATTAATTTTATAATATAAATTTTTATACCCACCATCAAAAAAGATGGGTGGTATATTGTTTTTGTCATTCCGTTTGTAACACATCGAAATATTCATCTAAGACCCATAAAAGTATATATATTCTGGATCCTCATTAAATTCTAAGACGATCTAGCCACGTCCGTCTGTCTGTCCGTCTGTTGAAAACACGATAGAGTCCAAACGGAAGCAGCTAGCGAGCTGAAATTTTGCACAAATATTTTATATTGATGCAGTTTGTTTGGTATTGGGCAATATCGGTCCACGATTTCGCCTAGCCCCCTATAAGGTCCCCCTCAGAAAATGACATTAACGCTCATAACTGACTAAAAGAAGCAGCTATAGCAATGAAATTCGACATAAACATATTTTTTGGAATCTTAGTATCATTGTAAAATTTTATAAGGATCGGTCCATAATTGACCCTATCCCCCATATAAGGTCCCCCTCAGAAAATGACATTAACGCTCATAACTGACTAAAAAAAGCAGCTATAGCAATGAAATTCGACATAAACATATTTATTCTTCACGGCGCAGAGAAGATGAGAACTTTCGTGAGACTGAAAGAATGCGGGATGCTTTAGCACATTCCTCTCGTCGTGAAGATGAGAATGTTCGTGAGTCTGAAAGAGTCCGGGGTGCCTTAGCACATTCCTCTCGTCGTGAAGATGAGGCTTTTCGTGAGACTGAAAGGCTCCGCTATACTTTGGCGCATTCTTCTCGTCGAGAAGATAAGAATGTCCGTGAGTCTGAAAGAGTCCGGGATGCCTTAGCACATTCCTCTCGTCGCGAAGATGAGGCTTTCCGTGAGACTGAAAGGCTCCGCGATGCTTTGGCGCATTCTTCCCAACGCGAAAATGAGAATTTTCGTGAGATTGAAAGGATACGGGATGCTTTAGCACACTCTTCTCGTCGCATGGATCCAACATATCGTGTCATGGAGCAACAGCGGAATACATTAGAACACTCTATACATCGGGAAAATCAAGAGTATAGAGAAATGGAACGTACACGGGATGCTTTGGCGCATATGTCGAGAAGATCGAATCCTATTTTGCGAGTTGCAGAACAACGGCGAAATACTTAATAAATACGAATACTTAATAAATACAGAATTGTATAGAAAACATCAAATTTCCATTTCAGAAGAATGGCTAAATAATGTGGAATTATCTGAGGAAGTTCCTTTTTTGGCGACGCTACGACCGGAGATGTGCACGTGTTGATAAGGTTCTATATTCTTACGAAAAAAAGGTTGGATCCAATAGATATATTGCCAGGGATATGTTAGATGAAAACTACATACATAACCTGGTACAACATGACGAAGGATACCATATACTAATAGGTATCAGATCTTCTCCGGCTCATTGGGAAGGAGAGAAAAAGAAAGTAATGGCAATGATTCGCCGATTTGGGCTTCCAACCTTATTTATCACTCTTTCTGCAGCAAAATCTCATTGGCCAGAGTTATTAGTAATTTTAGCAAAAGTAGTCGAAGGCAAAGACATAACTGAAGAAGAGGCTATGCTTTACACTACTCAGCAAAAATACAACCTTATCCGCACAGATCCCGTGACATGTTCACGTTATTTTGATCAAAGGATTCGTCATATTTTCAAACATTTTAAAGCCAGTGGTGGAGTTTTTGGGGACCATAAAGTAATAAAATTTTATTGGAGAATTGAGTTCCAACAAAGAGGATCTCCACATGTTCATGGTATATATTGGCTTCAAAATGCACCATCGATTAATTTGAATGATACAAATACTTTTCCGCCCGTGGTAAGCTTCATTGGTAAATATATTACAACCGATTCGAATATACCTGAAGTTGCACCTTATATTAAATTCCAGGAACATCACCACAGTAGAAGTTGTCAAAGAGACATAAGAGGACAATCAATTTGCCGTTTTCATATACCATATCCACCTATGCCTGAAACGAAAATACTTTTACCATTTCCCGAAAACACAGACAAAATTGAATTGAAAACTCACAAAGAAAATTTTAATATTCCTGAAGATTCCACAAACGTTTTTCAAACAAATCTACTAGATTATTATATTGCACGTCCAAATGAAATGCAAGATTATTGCCTTGCTTATTTCGCCGCTTTTTATAAATTTTCAAAATCAAGGTCATCAAGAAATCGTCGAGGTCAAGAAGAAGAAGATGACTACAATGAAAATAATGATTTCAACGATGAAAATAATGATAGAAATAATAAGTACATTAAGCTAATGGACGGGTCTGGATATGTCTACAAAAAAGAAAACCCTGCAATAATAAGGTTTCCCTCATTTAATGCGGATTTAAGTAGAGAAAATTATTTTCGAGCACTCGTAATGTTATACATGCCTTGGAAAAATGAAAAGGATGATATCTTGGATAATGACAATGAAGCAACTTGCAGAGTTCATAAGAATATTATTGAAAGAAACAGATCAGTTTTTGAAAAATATAAAGAAGGTGACCTCGAAGAAATACTTCAACAAATACAGGATGATAATAGAATGGAAAATGAAAACCAGCATGACAATAGAGCTGTAACTCAACTACTCGATGATGAATTCAGAGCTTTGGCTGTTCCAGAAGTAGATGACAATATAAACATTATTGACACTAATGATGATTATATTAACACTGATGAGAACAACGATGGCATTAGATTGATCAGACTATAACCTTTAATAAGTACTGAAAGTCTATTGTCTTCGGTAAGGACTTTAAATACGAAGCAACTTAAATACCTGCATCATATTTTACAAAATGTTGTAGGAAAACGTGAAGTTTTGTGAGTATGTAGGAGGAGGTGCCAGAGTTGGAAAGAGTCGATTAACAAAAACGATTTACCAATCTATTACTTATAGATATAATTCCATTCCTGGATCCAATCCTGATTTACCCAAAGTCCTGTTAAGTGCTCCTACTGGGAAAGCTGCTTTTGGAATTGGTGGAGCGACTCTTCATTCACTCTTTTCATTACCAGTCAATCAGTACTCAGGATAAATTCGTCCTCTTAGTAATGATACAGTTAACACACTTTCATCGTTACTCTTAGAGTTGAAATTATTGATAATTGATGAAATTTCAATGGTTGGAGCAAGAATGTTGGGTTACCTTGATGCTCGATTAAAGCAAATTTTTAAGAGTACTGAGCGTTTTGGTGGAATTTCCATTTTAGTTTTTGGGGATTTAAAACAATTACCTCCTGTTGGCGATAAATGGATATTTAGCCCCAACTCATCAAATCCTTATGAAGTTATTGTAGGAGATCTACTTTGGAACCAATTTAAGTTTTATGAACTGACTGAAATTACGAGACAAAGGGAAGATCGGGAGTCTGCCCAAGCATTAAACTCAATGTTAAAAGGTGAAATGAATAATGAAGAAGTACAATTAATAAAATCAAGGGTCGTTGATTCTAATTTCAATTTTTCGAATGAAGCAATTCATTTATTTTGGTCAAATGCCGAGGCTGATCAATACAATGAATTAAAATTCAAAAATGGAGTTAGAAAGATTACAGTTAGAACGCTCACTTACACTCCAGCATAATTTTGTACATAATGATGAATATAATCTAAAATTATTTTATCAAAATATTCAGAGCATTAATGCGCACCATAAGGATATATCTACTGATCCCACAATAATGGAAGAAGATATTTTATGTCTAGTAGAAACATGGGCCTTTCCGGAAGAAATTCAAGCAATCTAATTGCTAAGCTAATTAGATTGTTTCAATGCTGAAGACGAAGAAAGATCCAGAAACAAAAGGGGAATATCAGTTTATGTTAAAACTGGAAAAATATCGGATGTAAACTAATTATTTAAATATGATCATGTTCTGGGATATTCATTTCAATATATTGCTTTCCGATATCAAAACGTTTATATAATTACATTATATAGGAGCCCCTCGTTTGCCGAAGGCCTCTTTAGATTATTCTTAAAGCAAGCTATCGATCAATTGAAGACACACATTAGATCAGAAATTGACAAAATCCTTATTATAGGCGATTTTAATAAATGTCGCAATACGGATCCTAATAGTATAACCGAGAGAATATTGACAGAAAGAGGACTTATATCGCATCTACAACCGACAACACCAACTACAAAACATGGAACACATATTGACTGGGTTTTATCAAATATACCATTTATCCGACAATCCTCAGCCATCATGATGGTATATTATTAGCCACATAGTGGTGCATATTTTTACCCCCTTATTCACAAACAACATTTTTATTTTATAAAGGGTTTATAAAACAAAATTTCCATACAAAATCTAATTTATAAACCGTTTATAAAATAAAAATTTCGTTTGTGAATAAGGGGATTAAAATTTTGTGTTGTTTTGCAAATTAAGTTTATAATAACGTATATTATAAGGAATTTTTAAAGATGTAACATAAGTGTTAATAAAATATCATTGATTAGATTAATTTTATAATATAAATTTTTATACCCACCATCAAAAAAGATGGGTGGTATATTGTTTTTGTCATTCCGTTTGTAACACATCGAAATATTCATCTAAGACCCATAAAAGTATATATATTCTGGATCCTCATTAAATTCTAAGACGATCTAGCCACGTCCGTCTGTCTGTCCGTCTGTTGAAAACACGATAGAGTCCAAACGGAAGCAGCTAGCGAGCTGAAATTTTGCACAAATATTTTATATTGATGCAGTTTGTTTGGTATTGGGCAATATCGGTCCACGATTTCGCCTAGCCCCCTATAAGGTCCCCCTCAGAAAATGACATTAACGCTCATAACTGACTAAAAGAAGCAGCTATAGCAATGAAATTCGACATAAACATATTTTTTGGAATCTTAGTATCATTGTAAAATTTTATAAGGATCGGTCCATAATTGACCCTATCCCCCATATAAGGTCCCCCTCAGAAAATGACATTAACGCTCATAACTGACTAAAAAAAGCAGCTATAGCAATGAAATTCGACATAAACATATTTTATAGGAATCTTAATATCATTGTAAAATTTTATAAGGATCGGTCCATAATTGACCCTATCCCCCATATAAGGTCCCCCTCAGAAAATTACTTTAACGCTCATAACTGACTAAAAAAAGCAGCCATAGCGATGAAATTCGACATATACATATTTTTTAGGAACCTTAATATCATTGTAAAATTTTGTAAGGATCGGTCTATAATTGACCCTATCCCCCATATAAGGTCCTCCTCAGAAAACGACATTAACGCTCATAACTGATTAAAAAAGCAGCTATAGCGATGAAATTCGACATAAACATATTTTATAGGAATCTTAATATCATTGTAAAATTTTATAAGAATCGGTCCATAATTGACCCAATCCCCCATATAAGGTTCCCCTCAGAAAATGACATTAACGCTCATAACTGACTAAAAAAAGCAGCTATAGCGATGAAATTCGACGTAAACTTATTCTACTGGGAAAGCTGCTTTTGGAATTGGTGGAGCGACTCTTCATTCACTCTTTTCATTACCAGTCAATCAGTACTCAGGATAAATTCGTCCTCTTAGTAATGATACAGTTAACACACTTTCATCGTTACTCTTAGAGTTGAAATTATTGATAATTGATGAAATTTCAATGGTTGGAGCAAGAATGTTGGGTTACCTTGATGCTCGATTAAAGCAAATTTTTAAGAGTACTGAGCGTTTTGGTGGAATTTCCATTTTAGTTTTTGGGGATTTAAAACAATTACCTCCTGTTGGCGATAAATGGATATTTAGCCCCAACTCATCAAATCCTTATGAAGTTATTGTAGGAGATCTACTTTGGAACCAATTTAAGTTTTATGAACTGACTGAAATTACGAGACAAAGGGAAGATCGGGAGTCTGCCCAAGCATTAAACTCAATGTTAAAAGGTGAAATGAATAATGAAGAAGTACAATTAATAAAATCAAGGGTCGTTGATTCTAATTTCAATTTTTCGAATGAAGCAATTCATTTATTTTGGTCAAATGCCGAGGCTGATCAATACAATGAATTAAAATTCAAAAATGGAGTTAGAAAGATTACAGTTAGAACGCTCACTTACACTCCAGCATAATTTTGTACATAATGATGAATATAATCTAAAATTATTTTATCAAAATATTCAGAGCATTAATGCGCACCATAAGGATATATCTACTGATCCCACAATAATGGAAGAAGATATTTTATGTCTAGTAGAAACATGGGCCTTTCCGGAAGAAATTCAAGCAATCTAATTGCTAAGCTAATTAGATTGTTTCAATGCTGAAGACGAAGAAAGATCCAGAAACAAAAGGGGAATATCAGTTTATGTTAAAACTGGAAAAATATCGGATGTAAACTAATTATTTAAATATGATCATGTTCTGGGATATTCATTTCAATATATTGCTTTCCGATATCAAAACGTTTATATAATTACATTATATAGGAGCCCCTCGTTTGCCGAAGGCCTCTTTAGATTATTCTTAAAGCAAGCTATCGATCAATTGAAGACACACATTAGATCAGAAATTGACAAAATCCTTATTATAGGCGATTTTAATAAATGTCGCAATACGGATCCTAATAGTATAACCGAGAGAATATTGACAGAAAGAGGACTTATATCGCATCTACAACCGACAACACCAACTACAAAACATGGAACACATATTGACTGGGTTTTATCAAATATACCATTTATCCGACAATCCTCAGCCATCATGATGGTATATTATTAGCCACATAGTGGTGCATATTTTTACCCCCTTATTCACAAACAACATTTTTATTTTATAAAGGGTTTATAAAACAAAATTTCCATACAAAATCTAATTTATAAACCGTTTATAAAATAAAAATTTCGTTTGTGAATAAGGGGATTAAAATTTTGTGTTGTTTTGCAAATTAAGTTTATAATAACGTATATTATAAGGAATTTTTAAAGATGTAACATAAGTGTTAATAAAATATCATTGATTAGATTAATTTTATAATATAAATTTTTATACCCACCATCAAAAAAGATGGGTGGTATATTGTTTTTGTCATTCCGTTTGTAACACATCGAAATATTCATCTAAGACCCATAAAAGTATATATATTCTGGATCCTCATTAAATTCTAAGACGATCTAGCCACGTCCGTCTGTCTGTCCGTCTGTTGAAAACACGATAGAGTCCAAACGGAAGCAGCTAGCGAGCTGAAATTTTGCACAAATATTTTATATTGATGCAGTTTGTTTGGTATTGGGCAATATCGGTCCACGATTTCGCCTAGCCCCCTATAAGGTCCCCCTCAGAAAATGACATTAACGCTCATAACTGACTAAAAGAAGCAGCTATAGCAATGAAATTCGACATAAACATATTTTTTGGAATCTTAGTATCATTGTAAAATTTTATAAGGATCGGTCCATAATTGACCCTATCCCCCATATAAGGTCCCCCTCAGAAAATGACATTAACGCTCATAACTGACTAAAAAAAGCAGCTATAGCAATGAAATTCGACATAAACATATTTTATAGGAATCTTAATATCATTGTAAAATTTTATAAGGATCGGTCCATAATTGACCCTATCCCCCATATAAGGTCCCCCTCAGAAAATTACTTTAACGCTCATAACTGACTAAAAAAAGCAGCCATAGCGATGAAATTCGACATATACATATTTTTTAGGAACCTTAATATCATTGTAAAATTTTGTAAGGATCGGTCTATAATTGACCCTATCCCCCATATAAGGTCCTCCTCAGAAAACGACATTAACGCTCATAACTGATTAAAAAAGCAGCTATAGCGATGAAATTCGACATAAACATATTTTATAGGAATCTTAATATCATTGTAAAATTTTATAAGAATCGGTCCATAATTGACCCAATCCCCCATATAAGGTTCCCCTCAGAAAATGACATTAACGCTCATAACTGACTAAAAAAAGCAGCTATAGCGATGAAATTCGACGTAAACTTATTCTATAGAAACCTAAATAGCTTTGTAAAATTTTATAACGATCGGTCCATAATTTATCCTACCCCCATATACGGTTCCCTTCGGAAAATGGTTTTAACGCTCATTACTAGCCTAAACTAAAATCGTTATAGAAAATTTGACGAGGATCGGTCCATAATTGACCAAACGTCCCCTCAGAAAATAACTTTAACGCTTTTTGCTACCTTAAAAATACAAGGACAGCGACAAAATTCGACAAAAATTTCCCTATACATAGATGTAATAAATGAGAAAATTGTTTTGATAATAACAAAAGCATCGATTCTTATTGGCAATGATTTGGGTATACAAGATTCGGCACAGCCGAATATAACACTCTTACTTGTTATTTGCTAATTTATTTTTATATTTTACTAGCTATACCCAGTGTGCTTTGCTACCCTAAAATCCCTAAAATCAATATAAATAAAAAATTTTAATAATTTTGAAGATTCTAACTGTAATGTTTCCCAGAGATGCATTTTTTTCGAAGGTTAATTAAGATTTTAATGTAATCGATGACAAATTAAAAAAAATCTAATATTTTTCCAGATATATGAAATTTTGTATTTAATTCATATAGGGGGTACCAAGACCCCATTGAAAGTCCGCCCGTTATTCTCTAAATGTTCACATTAATGTCAAAGTTCTTCATGTAGAATTTGAAGATTCTAGCTCTAATAGTTTCTCAGATATACGAATTTTTCTATTTAATTCATATGGGAACTCACAGCCCCCAGATGAATGTCCGCCCTTTTTTTCTCCAAAATGTTCATATGTATAATAAAGTTCTTCTTGCAATATTTGAAGAATCTTGTTTTATTGGTTTCCCAGATAAGCGAAATTTTGTATTTAATTCATATGTGAGGTGCCAAGCTCCCCATTGAAAGTCCGCCCGTTATTCTCTGAATGTTCACATGAATGTCAAAGTTCTTCAATTAAAATTTGAAGATTCCAGCTCTAATAGTTTCTCAGATATAATAATTTTCCTATTTAATTTATATGGGGGTTCCAAGCCCCCATGACGAAAGTCCGCTCTTTTTTCTCCAAAATGTTCAGATGAATATTTAAGTTCTTAGTGCAAAATTTGAATAATTTAGTTCTATTAGTTTCCCAGATAAACCAATTTGTGTATTTTATTAATATGGGAGGTGCTGCTCCCCTCATGGGTAGTCCGCCAATTTATTTCCCAAAATGTTTACATGGATGTTAAAGTTACTCGTGCAAATTTTTGATATTCTAACTATAAAAGTTTCCAAGATAAACGAATTTTTGTATTTAATTTATATGGGAGGTGCCACGCCCCTAATGCTAATCCGCCCACTTTTTGTCTTAAATAATTATATTGATACTTAAGTTGCTCCGACAAAATTTGAAGACTCTAACTATTATATTATCTCAGATATACAAATTTAATATTTTCTTAATATGGGAGTGGCACGTCGCCCACATGAAATTTCAACATAAAAAGTAGCCTATAGTTCCTTCCAGACATACATGAAGAAACTGTGAAAATTTCAGGAAATCGGTCCAGCCGTTTAGCAGTCTATAAAGCACAAACAAACAAACAAACAAACATACATACATACATACATACATACATACATACATACATACATACATACATACATACATACATACATACATACATACATACATACATACATACATACATACATACATACATACATACATACATACATACATACATACATACATACATACATACATACATACATACATACATACATACATACATACATACATACATACATACATACATACATACATACATACATACATACATACATACATACATACATACATACATACATACATACATACATACATACATACATACATACATACAGCTGCGTTCAAAAAAATAGGAGTGAGACTTAAAAATAATTATGCATCTTAATTTTACAAAGAAACATTTACAGAAATCCAATATTTTTTCACGAAAATACAAATCGAATGAAATTTTTTATGTAGGGTCATTAGTTTTTTTGGTATTCACTTTTTTCGAAATCCATATCAGATTTCGACTGTTCAAAAAAATAGGAGTACCATATGTTATATAACCTAAGTTAAATTAATTTCCATTATTCGTAGTAAATATTAAAAGTATAATATAAAACTATTATATTTAGATGATTTTAAGTAATTTTAAGCTCATTTCACAATTATTTCATTTAAAATCCTGAAAGAAAATGTCAGAATTGACGAATATGAAATCTGTTCAAATATCTTGAAAATTATGAAAATGACGCGAAAAAAATATGAAAAATCTCATGGTAATTTCATTAAAAGATTTTTTGAATACTTTAAGAAGTCAAATGTTTTAAAATCTCTCATAAAAAATAAACATTTTTTTCAAATGTGATAAGCGCTTCCCATAAGCGCTTATAATTTTTTAAAATTAATCCCATTAGGGCGTCCCAAATTTGTGAAACTAAGCCAAATTGTAGTTATTAAACATCGTGATCAATATTCAGTTAGTTCAGATCAATTTTTAAACAAATCTTTTTTGAAAACATTTAATTTCAGACCATAAAGCATATAGTGAAACCCATAAAGTTTACCAAGTAACGCATTTAGTGGTGGTTTCATACATGGATGAATTTTTAATGCATGAATACGACAACAAATTACATTTTTTAGTCTAAATGAATTCAGAAAATATATTGGAAGTCCATTAATCAAAAAATATTAAGCTCTAACCAACTTTCAAAGATGTCGTATAATAGGAATGATGATAATAGGAGTCTAAAAATTTTTAAAATGGTATCGTAGACCAAATGTTGTAGGTAAACATATTACCCCAAGATATGTTCTCATATTCCCAATAAACAAATTTGATAAAATGGCGGTGATGTCGTATGAAAACGTTATTGATTCCGAATTGGTGGAAGCTCGGTCCATAGGAAGTAGGCCATTACATGGTTGTCGATTTACTGATTCTAAAGCAAAACGTAAATAGTCCTTGCGTATAACTTTTTTAAGGTTTTCTGAATAAATAACTGGATATTTGTGGATAATCGGCCACAACATGTGTCATAAAGCCCGACAAAACCGTTGTCGGAAAGACATTAAGTTCCGGAGGCTCATATACCCAAATTCTAAATAAAATTCTGACAAAAATTACTGATGTTGTACTGCTACACATTAATTAATAATATTTTAAATGAAATTCCCTTCGTTTTTGTTTTTATTTTAAAAATATTTGAACTTAACTCGAATACTCCTATTATTTTGAACAACAGATTTTTTAAGTAAATTTAAAAAAATATATTTTTTTTTAAATAAATTTCTAAATAATTAAAATAACGACAATAAAAATTAGAGAACAAGTTAAATTAATAAATTATAAAAATATTTAATTAAAAATCTTAATCTTTCAGTAAAAGATTTATATTTAAAATTTTTGAAATTTTCACTCCTATTATTTTGAACGCAACTGTACATACATACATACATACATACATACATACATACATACATACATACATACATACATACATACATACATACATACATACATACATACATACATACATACATACATACATACATACATACATACATACATACATACATACATACATACATACATACATACATACATACATACATACATACATACATACATACATACATACATACATACATACATACATACATACATACATACATACATACATACATACATACATACATACATACATACATACATACATACATACATACATTCATACATTTTCATTTTTATATATATAGATTTTACAGACTTTGAATATGTGAAACATCATATTTACTGGAATAAGCCGTGACGTGGCGGGAGAGCTTCAGTACTTCTTACATTTTTTGAAATTTGGAAGGAAACTAATTATTCCGAGAGAAACACTATGGTGTGGACTGTTATACATACTTATGATTAAAGTTTACCGACTATAACTTCCCCACTTGATTATTTATATGTTGTCAGCCTTATATAAAGTGAGCCTTTATAAGTTATGAGCGTTTAATTATATTCTGAATTATGCGTTATATGGGTGTGTTTTATGAACCGATCCGGAAAAATATTAATCGAATGGTTAGCATGTATATCAAAGTTATTAATGTCATATTTTGATCCGATATCTTAATTTATTATGTTTATATACCAAATTTATTTATGTGGTAATTCGTTCCGATATATGTCATAATTAAGCAGTTATGAGTGTTTAGGTGATTTTCGGAGGGCGAGTCCCATATGAGAGCTATGGCCTATAATGGACTAACTCGGAAAACAATTAAATTAAATGATTTGGGTGTATATATGTAAATCTTGTTATTCGATATTTTCATCCATTGATAATTTATGACAGTTTAAGTGATTTTCGGAAGTAGACCTTATATGGAAACTGTGAATAATTATAGACCGATCCGAAAAAAATTTCGCTGAGTAGTTTATATGTACTTTAAACACATTCATGACGAATTTTGTATTGATATCCTTATTTAGAAATGAAATATGTGGGTTTACGTGGTTATCGGAAGTGGGCCTTATATGGGAGCTATGCACAATTATAGACCGATCCGAAAAATATTTTTCTGATTAATATACACTGTGTGTAATTTTTTAAGTCATGATTGAATAACCATATACGGACACAACTATATGATAAAAGACCAAAAATAAGAAGACCCATGTCTTCCAGTTTTGCCCAAAGTCATGCACTTTTTTAGTTATAGGCCCAAAAGATTTGGGGCCTCGGTGTCATTTTTGAAAAAAGTGATAATTTTCTCAGGCTCACATCTTGCAAACCGTTCGGAATTTTGATTTACTCTCTGAGGGAATGTTGTTGCTCTTATCACAAAGAACCAAAATTGTGAACATATAAAGTCAAAAAATTATCTTCATGATCAGAATTGCAAAAATTAATTTTTTTTACATTTTTTTTCCTTGTTCAGGCTTATAAGTAGCAAACCGTTTAAAATTTAAGAAAACAGTTAACTACAAAAATGTACCTAAGATCTCAATTAACAACTTTCTAGAACAAATGAACTTCCTAGGAATAATAGGTAAGTCATAAAAGTGAAAAGTTTCCTGAAAATTTTTTAATTTCATTTGTTTTTTTTACTTCAACATTAGGGTGTCCCGTGGGCCACTTTTTAGGAGGAATACCTCTATAACGATGCGTTTCAATGAACTAAATACGGGAAAAATAAAAAACATTTTTTTGAAAAGGTCCTCAGTTCCCTACCTGCGATTGAAAATCTTGATCTCAGTGCAATATATTCAAACATTTTTTTCTGCAATCTTTTGGAATTGGGTGTCAAAAATTACGCAATTTTAAGCTTGTCATGGGAAAAATAAATAAAATTGTTGTTAGTGTATATCTGGTCCACAAAATGACATTTATTGTATTATAAGGGGCATACAAATTTCAAAAAATTCTGAAATGGACTAAACCAAATGCCAAATCATTTTTGGAATATTTTTCTGTATGAGCTAAAAATTACGACAATTTTGACACCCATTTCGATAAAAAGCAAAAACAAAATGCCTCTCAAACCCACTAAAAATCATTTTGTGGACCAGAAATATTCTATAATTTTTTAAAATGATTTTTCCCGTAATAAGCTCAAAATTACGGATTTTTCGAGACCCATTTCAAAAAAATCGAAAATGTTTTATTTTTCAAAAGTTAAACTGAGGTCAGGATTTTCAATCAAATTCAGGAAACTTTTCACTTTTTCGACTTAAATATCATTCCTAAGAAGTTCATATATTCTAGAAAGTTGATTATTGAGATCTTAGGTACGTTTTTTGTAGTTAACTTTTTTCTTAAATTTTAAACGGTTTGCTACTTATAGGTCTGAAAAAGGAAAATAATGTAAAACAAATTTAATTTTTGAAGATTCTGATCATGAAGATAACGTTTTTTATACCCTTCACCTTCGTGAGAATATAAGTTTGTCATTCCGTTTGTAATTTCTATAATATAATATTTTATAGTTTTCTAAAAGATATCTTTACGCAGAACGCTTTGCGTCCTTTCGAATATGACCTATTTTTTATCAAAACTTCAACTTTGGGCGACAAAGCTGGGATCAGAAAACTGAAAGCAGTTTTGGAAACCTCAATATGTTTTCTATTTACTCCAAAAGTATTTTCCCAGCCCTGAAAGAAATGTGGACCCTATGGGCAAAAAAGTAAAAAATCCCATTTTTGGGATTTTCATTTCTATTTTTGGGAATTGCGGGATGCCCTTTGACCTTTTCAATTTTTTTTTGCATTTTCTTATTTGAAATGACAAATTTAACAAGCGTTGAAAATTTCATTGAGTTTTGTTCATAAATAAAGATTTTGTCATATATTACATATTTGTTAAATTTCTAAAACTATGATTTATATCAAAATTTTAATAGGGTCGCAGATAGCTACAACAATTTAGTCCATATTTATCCCTTAATATCTTTTTTTTAGTTAGATATGGAAATTCTCGATTCTTTACAAAAATTTTCAAGCCAATATCTCAATTACATTCAAAAATATGTTCATTTAATCCTGTATCCTTTAATTTCATATTTTTCATATTTTAGTATTAAATATGACAGAACATATTTAAATCTTATATTTACCTATTTTCTATTTGTTTGCTTATCCTTATAATTGAAAGGTCCTATTAAGCTTCAATTTTCAGAAATATATAACTATTTCTTACCTAAATTTTTTCGACAGATCATTTCGTTCTGTTTCGTTTATGATCATGTAGGTAAAAATATACAGGTAATGATAATTTCGATTCATTCACTAATAAGAAATATCAATGACTGAATTACAGGTTATAGTAATATAGTCCTAAATGTTAATAGGTAGACAATTCGTAATTTTTTACTTTGGAATACCTGTATCGGAAATGACAAGAATTGGTATATAAGTAAACTTCTCAGATTTTAAGTACCATATTTAATAAATCTACAATGAAGATTACATTAAAGTACGAAGAGTTGTTTTCCGTTTTATGGAGTGTATCTTCAAAAGGGCCAGAAAGAATTGAAGACATTTCAAATTATATAAAAACTACATATAGTAGAAAAGTAGACAAAACAGGCATATCAAAAATTGAAAACTTTTTAAAACTTTTTGATGTAAAAAGTAAGTCTGTGGATGGAAATCAAAAGAAATTTCGATTAAAATTTTGTAGTTGGATGGAAACTACTACGGAAATCTCAACTTACAACACAACAACAGGAGCGCCTTGCAAGTCATACGAAGACTTATGTTCAAGGTAAAAAAAAAGAGGGTCACACAAAAACTTTTTTCAATCTCAAATGAGGAAATTGCTGATACATTTAACGAAATGCTGAAAAAGGAAAACCTACCTATGGATGCCGTACATATTGCAACTATTCTTCCTAATGCATCACCAAAACGACTTAAGCGAATTGTAGAAAGTATACCAACTCCAACATCACAATCAAATTTTACTGAAGAGGAAGCAATAGCGCTTATGTTGGAACTGGGTCTCAGTCGAAATAAGTACCAAATATTAAGGAAAGCTCTGCATGCTATCCTATCATCACCTATTGCTGTTAATGATGTGGAAGCTTGTATTAATATATCATCTTTGCTCGAAAACACAGCATCAAGAATTGTGTCAGACTTTTCAGAAGACCAACTAAGCAAAATTCATAACTGTGATGTTGTCTTAATGTGTAAGTGGGGATGTGACGGTTTATCAGCACTTCCAGAATACAAACAAGCTTGTGGAAGTCGAGAATCTTACTAAATCAACAAAAAATAATGAAGAATTGAAAGAACTGAGAGCTGCGGATTGGGATTAAACATCGACAAACCACTTCCACGTTGCGGTAGTACAAATGACGGTAATACGGCGAGAATTTGAAATTACTTCAAAAATAACTGGAATCGACAAGGAGTTGCTTCGAAGAGTTAACACTATTTTAATGGCACTGAATAGTAAACATAAAATTAATGGAAATCGATTTGGGGAATATACATCTGAAACTTCTAAATTACTTGTATCTCTGTATCCATGGAGGGAACTAACACCAACAATATATAATTGAATCGAATATTCTTCCACTTGGAGAGTTAACAGAAGAAGCCCAGTAAGCGAGGAAACGAAATTTTAAGCATGTTCAACTATTCAGCTCAAGAAAATGCTCCAGGCAATCACAGAATGAAGATATTTTTAATAGTTTACTTCTATCTTCTGATCCTGTTCTTTCAACTATGCGAAAAAGATGGATTTGTTATGAAACTCTATCATCTCAAAACAAGGAAGATTTAAAGCACTTATATTACCTTCTGGATATGTATACCGATATGACAGATTATTTTATAGAAATAAGTAGTGTTAGGAATTAACTATATAAGTAGGTTGTAAGAATTAATTGTATTATGTTTAAGATAAACAGTTCAAATAAAAAAAGCTATTATACTAACTTATGATATTGTATTAAATTGTATTTATATTTCGGTGGGCGGGAAAGGTGGTTTGTGTGGGGTGATTTAGGTGTTGTTGTGCGTGGCTCATAATAATATTATAATTTTTTATTGTATATACAATGTTATAGTCTTTAATTAACTAAATAATTTTTAAAAATTGTCCAAATATTTTATTCAACACCAAATGTATGTTCCGTCATACTTAATACTAAAATATGAAAAAGATGAAATTAAAGGACACAGGTTTAAATGAACATATTATACCCTACACCACTTTAGTGGGGAGGGTATATTGGATTTGTGCTGATGTTTGTAACATATAAAAATATTCGTCCTAGACCCACCTTAAAGTATACCAATCGGCTTAGAATCGTTTTCTGAGTCGATTAAGCTATGTCCGTCCGTCTGGCTGGCTGGCTGTCCATGTAAACCTTGTGCGCAAGCTACAGGTCGCAATTTTCAAGATAATTGGATGAAATTTGGCACGCACGTTTTGACCCAAGGACGAAGCCTATTGAAAA